>NC_089506.1:175173626-175487275 GCF_036850995.1 Saccopteryx leptura | reverse complement strand
ATCTTAAAAAAAAAAATTCGTATGTTGGTCTGCTCGTACCTCAAGGCACCACTGTATAACTTAATTTAAAAACAATTACCTTTCCTGACCAGGCAGTTGCGCAGCAGATAGAGCATCAAACTGGGATGCGGAGGACCCAGGTTCAAGACCCCTGAGGTCACCAGCTTGAGTGCAGGCTCATCTGGTTTGAGCAAAGCTCACCAGCTTGGACCCAAGGTCGCTGGCTTGAGCAAGGGGTTACTCGGTCTACTGCAGCCCCATGGTTAAGGCACATATGAGAAAGCAGTCAATGAACAACTAAGGTGTCGCAACAAAAAACTAATGATTGATGCTTCTCATCTCTCTCTGTTCCTGTCTGTCTGTCCCTATCCATCCCTTGCTCTGACTCTCTGTCACTATAAAAACAAATAAACAAACAAACAAAAACAATTACCTTGAAAAGCCAACTTTGGACTAAACGAAGAGGTACCCATAACTAAGAATCACAGAAGAAGCCACACCAAGACAGATAAATAGGGCGGAGAAGCAGTGGGTGTCTGCCCCAGTCCCAGGAGCGACCCGTGGCAGAGGGTCTGGAGGGAATCTCACTATGGGGAGGGTCGCCCTGAGAAAGGAGGGTCACCCTGAGAGGGGAGGGTCCTAGGCCCCAGGCCGGGTGGCCAGACTAGAGCCCCAGAGCCTAGAAGAGGTGCCACACAGCATTTGGATGTGAGAAGAGCTGGGTTTCTGTCTGCAAGAAAGAGACAGGAGCTCTCAGAGACACAGGCTCCATCATAAAGGGCCACCGCAGAAAGTCTTGTTCAAAGCCACTTACCTACGGCTCTGGTGGGGGAAAACTGAGAGGACTAGAGTTGTGTGAGGAGAATGTGAAGTTGGTGTCCCAGGGAGATACACCTGGGGGATAGCCACCGAAGCCCCTGTTCCGAGTAATTCTCCAATACTGCAGGCACCATCTTTCTTGGGTGGAGCAATCTCCTTTGGCATCAGCCTGGGGGAAAGCAACTGTCCCACACTTGGAACTCTCTCCTGCCCCACCTTATGTAGGCCAGGCATTCTGAGAAGAGAAGTCAGCCAGGAAGCAGGGGCCCATCAGTGACTCATTTTTATGGCGTTGAAGCCAGGAGTTTTTCCACATTTTCCTAAGACTATGATTGATGCTTCTGCCTCATGGTGACTCAGTAGAAACTGTCCAGACTGAGGTCAGACCACACGTCTAGGTCTCAGAGGCCATACCCACTGGACTTCTGGGGCCACACCCTACTGAGTTCTGTGAAAAAGTCTGGACAGACTCACAGCCACACCCACCACCCTTCCAAATCCCTGAATTGGCCCAGGCTCTAGACTCCACCAGAGGTTTTATGCCAGTGGCCAAGCCCCAAAAGCAGGCAGCAGAGAGAGGAGGAGCTCAGGGAACCTTGGCCTTTTGCTGACCTTCCCCTAGGCCCAGTGTGGGCAAAAGCCTGCCTAGGTGTATTGTTTGGTATTTACATGTGCACCTGAGCTCAGCAGAGGCAGCCACAAACTCTGGATTGCTTGTAGCTCTAAGAAGGTTGTTGAGGTAGTGTCCCCCACTGCTCTGCACTGAGTTCCCTCCAGGGAGGCCCAGGACTGGAACATCCAAAAACCAGCAGTGGAGAGCATCAGTTCAGGACCTAATGACTCTTGCTGACGATGTGTCCTAAGGGAGGGCTTCTTGGACACTGGGCCCAGCTAAGGTGAATTCCACTTTCTGTGGTCAGCACCGGCAAACAGTGGCTCCCACTCATTGGACAGGATGGAGGTTCACAGTCAGTTGGCCTGGGTGCTGGATATTCTACCCCATTGGTCTAGGTTCCACAGGAGGAAAGGGGACAGGTTTGGAGCATGGACATTCAAGGTGTGGGTCTCCTTGAGCCTATTGTTTGGTCAGGTTGAGGGGCTTAGCCATTTTGGGGGGGGCACTGTCAACTGCAGGGAAGGACTCTCTTGGTCTTCCTCCCTGAGACTAGAATTCCCCAGCTGGAAGATCTTCTGCAGAGGGGCTGTTGGCCCCACCCAATCTGAACCTGCTGCTCATCTCATTGGGGAGAAATAGAATTGGAGTATCCAGAAGTGAATGAGGGATTAGACTCTGGAGTAGGGGTAACTTTTCTTGTACTAAGCACCTGACCAAGAGATCTCTGAAATAGGAGGTCCCACTAACATTGTATTCCTATCCTCAGTTACCCTAAACTGAAGAGGGAGCAAGCCTCCTTTCTCCTTTGAGAGGGGAGAAACCAGAAGAATACAAAGGAAAGGAGCCAGCAGGGATAACTGAGTAAGCCAGTTATGAATTAACTACATCCCATAGTTCTCTAAATGGTTGCTTGGAGCTGCTTGCAACATAAAGCAAGAAAAGTAGGATATGTATATAGCTATAACCAGTGATCTGGAAACCCCTTCCCCCTTGCTGACCCCACTGAAACTCCCCCTTCCCTCTCCTTGAGTTCTGGGAACCCTAAACAAAGGAATCATGCACTCATTGCTTAGATACTGTAAAGGTATATAACCTGTAATAAAATCTAATTGGGTGTTGGGCAGATAAAATGTATTATGCTCACTTTGTTAAAGAGGCCGTTGCCCAGGTGGTATTAATGTGTGTTGGGGTGGGCTAAAGGCAGGCAGAATCCTTGTAGCCTGGGGCTTGGTTTTGGGATTAAGCCTTTCCTACCCTTTTTGGTGTAAGGTGGTACAATCCTATCAAGCCTCAGAGAAGTGACTTTGTATTAAGAGACTTCCCTATTATGTATATTGGATTAAGGGTTTGGATTTCTACACTATAAAAGGGAGGCAGAACGGGACTCGGTTGCTTGGTTCCTGAGGTTAGCATGAGAGAGCAGAGAAAGTAGAGCCAGCAGCGGAAGGAGGCCACGTGGAGTAGGCCAGGAGAAGCAGCCAAGATGGCGGAGTGCTGAGTGAGATGCCAGTTTGTGTAGAGTTTGTATCTGGGATAAGGAAGAAGATGGGGAACTGAGGAGAAGAAGGCTGGTGAGCTAGAAACCTTTGATTCTAGGAAACTCGGATAAGTCAGTGGCTTTGTGAGCACTACTGAGTGTGACTGGGTTTTGGAGCCCAGTGTGTATTTTTACTTGCCCGCCGGGTGCAAGGTAGGATTAAAGGCTATGGCCCATCAGTTTTTGGCTCCGCTGTTTCTTTACCGACTGTCCGAATCCAATGCGAACCTGCATGGGCTGGGCGGCTGTGATGGTGGCCCTGGCCTTGGCTGCTGGCTTTACATTTGGCGTAGTCGGCAGGATTCGATACAGATCGGCAAGGAGCCTTTGAGTGGTAGAGTAGAGGACTGGCTAGTTTTAGGGTTCCCCATGGCTGTCTTTTTGGGGATTGTAGGCTGGCTGACTTTTACAGCCATGCGTGAGGAAACCGAGAGCTCTGTGAAAGAGGCTGCCTGGGACCTGCAAACCGAGCAGCAGAAGGAGTTGGAGCAAATGCAGGAGAAACCGATGCTGACCCTGGAGCTGGAGGAAATGCTGGAGGAGGAGGCCGACCAGGTGTTCGAGATTCGCCTGGAAATGGAGCAAACACTGGAGGAGGATTCAGAGGTTCGTGAGTTGCAGCTTGCCCTGGATGTTGCGGAGAGCCAGCAGCGGCAGGAGGCCCGGGCTGAGGCTGAAGCTGATGCCGGGTCCGGAGCTGCAAGTTCTGCGGAGCAGAAGGCGGCGGCAGCCCGGGGCTTGAGCCTGGCAGCAGGAGTTGGTGTTTTCAGTCCCTCTTTGGAGGATGAGGAGAATTGGACTGGAGTTGCAATCTGCAGTTTCCAGAAGGTGAAAGCGCAGCTGGAAGGAGCACCTACTTCGGCCCTGGTAGGTCTGCGATTTTGGGAAATAGGGCTGGACATGCTTTCCGGAGCAGAGATGGAAATGCTGACTGTCATTGCCATGTGCCCCTCTTTGGGACAGTGTAAGACCTGCCAGGACGGCAGGAATGAGGGGGGTGGCTGATGACCCACGTGCGTTGACTGATTTCCTGGACTACGACCGGAGTGGGCATTGGCTCCTTTGTTGGATGGACTTTCGGATTACGGATTTTGGACAATGTAAAATACCCTGATGGGGGTGGGGGGGTGGCTTTGCTGGAAGCACTCCCCTACCCCGGGAAGCTTTTCCCGTGGCTAGAAAGAAGACCGAGGACATTTTGCGCTTTGGGCTAAGTGCTCAAAGACTGGTGAAATGTACCTTTGTAATTGTTGAAACTGTATGATTTTTGCTGTTGTAATCTGTGTAATGTTCTAATTTCCTTGCACAGGAATGCTGGTGATGTAAATTGTGGGTAGTAAAGTGAGCATAGGGGTGGATTGTTGGGCAGATAAAATGTATTATGCTCACTTTGTTAAAGAGGCCGTTGCCCAGGTGGTATTAATGTGTGTTGGGGTGGGCTAAAGGCAGGCAGAATCCTTGTAGCCTGGGGCTTGGTTTTGGGATTAAGCCTTTCCTACCCTTTTTGGTGTAAGGTGGTACAATCCTATCAAGCCTCAGAGAAGTGACTTTGTATTAAGAGACTTCCCTATTATGTATATTGGATTAAGGGTTTGGATTTCTACACTATAAAAGGGAGGCAGAACGGGACTCGGTTGCTTGGTTCCTGAGGTTAGCATGAGAGAGCAGAGAAAGTAGAGCCAGCAGCGGAAGGAGGCCACGTGGAGTAGGCCAGGAGAAGCAGCCAAGATGGCGAAGTGCTGAGTGAGATGCCAGTTTGTGTAGAGTTTGTATCTGGAATAAGGAAGGAGATGGGGAACTGAGGAGAATAAGTCTGGTGAGCTAGAAACCTTTGATTCTAGGAAACTCGGATAAGTCAGTGGCTTTGTGAGCACTACTGAGTGTGACTGGGTTTTGGAGCCCAGTGTGTATTTTTACTTGCCCGCCGGGTGCAAGGTAGGATTAAAGGCTATGGCCCATCAGTTTTTGGCTCCGCTGTTTCTTTACCGACTGTCCGAATCCAATGCGAACCTGCATGGGCTGGGCGGCTATGATGGCAATTGGGGAACTCATGCTTTGTTGCTACTAACTTCATGTGCTCCGCTGGCTAGTAATAAATTCTCCTTCCTCGATTTATTAATCAAGTTGTCTGAGTGTCTTATCCTCCATTGGCTGTTGCTTCCTGCAACAAACCTACCAAGCTTGCAACCCATAGAGGAGTTGGTGGGGTGAGGCCTGTCTGAGCCCACACTATAGTCTTTCTACAGAAGACTCTGTGGGAAGACAAGGCAGCAGCAAGAGGTGGTGGAGGAGTTGAAAATTGAAAACAAATCTTATGGAGCTTGGAGCTTTTATACAGTTGCTGTCATCTCTAAACAAGAAGAAGCTAATCCTCATACACGTTTGCCCCTCCCACATTACCCAGGCACAGAAAATGCAGACACAAACAGCAAACAGAGCAGGAGCTCCAGACAGGTAGCCCACGGCAGGTTATATACAATGGCTGATGGCAAGCCAAGAAGACCAAGAACCAACACAATCAGTAGTAGGTGGCAGACAGCACCAATGCTAGACTCAGCTAGCTACACAAACAAAATGCCCAAAGGATGAGTCCAGCAGGTACCAGACACTGTGGAGAATAAATACACCCAACAGAACAGATAGTGCACAGAGTCTAATACACAGGATTGAGGTTGATCCTTAAAGCCAGCCAGCCTGAAGCAATAATGGCACACAGGAAAGGACCAACTCCATTCAATGCTCATATATAACAGGAGGCTAAATACTACTATTAAGAAGCATTACTAGAGCAAGAAACTTGGGTGGCCTGGAGATCAGTGTCACTAAGCCCATCTTCCTCATAAAGTCACCATAACAAATTTCAAAGTCAGACAGCACTACCTAATACACAGACAAAATAAGCAGGCTGGGAAATATGATCCAAATGAATCAACAAGTGAAATCTCCAGAAAAAGATCTAAATGAAATGGAACTACCAGATGCAGAGTTTAAAATAATGATTTTTAGGGTGCTCAAAGATCTTAGAGCAACAATGGATGGTCACAATGAGAACTTAAACAAAGAGATAGCAAGCATCAAAGAGGACATTAAAATCATAAAAAAGAACCAGTCAGAAATGATAAATACAATATTAGAAATGTAGACTGCACTAGAAGGAATCAATAGCAGACTGGATAAAGTAGAGGACTGAATCAGTGATTTGGAGGACAAGATAATCATAAGCACAGAAACAGAGCAGCAAAAAGAAAAGAGGCTCAAAAAAGACTCAAGAAACTCTAAGAGACATCTGTGACAACATGAAAAGAAACAACATCCATATCATAGGGGTTCCTGAAGGAGAAGAGAACAAACAAAGGATAGAGAACATGTTTGAAGAAATCATAGCTGAAAAATTCCCTAAATTGATTAAAGAAAAACTCACACAAGTTCAAGAAGCACAGAGAGTCCCATTAAAGATGAACCCAGGGAGGCCTACATAAAGACACACCATAATTAAAATGTCAAAGTTAAGAGACAAAGAAAGAATACCAAGAACTCAAGAGAAAAGCAGTTAATTACCTTCAGAGGAGCCCCCACAAGGATAACATCTGATTTCTCAACAGAAACACCTGAGGCCAGAAGGGATTGGCAAGAAATATTCAAAGTGTTGCAAAAAATAACCTACAACCAAGACACTTTATCCAGCAAGGTCATTATTTAAAATTGAAGGAAAAATAATAAGGTTCTCAAATAAAAAAAAGACTCAAGGAATTCATTACAACCAAACCAGTACTACAAGAAATGTTAAGGAGCCTGCTGTAAAAAGAGCAAAGTAAAATATGAATAAAGAGAAAGAGGATTGTAGAATTAAAGAATAAAATGTCAATAAATAGATAAATATCAACAATAATCTTAAATGTAAATGAATTAAATGCTCCAATCAAAAGGTGTAGGGTAGCTGCATGGATAAGAACAGATGATATACATAGACTGAAAGTGAAGGATGGAAAAAAAATTTCATGCATATAGAAATGAAAAAACAAAAAAAGCTGGCATAGCAATACTTATATCTGACAAAATAACCTTTAAAACAAAGGCTATAGTAAGAGACAAAGAAGATCATAATAATAATGATAAAGGGAGCAATTCAACAGGAGGATATAACCATTGTAAATATTTAAGTACCCAATATAGGAGCACCTAAATATATAAAGCAGGTTTTGATGAATATAAAGGGTGAGATTGATAGCTATAACAGTAGAGGATTTTAATACCCCACTGACATCAATGGATAGATCCTCCAGACAGAAAATTAACACAGAAACACACTAGATTAACTGGATTTAACTGATACCTTCAGAACATGTCACCCCAAAAGAGAAGAATATACATTCTTTTCAAGTGCTCATGGTACATTTTCTTGATACATTTGTAACAATGACAAGAAAAAATAAAGTACCTAGGAATAAATTTAACCAAGAAGGTAAAAGTGTTGTATTCGTAAAATTATAAGACATTGAAAAAAGAAATCAGAAAGATAAAAACAAGTGGAAGTATGTATTGTGTTTATGGTTGGAAGAATTAATACCATAAAAATGTCCATACTACACAAAACAATCTATAGATTCAATGCAATTCTTATTAAAATACCAATGGTATAATTCACAGACCTAGAGAAAATATTTCAAAAACTTCTATGGAACCAAAAAAAACCCCAGTAGCCTCAGTAATCTTGAAAATGAAGAACAAAGTGGGAGGTATTACACTTACTGATACCTAGTTACACTACAAGGCAATTGTAATCGAAACAGCTTGGTAATGGCATAAGAACAAATCATACAGATTAATGCAACAGAAAAGAGAAACCATAAATAAACTCATGTCTTCACAGTCAACCGATATTTGACAAAGGAGGCAAAAGTATTCAATGGAGTAAAGACAGTCTCCTTAAATGGTGTTGGAAAATTAGACGGGTACATGCAAACATAAAACTAGACTACTAATTTACAGCATTCACAAAAACAAACTCAAGATGAATAAGATTTAAATGTTAAGTCACGAAATCATAAAAATCTTGAAAGAAAGTATAGCCAATGAACTCTCTAATGTCTCTCATAGCAATATTTTGCTGATATATCTCTGTAGTCAAGTGAATAATGGACAAAATAAACAAATAGGACTACATTAAACTAAAAAGCTTTTGCACACAGCAAAAGACACCATTAACAAAATAAAAAGACAACCCACTCAATGGGAAAACATATTTGCTGATACATCTGATAAGGGATTAATATCCAAAATTTATAAAGAACTTCTAAAACTCAATACCAGGAAGATATACAATCCAATTAAAAATAGGCAAAGGAACTGAATAGACACTTCTCAAAGAGGATATACAGATTGTCAATAAACATGAAAAAGTGTTCAATGTCACTAATCACATACTAATTAAAACCACAATGAGGTACCACCTCACACCTGTCAGAATGTTTCTCATTAAAAAATCAACACATAACAAGTGCTGGCAAGGATGTGGAGAAAAGGGAATTCTACTGCATTGCTGGTGGGAATGCAGACTTTTGCAGTCACTGTAGAAAACAGTATGGCATTTCCTCAAAAAATTAAAAATGGAAATGCCTTTTGATCCAGCTATCCAACTTCTAGGAATATATCCTAAGAATCCCAAAACACTAATTCAAAAGATGATATGCACAGCCATGTTTATTGAAGCATTGTTTACAATAGCCAAGATCTGGAAACAGCCCAAGTGTCCATCAGTGGACGAGTGGATTAAAAAGCTGTGGTACATATACACAATGGAATACCATGCATCTGTGAAAAAGAAGGAAATTTTACCTTTTGCAATATCATGGATGGACCTGGAGGTTATTATTCTAAGTGAAATAAGCCAGGAAGAGAAAGACAAATAACAGATGATCTCACTTATATGTGGAATCTAATCAACATGGTAAACTGAACAACAGAATAGAGGAAGAGGCAGAGTTACAGGGAGCAGAGGGACAGCTGTCAGAGGGAAGGGATGAGCAGATGGGGTCACAATAGGTGAAGAGATTAGCCAAATTATGTGTACAAAGCACACAGACACAGATAACAGGACAGCAAATCCTAGGAAGAGGAAGGAGGAGGGATGTAGGGGGAGGAGGAAAAGGGGGATATACTGGGATACACATTGTTGGGGGTTGAGGGTGTTATATTGAGTTGAAGTCTTGAATCCATGTTAACACAATAAATTTAAAAAATTAATAAAAAATAATAAAATAAAATTTCAAAAATTATTTCAAAAAATGTTTTAATACCTATACACAGTTTATATAATAATTTAATGCCAAAGTAGTTTCGATGAGTAAAAACTATGCGAATTTTAATCATCAGATAAACTTAATTAAATTTAATATGTAAATAAATAACTTCTATTTTTAGAACTATCATTTGTGAGCAAAATTGAGACCATGCTATTCTGAAACTGATTACTTTAAGGGCAATGAAGTAGGTGTTCATTTAAAGATTTTGAAGCAGTGTTCAAAAAGATAGAATCCCAGAGTTCTTATGAGTTAATGTTCATAAAAGCATTTAATCTGCTATATACTATATTACTATTATAATACTTGTAATACTTTAATTTACACTATATATTTTATCAAATATATTTTCTACATTATTTTTTCTAGAAAACCCAAAAAAGCTACAAACTAATAAAGTACCCATAAATGAAGAGTGACAAAATCTACATAAAATAGCATCGTAATTTTTAAAAATAATATCCTCATCCCCTGCTACACTGAAACATCTCTTATATCTCCTTTGAGGTCCAGACTTTCCTATTTAATTAGCATCTTAACATCTCCTCTTTGATGTTTTAGATAACTCAAAGTCAACATGCCCAAAGTGAATTTACAGTCTTCATTAAAAACACTGGTTCTCTGCCAATGTTCCTTCTCAGTGAGAGACATTGTCAATCAATCCAGGCATAGAATAAAAAACCTGAGTCAAGCTTGACACTTCCCTCTACTTCATCTACTACACTCAATCAGTTACCAAGCCCCATCAATTTAACTTGAGATATATTTATCTTATATATAAAGCATTAGCAGACATGTTTTCAGAATAGGAATTAAACAACATCTGGGACTTAATTCTCTCAAGAAGAATTCAATCATTATAAAAGATCCAAGATAACTAAAATTGAGTTGCCAGGCAACTACATGGGCTGTTTAACACTGAGGTTCCTCTTAAATTTTAAATTCTAAAATAGTTTACAAATTTTAGACCACAGTGTCTTCATATGTAATGACATTAAAAAAAATGAAAACTATTCCTTCACCCATTTCAGTA
The DNA here is from genome assembly GCF_036850995.1 of Saccopteryx leptura. Classification (NCBI taxonomy): domain Eukaryota; kingdom Metazoa; phylum Chordata; class Mammalia; order Chiroptera; family Emballonuridae; genus Saccopteryx; species Saccopteryx leptura. Next base: position 175,476,971 of record NC_089506.1, on the reverse strand, counting down.
CAGGCTAAATTGTGATTGGTCAAACAACTCTAAAGTCTTAGTGGCCCTAAATGATAGAGTCTACTCAATTTCTGTTACATGTCCATCTTAGGTGGTCATGATCCTGTTGTGCATCATTCCTATCTTAGAGCCAAGCAGATGAAGGGTAAGACATTAGAAAGAAAAGTCTGGATCAACAACAAAAGAAACTCTGGATCAGGCATCAAATATTCTGGAAGTAACACACATCCCTCCTGCACACAATTCATTGGCCAAAACTACTCACACATTTATTCTGCTCATAAAAGGGCCAGGAAGTATATTTCTAAGAAACAAAGAGATGGAAATATTTGCTGAACAGTAGTAATAACATCTTCATTAAGCAAAAAAATTGTTTTAATAAACAAAAGTTGAAACATTAAATTCTTTGGAAGTATATATATTATGGGTTAATCATACTGATAACCATTTCTTACCTATAATATTGTATATAGAAGCCAAAAATTTTCCATAATTTTAACTAAATTATATTTTTTTAAGTTATTTATTTATTTATTTATTGTGACAGAGACAGAGAGATAGGTAGAGGCACAGGTAGGGAAAGACAGACAGGAAGAGAGAGATGAGAAGCATCAATTCTTTGTTGCTACATCTTAGTTGTTTATTGATTGCTTTCTCATATGTGCCTTGACTGGGGGGCTACAGCAGACTGAGTTACTCCTTGCTCGAGCCAGTGACCTTAGGTTCAAGCTGGTGAACTGTGCTCAAACCAGATGAGACCACGCTCAACTGGTGACCTTGGGCAGTGATGGGCAATCTTTTGAGCTTGGTGTGTCAAAATTCGCCAAAAAACCAAGCATAACTCGGGTGGTGTGTCACTTGGAGAAAAAAATCATAATTTTGTGATATTTATAGTTTAAATAACAAAAATGTATAATTGTAATATATAACTGTATTTAATAAACCAAAAACTAATTATTTAACTTACCTGCTTAGTGACTTCTTTGTTCATCTGTCAGTCGGTTTCTTTTGTTGGTCTTGATATTATTTAACTTGTGTGGGGTGCTGTGAACTAAGATAAGTGAGGGGGAGGGGGAATTCTTTAACTAACCTGCCTATTAGTGGCTTTTTTGTTGCTGAATTTCATTGGCTAAATCTTCAATTGAAAGTTGGTATTTTGTACACTTCAAGCCGAAGCAAGCGCTAACTTCATCTGTCAATGTTGCTTTTGTTGATTTTGATAATATTATTTAATGCTGAAATTAAGGTCTCACAAAAGTACGTAGAGGGAAAAATTGTGAGTAAAGTCATTGCTATATTTTTCAGGGTGCTAAAAGTGTCTGGCAATCAGTTCCAGGCACTCCAAATTTCCTGTTCATAGTGGCACTCCTCTTGATTCTCCAAGCGGCACTTTTCCAGATTCTCAAGCTTTGACCTGAAGTTGACAAATACTTGAGCCCAGATGCTGTCTTGAAATTCTGCAAGTTGCATCTTATGTAAATTAAGATGGCTGCCGCTATTTCTAATGGTGGGAAACGGCACCCATAGTCCAGGCTCTCTCCTCTCCCAGCCTCCCCCTCACTTATCTCAGTAATGATGGTCAATTAGAAATCCACGACACCCCAGAACAGTAGATTGGATGATGGTTGCTGTGGTTATATGGTTGCTGGTAATGGCGATCACAGGGCCCCCAGAGATGCATCACCCTGGGGCATTCTGCTGCTCCCTGCTCTGCAGGCCAGAAGTGGGGTCAAAGATCCCCTAATGGCCTAACTGGAAGTCCCAGAACTAGATGCTCTGTGCCGGAGTTCTGTTGTTTTGGCCTACAGACCTCTGGCACAGTGTCTACACTAGAGCAAATGTTTTATCCTCGGCTACTGCACCTGGCCGTGCAGGAGCCAAGGATGAAACGTCCTTCTCGGCATGCGGCCCCATACTTCTCTGGTATGCGGCCGTGTGTCATCGAAAATGGCTACGCGTGTCAGTGCTGTCATGCGTGTAATAGGTTCGCCATCATGGACTTTGGTAATTTGAACCTGGGTCCTCTGTGTCCTTGTCTGATGCTCTATCCACTGAGCCACCACCTGGTCAGGCTTAACTAAATTATATTTTTAAATGTTACTTCTGTTTTTTTAGCTCTTCAAATAGTAAGCTTTTAATTAATTATGAACTCATCAACCATTAGACATATACTTATGGTTATCTGAGTTCTGAATTATCATACCTCCTCCTTGGGAAAGACTTCTTGAAAAGCAGAGTTCATCCAGAAAAAGATACATCTGCCCTAAGCTCTGATCATCAACTCTCTCCTTCATAATGGAGACTGCTTTACTTCTTTGGGACTAATGTCCAGTGAAAAGTCCTCAATCTTCACCAGTCCCTGTTAGAATATTCTGCCTTGTAAGCATTGGAAGGACAGATAACGGAATCTTTGAGGTACTCATGGAGTTCTCTAGCTCTAACTATTCTGCTTTTCATCTACTCTTTTTTATTTTATTGGAAAATCATTTGCCCTTTATGTGAGTATCTAGAGTTAGAAGGATTATATGTTGTCAGTATAATATTTTCATACAAATGTAACAAGCCTAAAAGAAGAAGTGATACACAGACTGTCAAAGTACTTCAGCTTTAGTCAAATTTCCTATCTCCTCAGGATCACATGGAGTAACTATGTGAAGTATATACTGATTCTGGCAAATTCTGACTGAGAGACTTTGGTTGCAGTCATCTGTAAATTGGTTTCCAAACTGTGTCAGGAAATATTTCCTTTCCACTCATCATGAAGGACCCTTCTTCCTGGCCATGTGAAAGTTTCCTGACAAGATTTTAATGCCGTCCTTATGTGGAACACTGAGTAATTGCAACTTTATTACTAGAGTATAGTATGCCCAATTGGCCAAGGTTACAGAACTTTTAGTTAAATTCTGTATCAGGAAAGCAGAGGCACTCATATTTGCCCTTAGCAGTAGCCAAATCATATAGCATAACTTGGCAAGCGTAGAGGACATCTCATTATTGTATCTCTGGACTGCAAGTTCCAAAAGGAACAATCATGAGCCCCTCACGTCAATCTGAAAAATTGCCTTTTCATAGCATTCTTTTTATTGAAAGGAACTAATGGTAATTCAAAGTGCAAGATAATAGCTATCCAACTTTGGGAATGAAATGATCATATTTAGCGTTATAAAAAGCCATTACCCATTTCCAAAACCTGGTAACTATCACTGATGTCATCAGAAGGTTTTGTAAAATGAACCTGGATGTATTTCTTTTTGGTTTACACATCCTCAGGATGTGTTATACACATAGCTACTATGTGTTGACTGACAATTCTAATAGAAAAGGTAAGAGTTTCCTCAGCAAAATTCCAAAATAAAATATTCGGAAAGTAGAATGACAGCCAGACTAATGGGTGAACACCTTAGATATAAGGTTGTAGTCAATTACCAATAATTATTCACGAAGCAATTTGGAAAGACTTAATAGTGTTTGGTTTATTTATCTTCTGTTTTTCATGTGTTTAAAAAAGCTTACAAATCAGTATACAAAAGGATTTGGTTCTAAAATAGTGATAGGTAGACAAAAATGACAAGACAAGCTCATTCACATGCTAGTAATAATCAATCTTGTATTTATTATTGATATTTCATAGAAAGTTGAAATTATTATTTTGGTTATGTACTATAGGTCATCATGATGGTTCTTATTTAAAAGATTTTACTACTTACTCTGGATAAAATATTAAAAGGCAGGGTGGGAAATAATACAGGGCAGGGCAAAAACAGATTACAGTTATAAGTATGCAAAACAGAGTTTATTCTTATATTATTATTTATTATTATATTATTTTCTAGTAGTGCAAACATACAGATATTTTGCCCCACCATGTATGTTTGAAATCCCATGTCTCTAGTTGTGTTTAAAAATATTACAACTCTATAAACCGATTGCCAACAAAGGTTCTGAAGCAGCCTTGCTATAAGTCACTGTTATTCTCTGTCCAATAGGAGGATAAAGGCAGAGTGATTTGTGCCCTTAGGCAAAATTCTGCTTAGGTCCACTATTTCTGTTTTCATTTGCAGTGGTTTAGTGGTTTAGCATCAGACCCAGACTCAGATATTTAGTATATAAAGAACTGTGATTAACATGCTAAAGACTCTCATGGATAAATAGGTAGCATAAAAGAATAGTCAGTATAAATGCAGAGGTCAGAATTGTGAAAAAAAAAAACAAAAAAAAGTATCTGAGCTTGAGACTATCCCAATAGATGTCTCTAAAACTGAAAAGCAAAGAGAAAAATGACTGAAAAAAACACACAGAATATACATGAACAGTGGGAAAAACACAAAAACTGTATAATATATGTAATAGCTATTCCCAAAAGAGAAGAACATAGAAAGGATCAGAAAAATATATTTGAAAACTAATAGGTTTTTTTTCTCCCAAATTAATGTCAAACACCAAAACACAGATTCAGAAATCTCAAAGAACACAAAAACAGAATAAATGTTATACATCCTATATCAAGGCATATATTAAAGATGTAAATATCTGAGATAAAGAAAAGAGTCCTGAAAAATCCCAGAGGAGAAAAACCTCATATATAGGGAAGGAAAGATAAAAATTATAATCAACTTTTCCTCAAAAAACTGTACAAACTAAAAGAGAGGGAAATGACATATTTATATTGTAGGGGATAAACTAAACCTAGAATTCTGTATCCTACAAAATTATTCTTAAAAAATGAAAGAGAAATAAAGACCTCAGATAAAATGGAGGAAATATGTCACCAGCACTCCTGCCTGCCTTGAAGGAAGTTGACTAAATAAGATGAAAGTGATATAGGTCAGAAACTCAGATCTGCATAAAGAAAGAAAGAGTATCAAAGGAATAAGATGTGAAACTAAAATACAAAATTTTATTTCTCTTCTTAATTTATTCACCAAACAACAGTATGTTCAAATAATAACAATATACAATATTTGATTATCGATGCTGATGTATTATATACTGCTCACAAAAATTAGGGGATATTTTATAGCTTTATATCCATTTTGAAATATTCCCTAATTTTTGTGAGCCGTATATATGCTTATGTATGCTTACATATAACTAAAATGAACAAAAACAATAATACAAGGAAAAACAGGAAGGGATTAGGACTATTTTGTCATTATAAGGTACTTTCACTACCTGTCAAGTGGTGTAATATAAAATAAAAGTAGACGTAGATTAATTGTAAATACATATTTCAAACTAAAGAACTAAAAATACTTTAAAAATAAATATAACCCGTCTATGTGGTGGGGGCCTGGGTGAGAGGGGTTGAAGGAACTGAGGAAAAAAGAGAGAGAAAGAAAAACTTGTGAACATGGACAAAAGTATGGTGACTGCTAGGGGGCGTGGGTGAGAGGAGGTGTAGGAGAGCATATGGGGCTGACAGCGATAGAGGAAGACTGGACTTGGGTGGTGAACACACAACACAGTGCACAGAAGGTGTGTTGTAGAATTGTGCGCCCAAGATCTATACAATCCTCTTAACCAGTATATAAACCTCAATAAGTTCAGTTAAAAAGAAATGAATAAATAAAAAAAAAAATAAATTTAGGTAAAAAAAATGTTAATGCAGTAAGACAAGAAAAGGAAATTAAAATATAATGACTGACAAGGAAGAAATAAAACTATATTCACAGATCATATGACTATGGAAAATCTGAAAGAACTGCCAAAAATCCCTTTTGGAACTAATAAACAATTACGTAAATGTTTCAGGATACAAAGTTGATATAAAAAAACTGCTTTTCTATATGCCAGAACAAAAATTAAAATTTGAAATTCCATTTATAATCACACCCTCCAAAATAAAATACGTAGGTATGAATCTAAAAGTAATATGTACAAAATTTATGAGGAAAACTTCTAAATTTTGACAAAAGATATAAAAAGGAAGTAAATGAGGTTTTTTCTCTTTTTTTGTTTTTTGTCTTTTTCCTGCTGAGGGGGAAGTGAAGGAAGGTATGAAGGCGTTAAATGATGCTGGGTGGAGACTTGACTTGGGGCAGTGAACAGAATACTGGTACAGAGATATGTTGCAGAGTTGTACATCCGGAACCTGTATAATTTTGTTAAGCAGTGTCACCTCAATAAATTCAATGAAAAACAAATACCTTTAAAAAAGAAGTAATAAGTAGTAAGATATTTCATGTTCATATATATGAAGACAAGATATTGTCAAGATGTTAGTTCTTTCCACATTAATTTATAGATTCAATGCAATCGCAATCAAAATTATTTTTTGTAAATATTGATAAACTGAAAAGTCTATATATTTCTTTAAATTAATTAATCTTTTTTTTATGTGAGAGGAGATAGACTCCTGTATGCACCCTAACTGGGATCCACCCAGCAACCCCTGTCTGTGGCCAATGCTCAAATCAACGAAACTATCCTTAGTGCCTGAGGCTGATGCTCAAACCAACTGAGCCACTGGTTGCAAGAGGAGAAGAAAAAGAAGGGAGAGAGAGAGAGGAAGAGGAGGAAACGGTCAATTCTCATATGTGTCCTGACCAAGGATTAACCCGGGATGTCCACATGCCAGGCTGACACTCTATTCACTGAGCCAACCAGCCATGCCCATAAACTTTAAAGTTTATATAAGGAGTCAAAAACCCCAGAATAGCCAACACAGTATGAAAGGAGAAGAGAGAGTTGGAGAACTGACACTACCCAACCTCAAGACTTACTCTAATGGTACAGTAATAAAAGCATTGTGGTAATGGCAAAAAAGAAGACAAATAGGTCAATGCAACAGGATTGAAAGACCAGAAAAGAACTGCATGAATACAGTCAACTAAACTTTGACAAAGGAACAAAGGCAACACAATGGAGAAAAAATAGTCTTTTTAACAAATGATTCTGGAACAAATGGACATACAGATACAAAAATTCTAGACATAATCTTTATACCCTTTATAAAAAATGAACTCAGAATAGATCACAAATCTGAATGTAAAACACAAAGCAATAAAACTTCTAGAATATAACTTAGAAGGAAATCTAGGTGACTGCTGGTTTTGGAAATTACTTTTTGATACAACACAAAGGTATAATCAATCAAAGAAAAAATTGATAAGCTGTATTTCATTAAATATTTCTGCTCTATCAAGAACACTTTTAGGAGAATAAAAAAATAAATGACAGATTTGGAGAAAATATTTTCAAAATACACATCTGATAAGGGTCTATAATCCAATTATACAAAGAAGTCTTAAAATTCAACAGTAAGAAAACAGCACAATTTAAAAAATGGGTCTAAGACCTTAACAGACACCTCACCAAACATGATATACAGATGAGAAATAAGCATCTGAAAAGATGCTTTACATCAAATTTCATTAGGAGAATGGAAAATAAATGAGAAGATATCCCAACACTCTTATTGGAATGGTGAGCATAAAGAACACTGACAACACCAAATGCAGACAAGGATGTGGAGTAACAGAAACTCCCATTGATTCCTAGTGAGGATGAAAAAATTACATTCATTTTAGAAGACAGTTTGGTGCTCTCTTATAACTCTAAACATCCTCTTATCACATAATCCAGCAACCATGCTCCTTGAATTCATCCAGAGTAGCTGCAAATTGAGGTCCACATAAAATCTCACACATGGAGATTTTAATCTCAGCTTTATTATAATTGCCCAAACTGAGAAGCAACCAGGATTTCTTTCAGTAGGTGACTAGATAAACTGGTTCATTTAAGAAAACAGTATATTTTTTAGTGATAAAGAGAATAAGATATTAAGCCAAGAAGAGACATGAAGAAAATTAAGTGCATCTTACTAAGTGAATAAAGGTAATTTGAAAGGCTACATACTGTATGATCCCAGTTTATGATACTCTGGAAAGGCAAATCTCTGTTATCAGTAAAAAGCTGAGTGATTGCCAGGGGGTGAGGAGAGGGAGGTTTGAATAGGAGGAGCACTGAGGACTCACAGGGCAATGAAGTTATTCTTTGAATGCTATAGTCATGTATATATATCATTATACATTTGTCCAAGCCCATGGATTTATAACAGTAAGAGGAATGCTAATGTATATCACGGATTTAACTGATTACGATTTGTCATTGTACGCTCATGAACTACAACAATTATACCCCTCTGGTGGTGCATATTGCTATTGAGAAAGGCTGTCTATGTGGAGGCTAGGGCTATATAGAAATCTCTGTACCTTCTGCTCCATTTTTCTGTTTCCAAAAACTGTTCTAAAAAATATAATCTATTAAAAATATATATGTGTATATATGAATATATATGTTAGTGAAAATTAATTATTTTTACAGGTATCAATATAAGTGTATTACTAACATAATACTGGGTGAAAAAATCCATATAAATTTCAAAACCACAAATAATTACATGATGCTAAAAGTCCTAATATGGTAACTTGGGGGGGTGCCATATTATGTTAACATAAAGGTTTCTAGGGACATTCAGTGTTTGTTCTATTTATTTACCTGAGTGATAGCTGAATTACTGTATTCATATTGTGAAAAGTTACTGCTCTATATACTTATAAATTATGTACTTTTATATGCATATTATAATTTGGCTGAAATGCTAAGATCTTTTATCTTCATATTTTGTTAGAGTTGTATGAAATTTTAAATGACTTAGTTTCAAAAATAGTTCTATTTCCCTTTCTCCTTTCAGTAGAACTCTGTAACTTTCTTATTTGATTGCTTTACCCTTAAATTCTGAGGAGGACTGCTTCTGTTCTTTTTAACTTTTCATAGATCCACTGCTCATAGAAATATAACCAAACCCTTGCAGCTATACTGACAATTAATAATTGAGTGTTATTTGTTACTCCTGGCCCTTGATATTATAAAGTACATTTATAGAATACAAAGTAAAGAAAATATAAGTAAGTATTCATCTTCCTAAATTTTTTCATTTTATCCTGAGGTATATTTTATTCAACATAAGTGTCTTAAACTAAAAAAATTCCATGTAATTTGCATTCATGAGTTTTTTAAATAGTGAAATGGGTAAAGAAAAGAAAAAAATGTGATTAGATAATGTTACAAATGATGCTTGCAAATTTGTGGAGAGAGAAGTTTTTAAAATAAAAAATTCCTAAATATTAAGAATCAATGAAAAATATAATCTGATTTGGAATAGTGGGACATTTTAAATATGTTGTTATAACAAGCAGATCATTCATAGTGAATATAAGTAGACTAGGAAATGCTGAGTATATATTACAATTCGTTAGGTAAAAAATAAAGCAGAAAATATGTAGCAAAGATAAAGTGATGAAATTATGTGAGGCCTTATGTCCCATCTACATTGAAGCAAATGACAAAAATAGTATTTCTAGAAGAATATATAAGAGAAAAAGAAATTTTCCAAGTAAAAATGTAACCAAGTTTAGTCAGTTTTTTGAAAAAATTTTATTTATTGATTTTAGAGAGAAAGGAGAGAGAAAAAAGACAGAAACATCAATCTGTTCCTATATGTGCCCTTACTGGGAATCAAACTGGCAACTTCTATTAAAAGACACTCTAACGGTTAGAGTCTTAACCAAACAAGCTATCTTGTCAAAGCAAGTTAGGTCAGTCTTAAAAAGTACAGTTTTTACCTTCACAGAAAAGATTTTGAGAATTAAATTTACTAACACAGAAAACTGTAAATAACAGGAAAATTATTACCTTACTTATAACATTCTAATATATGTATTTATAAAAACTTTGTACAAGGATTGGAAAATATTGATTCTCTAGTGGGCTGAAAAATTTGAGCCAAATTGTCAAAGCTTGCAATCAACCCTCTGGGGAGGAATAATCAATATCCCAGCTCCTACTTGCCAAACTGTAACTTCTATTAACAGGATTCAGTTCATAGAAAGAACTGGGTAAGAATGAACACACTTCATTTAATAGTATAAGTTTTGTTTGAATCTAAGCTGACAGCAAGTGTGTCACTAAATCATAGTTTCAATACATTTTTAACTTCGATCACTGATATACAAATCCTCAAGTTCTTCTCCCCTCTAGAAAGGAATAAATTGGCTAGTGAGAGATTACTTTTTTCTAAACAATCCATTATTATGGGCTCTGTTTTGCTAATAAGGTATGTACCATGAAGAATTTGTATCTACCTTTAAAGAGGTTTTTGAAAGGTATTGAATATTATATTCTAGGTATGCTTCCATGTTTTAAAAGCAAAAAAAAAATAATGTTGAAAATATTTCTTAGAAAATTTCAATTTTTTTATATTTCAAATAATCTAAAATCTGCATACAGTATCGGCATTTAGCCATGAAAAATATTTTAAGTTATCTGAAATCAATTGTTAGAGTTTGAAATAAATAAATATATAAACATACAAATACATGTATTTACATTCTGACTTTAAAAATCTTGGTATGTGATTTTTACTTACATTCTTAGAAGCTACTTTTTATGTTTGTTTCTGTCTTGCAAAAAGATTTTAAGTCTTTTTCTAAGTATTCGTGTATGTGTCTGATATGAGTTTTAAGGAACTATTATATTTTTTATCTCTACTTCATGTGAATTCTTATTAACTTCAAAGGGAACTATTTCAAATGTGGAAGATCTAAGTACCTATATGGAGGGAAGTGGAAATCACCCTCAGAACTCAGACAAACGTTAGCTTCTGAAGTTGAATTCTAAAACACAAAAGCTAGTTCATCCAGTTGTGTTATGTCAAAGATAGGAAGAAAAAAAGAACATGCATTACATATATAAATATATACATAGATTCTCTTCCTAGCTACAACTGTTGCATCTACTAGAAGATGCCATTAGAGTATCATGTAGGATTTATCTAACAATAGTACTAACTTGCATCAAATTCTAATAAAAGAGAGTATTTTGTCCGTTGTCAGGCAACCTCCTTGTTCAACCTCTAGGTCCTTTCAAACTGACCCTGTGTAGCTCACACTATTTATTTTAAAAAAAGAAAAATTTATTGAGAATCTACTCAGTAGTAGGAGACTGCCCCGGGGGGGGGAGGGGTCCTAAAGCAGTATTAGTTGGATGAGTGAATGCATGAACAAATGTGTGAAGGAAGAAAAAGTTTTATATTTGGGGAGTGCTACTAGAGATTAAATAAATTAAGCATCCAGAGATCTAACCACGCAGAGATTCCAGTCTGGGAGATTGGATGAAGAAAAAAGGTTTGAGGAAGTTCAGAGAAGACAGCTCACTTCCAGCTCTGGGGTTCAGAGAAAACTGCACAGAAGATGGGGAATTGAAGATTAACACTGCTGAGGAGAAGATTCAGGCTGGGTGGAAGGACAGTAAATAAAATTGGGTGCATTGAGAAGAGCATGAGTGAAACCAGGGAAGTCAGGGAGAACAGGAAACAGCAAACAAATAATTCAGTTAAAACCAGAATACAGGTTAGCCATGAGAATCAAGGGTAAATAAAATAAAGGTAAATATTTATCTACAGATAAATAAGGTTATGTCTTACACATCAAACCAATGTGTGGAATTTTATACTGTAGTCAACAGAGAACCACTAAAATTGGAGGGTAAGGAACAGATGGAGAGTGGTTGACATAATAAGCTTCCACTGCTATGAGCTTTCTATTTTAAGTAAGATGTATTTTAACATTGTAATATTTATTTGTGAACTATAGCAATTAATTTTAATAAAAGGCTTCTCTCAATTTGCTGCCATTTCACCTCAAGAGGCAAGGTGAAGAAAAAGAAAATAACTTAAAGTTAATCAGTTCTGAGACATTGGATAAACTCATTCTGGACTCCAAAATAAAATTTTGTAAAAGAGAGGATTAGGCTCAAGAACTCTTAGGTTTCTTTCAATACTAATATATTCAGTTTATAAAATCCTATTATGTTTAGCCCATTCTCTGAAAAGACACTGTTGCTCTGACTCTGACATTTGTTGAAAGTGACTGTAGAACTTCTGGGACTAGTCTTAAAACACTCCAAGGTTAACTGGGAACTTTAGGTTCCTTATTTTTGTATTCTATTCAGTTTGTACTAATGAAGTTTTTACTTAAATGGTGTATCATATAACTCTGCTTAGGATCAGGTAGTTTGTCAGTACACAAATTTCTCAGCATTGAATGGGTCACAATTTTATTATATTCCACCAGCATAATAATGAAATATACATGAAAACCTAAGGTATTCAAAACAAAAATTTATAAGACTATATATACATATATACATGTCATGTCTCTGCATGCTTTCACCTACACAAAGAGTTTTGTTTATGGTATTATAAGAATTTCACAATAAATTATTTTCTCTATAGCTTTTACTGGCAAAAAATAAAACTAAAGTAATATATGATATAAGAACCCTTTCTTGATTGAAAGTGATAAACTGAAAATATTTAAGAAATGGTCTTACCCACTTATTTAGTTCTCAGAAATTAGGAGTTATTTTTAATTTCCCTTAATGCCTGCATACATTGTATTATTTGACACTGAATTTCTCATGGCAGGTTACAATAGGCTTTCCAATTAAGTTGTAGACAAGAGGGTCCTTCACAAAACACTTAATTTCATCTATTTTAGTAAATCCACACATCAGTTTATAGAACTGCTTCTTAACTAAGAAAAATACACATGACCTGAATCTTATGGGCAATTCATTAAACTGTCACTTCTCTACAGTTCTTTTTTATCCCTAATCTCTAATAGAGTCATCTTTATTACTGAGGAGTTTTTACAAGTGAAGAGGCCAGTGTCCTTTGTTTCACCTACCACCTTAAGTGAGAAAGTATTGTCGGTGCTATTTGGATATCTGAGTTTCAATACAGAACACTACATTCTACATTTTTATCTTAATTTCCTGTTTCCAAACAGAATGATTGAAATGTCTTCTGACTACAGACCTCAGTGAAAAGACTAGCCCATTTCATGTTATTTCCCTCTAATGACATACACATGGAGGTATACTAAGCAAAATCCCTTAACTTTTGTGGTCCTCTATTTTTAAAACTGCAAAATGGACACAATAAACTTGACTTGACTCCAAGGATACAACCTATGGAACTCAGTAATTTATTATAATTCATTAAAATGCACTTCCAAAATATAACATACCACCAAAATGCAAAATATTATTAAATATTCAGAGTGAGTTTTTTCTCTGAATTTATATCGTGGTGCTCAAATGAATATCAATAATGTGAACTCTGTGGGAAACAATTTCAATTATTCATGGGAGTAACGTGTATAATGCGTTGTTGGTGGATATGCTATGCAACCTATTTTAACTTATTCACTATGATAGTTTCTGACAAAAACTCCCTCTCTGGGTAATGTGAAATGAGATGCTTTAGGCAGCTATTTCTTTTAACAACTCTTCATCTGATATACAATTTTATAGGAAAGTTTCTGCAATCTGTTTCAAACTTTTTGTCTTCAGGGAGGCCAATTCACCTGCATCAAACTTTTGTATCCTCAAATGAATGAGAAAGGCTGGAAGGTGAGAGGGCTGTGCTAAGAAGGAAAAAGAAAGCGACATAAATCAAGAGAGATAAGTCAAACAGAACCTAACAGTGCTGAACATAGAAACTTATGCCACAGAAATGAAATATACACTAAATGGGCAATTTATTTTTTCAGGCAAGAAAGTTCCATATTCTGAATGAGTTTAATCTCTGAACAAAAAACTGGCATTGGGAAGATGCCATACTTTTTAGATAAAAATGATGTCTACAGTAATCAGAATGGGGTTAGAAGATAGAAAAATGAGAAAAATAAAATAGATAATATGCATATGAAGTCTAACGTTCCACACTGGACAAATTATTTGTGAAATTCTTCATAACTTATGTTTCCTAGGTAGGCATTATTGATGATATATGTAAAGAAACATTAAACTAGAGGCACATTTTTGGAAAATACATTACATTGGGCACAGGAATCTGTACCTATGAAATGAGCCCAGATTTCTATTGTGATTTAGTTGGAAATTCCTGAGTAAGATGATCGGTTCTGTATTTAAGTGAAGGATTAAAAAAGTAACAGACATTGGCTGAAAAAAGACATCTCCCTACGGTTTGTCATTAGAAACCTGTTTTAATGGTACTCTAATTTAACACCATTGCTTCAAGTAAAGACGGTCATTACCCCCAAAACCTACTGTTCTTTTACATACTTCTTAAAAGATCCACTTAAAAGATAGTTATTATCTGGCCTTATTATTTCACTTTAAATTCTTTTTAAAAAGATATGAAAGAGGCTGTTCATAGGAACATTAATTATCATGTTGAATTCAGGAAATATTCTTAAGTTTTCAATAGCAATTAATTTAGTGTATTATGCAACAATAAATACAACAGGTATGAGACTATAAAGAACTCTTGAAAGTATAATTAACAATTTTGAAAACAATAATATACATGTATATACACACTTTTCAAATATATAATTATATACATTTAAATATTACATGGAAATGAAAAAAGCAAAATTAGAGTCTACTTACTTATTATATTTTATTTTTAGATGAGAGGAGGGGAGATAGAGAGACAGACTCCCGCATGCGCCTGGACCAGAATCCACCCAGCAACCCCCTCTGGGACCAATGCTAGAGTACTGACCTATTTTTAGCTCTTGAGGCTGACACACTTGGAACAACCGAGATTTCATCCTTAGCACCTGGGGCCACACTCGAACCAATTGAGCCACTGGTGTGAGAGGAAAAGAGGGAGAGCAGGGGGAGAGAAGCAGATGGTAACTTTTCCTGTGTGCCTTAACTGGGGATTGAACCCAGGATGTCCATACACTGAGCTGACATTCTATCCACTGAGCCTCCAGCCAGGGCCAATTAGATCCTATTTAGAAATGTGCAAAATTATGGATGGATTTTAGCTTCAGTAATGTTTGAAATTTTAATTCTCATCTTTCATAGGAAAAAAACTTAAGAGAATAGGTACTCAAAGGAAAGAAAATTGAAGCATTTAAGAAGGACCCACTTAGCCCACTAGTACAATGAAATAAGTGTATTTTTATATTCAAGAGAGATGTGTTTGATTGCCAGGTAGAAAAAGTAGAAAATTTAATTAGATGTTGAGTACCTATTGTATGCCAGACATTGAGTACCTAATGTGTGGTTTAAATTTTGCTCATTGAACTTTCACAAGCCAAAAAGACTTGTTTAAATCCCAAAACCGACAGAATACAGATTCAAACTGAGGCCTGACTGAGTCATAGGCCTACCACACTGTGCACATTTTCTCCATCCAGATCAGAGGGAATCCTGGGAAGTGAAACATTAGCTGGGCTCTTCAGGAGGATTCTGACCAGATGCATAGCAAGGAGCAAGAAGAGGCGTCCACCACCAGATCCTGGAGTGGGAAGTGACAGGGAAAAGAGATGATGCTGAGCTACACTTTTACTAACTCAGAATTATATTTGGTACTGTGACTTTAAATTTTTAAACCGCTGACACTTTAAGACAAAACATCCAACATTATACAAAATAAGAATAGATATTTTAATTCACAAGTAGCTTGGTTCACCTGGGGCTTCAGAAGCAAGGCCACACTTCTCTCCTGGGGAGAGAGGTATATAAAGTTCAAATTAATTATGCTAGTTGGCACCTCAAGGGGAACGTTCTTGATCTGATATCCAAAAGTGCTTCCATTAGTAAGGGCTGCTGCCTTTTAGGACTGCTTACTTGGCAATAAAAGAGAGAATAGAAAATCAACGATGAACAAATAGAAGTTGTACAAGACACAAAGTCTCTAAAAGTGAAGATTTACATATATTTGGACTTCACAATTATGAAATAGTCTCCAGAGAATTAGAAGGAACCCACTGCAAATTCTCCTAATTGAACTAACAAAATCTTAGGCACATTGGTGCTATTGATCTTTTTTTCTGACCTCCCTGGAAATGGAAAACTTTATATTTCCCAAATAAAAAACAAAGAAAAGGAGGAAAAGGAAATAAAATTAAAAGGGTAGCATACAAAGAGTTCTCAATAGAAGACAAAAGGCTCACTGACAGGAAAGGATAGTAGTTGATGTGATGCGACCCGCATGCACGACGGACGGACGTTCCTGGGGTCACTGCTCTGCAGTTATGTCTGAGACATCTGTTCTCCATGTCCGTATTGTCCCTAGACTTGGCATTTTCTGGAGAAATGGGGGTATAGAGATCCTTGTGCCTAGGGATGGATTTCTTGAGCTATACAGTGCCTATACAGTATAGCAGTGCCTATACTGATCAGGCTCTGCTTTGATCTGGCCACAAATCAAGATAAGGCTTGTAGAGCTCTATAACCTCAGAGGCTTGCTGTGTTTCTTATCTCCCTGTTTCTCAAAGCCACTACCCTTTTGATAAAAGTTTCTTTGAAACAGCACTATGGAGTAATGTTATATGAGTAACATTTTATTTCATTAGATAAAAGCAGCATAGTTATATAGGTATACATGTAGAGGAATAGCCATTTAAAATCTTGTAAATACCTTGTACCTTAAAATACCTTGTACCTTAATTTTAATTATTAATACATTAATACATTGTTCAATTTTGTATCAGTAAAGACAAAATTTAGGGAAAAAACAACTTGTGCAATTCAGATATTTCATAACTGTCTTGAGGTGATAATGAAATAGGCCATCTTAATTAACACGTATTTTTAATCGAAGTAAGAGGATAATTAATGTGTTAATATTCATCTTTTCTCCTCTTATCACATGGGTGAATTTTAGTCAAGCTGTAAACATATATTGAAAATATGGGTTTGAAGTATTGTTTTAAAAAAACATCATATAACTGCAAAAATTATAATTTTGCCTGCTAACAGGTTGTTTTTAAATAGATATTCCCTCACAATCAAACCCTTGATCTGATTCGATGAATGTTTGTACTAGTTGCTTCAGAAAAAGTATGTTTTAAGTATTTCAAATTTGCTATTCTTTGTTGTTTTAATTCATTTTTGTCTGCTGATAAAATCCTTAGATTTAAATTGCTTGATTTTTTTTTTTAATGTAGAAAATGCTAGCCATTCTTTTTTTTTTTTTATTAATGTTAATGGGATGACATTAATAATTCAGGGTACATATATTCAAA
Source organism: Saccopteryx leptura (assembly GCF_036850995.1). Lineage (NCBI taxonomy): Eukaryota > Metazoa > Chordata > Mammalia > Chiroptera > Emballonuridae > Saccopteryx > Saccopteryx leptura. Next base: position 175,459,896 of record NC_089506.1, on the reverse strand, counting down.
GAAAACATGTCTAGGTTATCTTGTCATTAAATTATGTTGCATACCCCTCGCCCAGAGTCAGATTGTCCTCCGTCACCCTCTATCTAGATTTCTCTGTGCCCCTCCCCCTCCCCCTAACTCTCTCCCTTCCTCCCTCCTGCGTCCTCCCTCCCCCCACCCCTGGAAACCACCACACTCTTGTCTATGTCTCTTGGTCTCATTTTTATCTTCCACCAATGTATGGAATCATGTAGTTCTTGTTTTTTTATGATTTACTTATTTCACTCCGTATAATGTTATCAAGATCCCACCATTTTGCTATAAATAATCTAATGTCATCATTTCTTATGGCTGAGTAGTATTCCATAGTGTATATGTGCCACATCTTCTTTATCCAATCTTCTATTGAAGGACTTTTTGGCTGTTTCCATGTCTTGGCCACTGTGAACAGTGCTGCTATGAACATGGGGCTACATGTGTCTTCACGTATCAATGATTCTGAGGTTTTGGGGTATATACCCAGTAGAGGGATTGCTGGGTCATAAGGTAGTTCTATTTTCAGTTTTTTGAGGAACCACCATACTTTCCTCCATAATGGTTGTACTACTTTACATTCCCACCAACAGTGTATGAGGGTTCCTTTTTCTCCACAGCCTCTCCAACATTTGTTATTACCCATCTTGTTGATAATAGCTAATCTAACAGGGGTGAGGTGGTATCTCATTGTAGTTTTGATTTGCATTTCTCTAATAACTAATGAAGCTGAGCATCTTTTCATATATCTGTTGGCCATTTGTATTTCTTCCTGGGAGAAGTGTCTGTTCATGTCCTCTTCCCATTTTTTTATTGGATTGTTTGTTTGTTTGTTGTTGAGTTTTATGAGTTCTTTGTGAATTTTGGATATTAGGCCCTTATCTGAGCTGTCGTTTGAAAATATCAGTTCCCATTTAGTTGGCTGTCTGTTTATTTTGATATCACTTTCTCTTGCTGAGCAAAAACTTTTTATTCTGATGTAGTCCCATTCATTTATCTTTGCCTTCACTTCTCTTGCCATTGGAGTCAAGTTCATAAAATGTTCTTTAAAACCCAGATCCATGAGTTTAGTACCTATGTCTTCTTCTATGTACTTTATTGTTTCAGATCTTATATTTAGGTCTTTGATCCATTTTGAATTAATTTTAGAACACGGGAAAGGCTGTAGTCGCGTTTCATTCTTTTGCATGTGGCTTTCCAGTTACAAAACACCATTTGTTGAAGAGGCTTTCTTTTCTCCATTTTGTGTTGTTGGCCCCTTTATCAAAGATTATTTGACCATATATATGTGGTTTTATTTCTGGGCTTTCTATTCTGTTCCATTGGTCTGAGTGTCTATTTTTCTGCCAATACCATGCAGTTTTGATTATTGTGGCCCTATAATATAGTTTAAAGTCAGGTATTGTAATGCCCCCAGCTTCATTCTTTTTCCTTAGGATTGCTTTGGCTATTCAGGGTTTTTTATAGTTCCATATAAATCTTATGGTTTCTTGTTCCATTTCTTTAAAAAATGTCATAGGAATTTTGATGGGAATTGCATTAAATTTATATATTACTTTGGGTAATATGGCCATTTTAATTCTATTTATTCTTCCTATCCAAGAACAATGAATATTTTTCCATCTCATTGTGTCTTTTTCTATTTCTCTTAGCAATGCCTTGTAGTTTTCTTTATATAGGTCCTTTACATTCTTTGTTATGTTTATTCCTAGGTATTTTATTTTTTTTGTTGCAATCGTGAAGGGGATTATTCTTTTGAGTGCGTTCTCAATTGTTTCATTGTTGGCATATAGAAAGGATATTGACTTATGTATGTTAATTTTGTATCCTGAGACCTTACTGTATTGGCTTATTGTTTCTAGTAGTCTTTTTGTGGATTCTATGGGGTTTTCGATGTATAGGATCATATCATCTGCAAAAAGTGATACCTTTACTTCTTCTTTTCCGATATGGATGCCTTTTATTTCTTTGTCTTGTCTGATTGCTCTGGCTAGAACCTCTAGTACCACATTAAATAAGAGTGGAGAGAGTGGACAACCCTGTCTTGTTCCTGATTTAAGGGGGAAAGCCTTCAGTTTAGTGCCATTTAATATGATGTTAGCTGATGGTTTATCATATATGGCCTTTATCATGTTGAGATATTTTCCTTCTATACCCATTTTGTTGAGAGTCTTAAACATAAAATTGTGTTGTATTTTATTGGAAGCCTTTTCTGCATCTATTGATAAGATCATGTGGTTTTTGTTCTTTGTTTTGTTGATATGGTGTATTACGTTAACCGTTTTACGTATGTTGAACCATCCTTGAGATTCTGGGATGAATCCCACTTGATCATGATGTATTATTTTTTTAATATGTTGTTGTATTCGATTTGCCAGTATTTTGTTTAGTATTTTAGCATCTGTATTCATTAGAGATATTGGTCTGTAGTTTTCTTTCTTTGTGCCATCCTTGCCTGGTTTTGGTATGAGGGTTATGTTGGCCTCATAAAATGTGTTTGGAAGTATTGCTTCTTCTTCAATTTTTTGGGAGACTTTGAGTAGAATAGAAACCAAGTCTTCTTTGAATGTTTGATAAAATTCACTGGTATAGCCGTCAGGGCCTGGACTTTTATTTTTGGGGAGGTTTTTAACAGTTTTTTCTATTTCCTCCCTGCTGATTGGTCTGTTTAGGCTTTCTGTTTCTTCATGACTCAGTTTAGGAAGGTTGTATTGTTCTAGGAATTTATCCATTTCTTCTAGATTGTTGTATTTGGAGGCATATAGTTTTTCATAGTATTCTACAATAATTCTTTGTATATCATCTATGATGTCTGTGGTGATCTCTCCTCTTTCATTTTGGATTTTATTTATTTGAGTCCTGTGTCTTTTTTCCTTGGTGACTCTTGCCAAGGGTTTGTCGATTTTGTTGATCTTTTCAAAGAACCAGCTCCTTGTTTTGTTGATTTTTTCTATAGTTTTTCTGTTCTCTATTTCGTTTATTTCTGCTCTGATTTTTATTATCTCCTTTCTTCGGCTGGTTTTGGGTTGTCTTTGTTCTTCTTTTTCTAGTTCCTTAAGGTGTGAAGTTAAGTGGTTTACTTTGGCTCTCTCTTGTTTGTTCATATAGGCCTGAAGTTATATGAACTTTCCTCTTATTACTGCTTTTGCTGCATCCCACAGATTCTGATATGTCGTATTTTCATTTTCATTTGTCTGTATATATCTTTTGATCTCTGCGCTTATTTCTTCTTTGACCCATTCATTTTTTAGAAGTATGTTGTTTAGTTTCCACATTTTTGTGGGGTTTTCCCCCTCTTTTTTACAGTTGAATTCTAGTTTCAAGGTTTTATGATCAGAGAATATGCTTGGCACAATTTCAATTTTTCTAAATTTGCTGATATTGTCTTTGTGGCCCAACATATGGTCAATTCTTGAGAATGTTCAATGTACACTAGAGAAAAATGTATACTCTGTCACTTTGGGATGAAGTGTCCTGTAGATGTTTATCATATCCAGGTGTTCTAGTATTTCATTTAAGGCCACTATATCTTTATTGATTCTCTGTTTGGATGACCGATCTAGAGTCGTCAGCGGTGTATTGAGGTCTCCAAGTATGATTGTATTTTTGTCAGTTTTTGTTTTAAGGTCAATAAGTAGCTGTCTTATATATTTTGGTGCTCCTTGGTTTGGTGCATATATATTAAGGATTGTTATGTCTTCTTGATTCAGTGTCCCCTTAATCATTATGAAATGACCATTTTTGTCTCTGAGTACTTTTCCTGTCTTGTAGTCAGCATTATTAGATATGAGTATTGCTACACCTGCTTTTTTTTGGGTGTTGTTTGCTTGGAGTATTGTTTTCCAGCCTTTCACTTTGAATTTGTTTTTATCCTTGTTGCTTAGATGAGTTTCTTGTAGGCAGCATATAGTTGGATTTTCTTTTTTAATCCATTCTGCTACTCTGTGTCTTTTTATTGGTAAGTTTAATCCATTTACATTTAGTGTAATTATTGACACTTGTGGGTTCCCTATTGCCATTTTATAAATTGCTTTCTGTTAGTTTTGTATCTTGTTTGATTCTTCTCTTTTGTTTTTCTATCGTTTGTTTTTGTTTGTTTGTATTCCATACTTCTTTCCTCTGTTGCTACCGTTTTTAAGTCAAGTATTTTTGTGGTGATTTTTTCAAGGGTGGTTACCATTAAGTAATGAAAAGGGTACCTACCATATTCATTGTAGTACCCTTTCTTGTGAGTATTTCTGCGCTTCATCGTCCTTTGCTACTGTTAATCTTCATCCTTTCTCCCTTTTTTTTTCTTTTGTTGTCACAGTTTAAGATTGGTTTTATTGTTTTCTTGGTGGAGCTGTTACTTGTGGTTATGTTTTCTTTTGTTCTTTGAATCTGGTTGGAAAACCCCCTTTAGTATTTCCTGGAGTGGGGGCTTTCTGATGATAAATTCTCTCATCTTTTCTGTATTTGTGAATATTTTTATATCTCCTTCATACTTGAAGGATAGCTTTGATGGGTATAGTATTCTTGGCTGAAAGTTCCTCTCTTTCAGGGCTTTAAATATTGGGGTCCACTCTCTTTTAGCTTGTAGAGTTTCTGCTGAGAAATCTGATGATAATCTAATAGGCCTTCCTTTATATGTTGTATTCTTCTTTTCCCTGGCTGCCTTGAGAATTTTTTCTTTGTCATTGGTTTGTGTAATCTTCATTATGATGTGCCTTGGAGTGGGTTTGTTGTGGTTAAGAAAACTCGGTGTTCTGTTTGCTTCTTGAATTTGAGGCTTTAGTTCTTTCCACAGGCTTGGGAAGTTCTCATCTATTATTTGTTTGAGTATATTCTCCATTCCATTTTCTTTCTCTTCTCCCTCTGATATACCTATTATTCTTATGTTATTCTTTCTGATGGAGTCAGACAATTCCTGTAGGGCTTTCTCGTTTTTTATTATTTTTGAGTCTCTTTCTTCTTCTCTCTGTTGTGCCTCAAGTTGCTTGTCTTCTATTTCACTGATCCTGTCTTCTATCTGGGCTGTTCTATTAGCTAAGCTTGTTACCTCATTTTTCAGCTCTTGAATTGAGTTTTTCATTTCTGTTTGATTTGTTTTTATAGTTTCAATTTCCTTGGTAATATATTCTTTGTGATCATTGAGTTGTTTTCTGATTTCCCTAAATTGCCTTTCTGTGTTTTCTTGTATATCTCTGAATATTTTTGAGATTTCTATTTTAAATTCTCTGTCATTTGGCTCCAAGGCTTCCAATATGTTAAATCTTTTCTCCATAGATTTTTCCACATCTATTTGGGTTACCTCTCTGTCTTTTGTATCCATAATGTTCGATTTCCTTTTTCTTATTGGCATCTGAAGGTGGTCTTGATGATAGTGTTAATTAGAATTAATAAAAAATAAAAAGGAAAAAAAAAAAGGAGAACACTCCACAAAAAAAAGTAATAATTTATTATTTCCCCCTTTTTTCTTTCTTCTCTTCCCCTCCTCTCACCTCCTTAGGGAAATATCGTGATGACCTGTGAATTATATTATGCTAAATGGAACAAAAACTGCCTATAATGGAGGGCCTGGTTTGGGGTGAAGAGTTCAAGGGGCAAAAAAGGGAGTAGAGACCTACTAAATACAAAAAAAAAAAAAAAAGGGAGAAAATCTTAGACAAGCATAAAATGATTTGCTTGTAAGTGATGGTCGACTAAGAGATATAATGAGAGGGATAAGAGGGAAACAGAAAAAAGGAGAGGAAAAAATAATAATATTTAAAGAAGAAAAAATAAAAATAAAAATAAAAAGTAAAAATCTGTTGTATTAAGTGGAGCGAAGACTAAATACAATGGAGACTTTGGGTTGGGAGGAATGCTAGTGAGTTAAAAAGCAATGTAAAAAGTGCCCAAAATGCCACAAAAACAAACAAATAAAGGAAAACCAAGAACAAAAGCAGAAGAAGAAAAAAAAGAACAAAAAAAAAACTTGAGTCCCAAATTAAATAATTTGTTCGTGATTGAGGCTTAATTGGGAGGAAAAGTAAAAGAAGAAAAGAAAAAATGAATAAAAAAGAAAAAATAAGAATAAGAGAGAAACGAAGGAAGAAAAAAAGGAAAGGAAAAAAAAAACCAAAAGGGGAGAGAGTGAGAGTTAAGGGTTTTGGAGTGTAACCCTAAAGGAGAGTTAGGATGAAGAAAAGAAATAAAATGTAACACTCATGGGTAGTGTAGTTCAAGAAAAGGGTAGCATAAGATGGTCAGAGAGTAAAAGGACCGAGGTGGAAGAAATAGAAATAATAATAAAGGCAATAAGATAGAAAAAAGAAACAACAACAACAAAGAATTAGTGGAACAAGTTATAAAGTCTGTGGAGTTTTCTTGATTTTGAGAGGTTAACTTCTTCCTTTTTTCTTTTCTCTCCTTCTTCCTGGTCGGTGAGTCTGTACCCCAGGTTCTGCCCCTGTGTCACTCTTAGGTAGGAATTTGCAGTTGATGGGATTCTATGGCAATGTCATATAATTGGCTTTAGTCTCGCTGGTAGTCAAGGATTGTTGGCGTTTGCAGAGTTCAACTATGAGAGAGTTTGCTTTCCTGGAGTCTCTTTCCTAGTCTCCCCTTCCTGAATTAGCAGCCTGGTGATCCAGCTATGAGGCTGCCACTGCTTCTGTCTGGAGAGTAAGAGGCTCAAAGAGCTGGGAAATCCCCACTCTATCCTCACTCAGCGCAAGGCTCTGTGTAAGGCTCAGGCAGTCAGAGCCTCCAGCGTAATCAGGTGGGGCTGGGAGTCAATTGTTGTCAAGGTGACTGTTCAGCGCCTATCATTCAGTTGGACCACTCAACCCAGGCTTTCCACACTTGGTAGCCTGTTTTGGCTGGGAAGAAGAAGCACTATTCGCTGTTTGTTTATGGATCTTAATATCTGCCAAGTCCCTCTTGTTAGGTATATCCCTGAATATGGAGGCTCTGTCAATCAGAAGTTGTCCCCGCCCCTTTAGCAAAAGGCACTGAAAAATATCATGCCTCTTGTCTTGGATTGCTGAACTGGGAGAGATCTTATTAATTAGAGCCCTGTGGGTGCGTAGATTTCGTGGGTTAAGCTAATTTCAGTGATTGGATCCGCAGCTGTGCTCCAGAAAGTATTTCAGGCTGCCTGCGCACCCCTCCCCCCAACGCTTGATTGTTAGTTTGAATGGCTGGGTGAGGTGCCCCGCCCACGGAGAGAATCTCCTGACTAGGAAAGACAGCCTTGGCGCCCCTCCCGGACCGCGGCTCGGGGCGCGGTTTCTCGGCATGCCAGTGGCCGGGGACTCTCTGGACCGCGGCACAGGGGGCGCGCGCGTGGTTTCTCAGGGCATGCAGCGGCAGCCACCAGTGCCCAGGCTGCCGTTCTGTGGGCGGGCAGCTGCACGTGTGAGTTGACTCACCACAGGTGTACTCCCTCCTCGGCAACAGTCCTTTTGCTTTCAGTGTGTGTGTGTAACTCCGGAATGCTCCGAGGATAAATTTTTCTGTTTCTAGTTGATAAATCTGTTGAGATTTTGGGGAGATCTGTCGGACACGCTGCTCACGGTTCCATTTCCGTGACGTCACCAGAAAATTTTAGCCATTCTTGTTGAACAAGTTATTTGAGGTAAAGGACAGAATTCAAAACTTAGGGAAAATGGCCCATTAAAAAAGAAAAAAGAACTATTGCTCATTGCAAATACAATTCCATCATTTGTTCAAAGGAGGTGCTAGTGAAGTTAAATTAGATTAAAATTCTTTTCTTTCAAATGTTGTATGTTTCAAATTATTGATGATGCCATAGGATCGTACCTACCAGAATTCACCATAAAAGTTAACTCATTTCAGTTAGAAGTCTGAATTTATACGTTCAATATACTAGTAATTCCTGATCTTTTTAAAATTAGACGAGTTGAGATTTTTTAAAAATTTCTTTCTTTGCCTGGATTTTTAGAGTATGCCTAAAACATATCTACTGATTTTTTATAAAGAGTTGCATCACTGGGGAGTTTTAAAGTGCTAGCAATTCAGTATCAGTTTTCAGAAAGAATGTTAAAGTAGTTGCAATTAGCTGAATATAGAGTTTAGTTAATCATACATAAAGCCTTTCTCTCCCCTCCACTCTTCCTCATCTATCTCTTTATTTATCTATCTATCCATCCATCCATCCATCCATCCATCCATCCACCCACCCATCCATCCATCCATCTACCTTATCTATGTAAAAGCAGGACCACCTGCTTCTCCTGAGAGTCTTCCTATCTCTTCAGAGTGAATTATAACATGGTACATGATACTAAGGCAGTATCTCCTTAGTATAGCTAACACCTTTTTTATTACCTGTTTTTGTAACAGTTGGAGATCTAAATACTTGTTCAGTTCTTTCTCATTTATGTCTTTTTTTCGTCCTGGAGCATGGTAAGACTAAGGAGATAGATTTTATCTTTCAGCTTAGGACCAGGACACATTTGAGAGTGAAAGGAGACATTTTTAAAAAATACAGCTGGGCAATTGGCATAAACCAAAAGAGTTCCAAGAAAACAGGAATCTCTGGTCATTCTGTCAAAGACCCAGTTGCATTTAAAATCCAGTTGGATCCTCGAATCAGACAGTTTATGTTTATTCACAAACCTTACAACTTCTTAGTATGTGTACAGCACTTTCCAGTTTGGAAGTTTAGCTGACTTTATGTTTACTTAGGACAGTCAGCCAATATGGCCCCTAGATTTATAAGTGTTAGCTCTAAGCTCACAGGTGTTTTGTTTGGTAATAACAAGAAATATTTATGACCTTTTCTGTCAAATGTGGCAAGTAATTACCTGTAAATTGCCAGATGCATTGTTTAAAGTTACCAGATGGATCAGTGTTCAGCTGCTGTTACTATAATTTCATGGTATGTGCTGTCCTATCGTTCTTGAGAAATATTCTCTTCCAGGTGGCAATATCTTTTCTTACTCCCAAATTACAGTAACATTTCAAGTAAGAGAATGAACAGTGTATTATAAGCATACCGGTGTGGTACTAAAGCACTAGGCAGTGAAGACTAGGTCCCACATACCTTTGTGTTGAACCCATTTTTGCCTTAAGAACTGAATGAACTAGGTCAAAAGTTAATATAAAAAAACCCTGTTTTGTCCTATTAATTCTCACCATTCTAAAGCAATAGAAAATTGAATGTCATGACTTTTGGCTGGTTCCTTTTCATTTTTCAGGTCTCAGCTCAAGGACCACCTCTTCAGAGATACCTTTCCCTGAGCAAACTGAGGTTTTGATGAGGCCTCTTCCACTTAATCTCAAAATATAGGCATTATCCTTTGATTTCAAATATAAAATTCTTCATAGCTGCATTATCATTTATTTAGTCTAACTCTGTATCATTTTCTAAAATAATTTAAGCCCTGTGAAGGGTAGGAGGTGCGGAGTAGGGATTACACGTCATTTGTTTAGTTCATGAACTACAGTAAAAAATCAGTATGTATGAAACAAATAACAGTGATTAAATGACTAAATGAATGTGCAGTTTTCAGAAATTCAGGGTGCTGCTTACTTGACATTTTACTTTATAAGATGATGAGGTGCCATGAGACCTTTATATATATTATTCCCCTTTGATCTTGTCTTTCCACATTTTTTCCATTAATTGGTTGACTTAAGATAGTAAGATTCTGAAGTGTGGGATCTTCAGAGCTGCAATCAATGTCATATCTCAAATGTCTGGTGACTGCAGCAGCCAAACATCAAAGTGACAGCACTCCCATGGTCCACCTGGAAGATGGTCTGCTGCCACTGACCCAGCCTCTGACCCCAGTAGACTGCACAGAAGTGACACACAGCTCAAAAGAAATTCATGTTTGGGTTTGCCAGTGCCCTTTGTGGTGGTATAATGTCCAAACTGTGCCCTAACAGGGGAGATAGCAATGAAATGGAGAACTCACGTAGGGGAAATGGACGACTTGGTTTCAGTTAGAGTAAACAGGACAAGTTGATTGATAGCGACAGGAGATCAGAGCAAAATAATTCTGCTGAGAGGTTGACAAAGTAATGCCTTCAGCAGAGTTTCCAAGCATCCTGGGAACCTAACATGAAGCACAGTTACCCTGAAGTTCCAGTTCTTCCTTGGAGGTCAAGGTATTTACGGTTTACTAGGTTTCTCAGAGACCTGACCCATGTGATTTTGATGTGTCCTGACAATAAACTTTCTATTGTTAAAATGATGTGAATAAACAGATGAGAATTGTATAATTCTAAGTAATACAGAATTTCTACCTGAATTATATTTGTCTTAAAAATTATTTTTATAGCTTGAATGTAAAAAATTACCTGTTGGACTTGGAAAGCACATTTAAAAATTGAGAAATCTTATTGTTCGGAGGACTGAGAAGGTACTACCCAATTCTAATTTCTTATGGAGTGAAAGGAGACTGAACCAAGGATGTAGATAAAAAGTTACATGAAAGCCCTGGCCGGTTGGCTCAGTGGTAGGGTGTCGGCCTGTGGTGCAGGAGTCCCGGGTTTGATTCCTAGCCAGGGCACACAGGAGAAGCGCCCATCTAATTCTCCACCCCTCCCCCTCTCCTTCCTCTCTGTCTCAATGCAGCCAAGGCTCCATTGGAGCAAAGTTTGCCCAGGCGCTGAGGATGGCTCCTTGGCCTCTGCCTCAGGTGCTACAATGGCTCTGGTTGCAACAGAGCGATGCCCCAGATGGGCAGAGCATCACCCCCTGGAGGGCGTGCTGGGTGGATCCCGGTCGGCGCATGTGGGAGTCTGTCTGACTGCCTCCCCGTTTCCAACTTCAGAAAAATACAAAAAAAAAAAGTTACATGAAAGATCTATTGCAGAACATTTCACAGAAAATTGACTGCATACAATGTGTATGTGCATTTCATATATGTCCTAAAATACAGTAACTAATTACTGGATGTTAATTATAAAGGTAATAAAATTAACTCACACTCATCTCTTTTTTTAAGTGTATTGCTGGTCTTTGGTAGTAGGTTTAAAACGGCTTAATGCAATAAACTTACTTGGAAAGAAAATAACCATGTACAATATTTCTAGACATATATAAAAAATAATTGTGTAAAAAGGACTATATATTGATTATTTACCCCAAACAAGACTCTGATTGGTAAATAATATTAATTAATGTTGAGGCATTATTTAATAAATAACATTAATTAATGTTGAGTACGTGATCCAAATCTCAATCTAGAATTTTATCTTTATGTAATTAAAATAAACTAATGCACAGTCATTTAAAATTCATAGAAAATTAACTTCTTAACTAAAAATGGTTTATTCCATTTCAGGGTTAATTACTGAAATGTAGAGTCCATAAATAGACATAATGGAAGAAATGCTTTTGTTGTCTATGACCTTCAAAAATCCATGGTGAATTCAAGAAATGTCTGTCTGCCCAATGGGATGCACAATTGAAGTCATCACATGAAGGTTTTTTTATCCAATTAAATGGAAAATGAACTGTCCCTCGTTCATCTATTTCTTTGGGGAAGAGATATTAATTTTTATTCTTTGTACCATAAACCTTTATTTGTCAGAAGGTTTCCAAGTTTCATTTTACTGCTAGCATTTTGCTGACTAAATCAATTATATGCAATGGCAACCATCAATATAAAAGTCGAGGTAGGCTCCATCCCATTTAAGCATTTAATTTCAAATGTTGAACTGGACTGTGCTCTGCAGGATAGGTTGTGCCAGTGGGTGTTACTGCATCCAGTTACACTAACAAAAACCCATGACTGTATACTTCTTCAATACAGAAGTTGTCGGTTCCTTTTAAAGCCAAATCTCCATATCCACTTTGCTCCCTACAAGCTCTGTCCATCTGCAAATCTGTGCTAGGATTGTATGATAAACAACCATGGGTGTCTGGATTGTTTCCAACTAGAAGATAATCATCCACTCCATTATTTTTTGGCCTCCCCATCCCTCACTCCCCATCCCTCACTCCTTGTAACAAATGGGAATGCTCTTTCAATAAATAAAAATCACATATTACTTATTGCTTTAAACCCTCCTAAAACTGCTCATTAAAATTGGAATAAAATACTGCCTTTTTATGGCATATAAGATCCCGTATGATCTACTCCTACTTATTCCTTCAGCCTCACTTCCTACCAATTTTCTCCATATTCATTTATCAGGCTCTGGCCACAATAGCTATTACTTGAACTTACCAAACATTGACCTGGCTCAGAGTGGCTTATATTTTTTTATTTCTTCTACCTGATGGCTATCTCTGGAGCTTTCCTTTGCTGGTTTTCTTTTAGAACTCAGGTTTTGGTTCAAATGTTACTTTTTACTTGATTTCCTCTTGTTTTTACTTCATATGTTATCATTTCCTCAGATTCCTTTCTTAGCAACCCAGTTTGGCCTTGCACTCTGTGCACTTGACTGTGATAGCCTCTAGTCCATAACCAAAGTGCAGTGCATCAGTTAAGGGTAAGGGAATCCTTGGAATAGGCATTAGTAACCTAAGAACCTAAACAGAAGGGTACAGTCCATGCACAGTCTCCATTCAAATGGAAAGAAAGAATGATCACTTTGTTATCATTTTTCATTGATCCAAAAGAGTAAACTAGGTTATATCAAGGTCAATTTGTTTCCCATGAGGTAACTATGCAGTTAGCCTCTGCTAGAGCCTACTTACAATAGCTTACATGAGCCAATTATTAAATAATCAGAAATTGAATTTCATTTGTTAAAGTGACATGGAAGAAGTATTAATATTTATACCACAAAAATTGGCAAACGTGACATATAAGAGCCCTGTTTTCCCCCCAGAGACACAGTGTATAGGCCTACCCCCAAATATATTATCCTTCTATGATAACCTTTAGCTGATTACTGCTTCTGTGTGAAGGAAAATTCACTCTCTCCTTTGTTCAGTAGGTGATGAGAATCTTGTTTGCCTCAGACAGGTCTACAGATCATACTCCCTAAGGTCTGACCTGTTATCCTTGCAAAGTTTAGAACTCCCATAGCAGTCATTCTTATACACACCTTATCTTTCTTCTATTAACAAGGCATAGAATGAGAGAAGGCAAAGTTCCACTTAGTAATTTGTTTTTTCACATATTTGTACATTCATTGGTTGATTCTTGGATGTGCCCAGACTGACCTGGGATCAAACTCACAATCTTGGCATATCAAGATGAAGCTGTAACAAACTGAACTATCCAGCCAGGGCAAAAGTTCCACTTTTGTAGTAACCATACAGGACTGCCACTGGTGCTTTGTGATACCCTTCCTTGGCACGAAGAACTGAAGCAGGGCAACAGTCATAGAAGGTTAGAAGGCATATGACATTAGTTATCAAGTCTTAGAGTTCAAGACAAAAAGAACAGCAAGACTCTGTTCATCTCCCATAATAACAAGCTTCCTCATTTGGTTCACTCAGTTGGATAATTTTCTTTGTTCATTCAGTGTTGGTATGCAATGGCTGTAGTGGTGTTGGGACTGTCATGGTGCATAACAGCCATGGGAAGAGCTAGAGCTTCCCATCTCTGCTAGGGGAGACAGTTATGAGTTTCAGGGGAACCTTGTAGAAGAGTATTCCTAGACTGTATAAATAATAAAAGTCAGCTGGCTTGCTTATCCTAGCATTTCTCCTTCTCCCAAAACTGAATCCTCATAAATCCTACTTACAAGTAAATATTGCTATAATATTTGAACATTAATTTCTATTGAAGGACTTAAGCTGTAGTCCAAGCTGTAAGTATAACCGGCCACTAAATGCAAATAATTGGGGATCTGAGTTGATCATGGGGCCTCTGGCCCTCTAGCTTCACAACAGCACAGAAGTTGGATCTTGCTTTTGCCAGCTCTCCCACTTCCCAGTGACTCTCAGCACTGATTATTTCTTTCTATTTTCTCATAAGGGGATGTGACCTATTCTCTCCAAGATGTATGACAGCAAAAATCAAATCCCAAGGCACTGTGCTTCTGGTATTCCTATAAGGTAGGAACTATGCTGTGTGATTGCCTCTGAGAAAAATCATCACTTCAAGTAGGCAGAGTTCTCCTTCTCTCCACCCCCAAATACACCATCCATATATAGGCAATTGGAATTAGCATGTCCGCTTCCCCTTATACTCATAAAACGTCACAAAATCCTAATCATATACTAGATGCTCAAAAAACTTGGTACAATTTTTCAAAGAGGGGAAGGGAGATTTTCTAATTCTTTTTAAGTAGATTATTAGCACTGTCTCCCACATAAAAGTGGACATTTATCTTATTAGTGTGGTTAGGATGTGAAGATCTCTTTGGCTTTTCACCTGGAAATTGTTCTTATAATGCAGGCAGATGAAATGACTGTGCTCACCACTGCACTTTGAGCTGGGTAATGGTGGATGTGTCTTTCAGCCAACAATAATCTTGGCTGACAAAGCTGGAGATTTCCAGAGGACCCAGGGTGAGCTTAAATAAGAAGGATGTACAATCAAAGTATATAGGTAAAAAGATGTAACATCCTCAACCTAAATAGGGGTCATGGCCTTAGTTCTACAGGGGACAAATTCAACTGGAATAATTGCAACCGGAAATTAATTTTCCACACAGCATGAGCCAAAGAATTTATCACAGGAAAAGAAAATAGAACTGAATTTTGGGCTTCCTCTATCATCTTACTAAGCCATGTGGAATTAAGTCAATCATATAAATTATCTGGATATCACTCATCTAAGCTTAAAACAGAAATTTTAATATTTGTGTAGAGATTTTTAAAAATATTTGAAAATCACTCAGCAATGTATCATAAGATTTATTCACTTGTTTCACTAATTATTTGATAAAAAATTTATATTTTAAAATGGTATTGTCAGATATAATTATACTAACATATTATGTGCTGTTGTAGCAATGTTATTACTACTATTCTTTTTGTGTGTGTGTGTGTATTTCTGAAGTTGGAAATGGGGAGGCAGTCAGACAGACTCCCGCATGCGCCCGACCGGGATCCACCCGGCATGCTCTGCCCATCTGGGGTGTCGCTCTGTTGCAACCAGAGCCATTCTAGTGCCTGAGGCAAAGGCCAAGGAGCCATCCTCAGCGCCCGGGCCAACTTTGCTCCAATGGAGCCTTGGCTGCGGGAGGGGAAGAGAGAGACAGAGAGGAAGGAGAGGGGGAGGGGTGGAGAAGCAGATGGGCACTTCTCTTGTGTGCCTGGCCAGGAATCGAACCTGGGACTCCTGCATGACAGGCTGACGCTCTACCACTGAGCCAACCGGCCAGGGCCTTATTACTACTGTTCTTACTGAGAAATAAAATAGAACAGTAGAAATAGTCTCACCTTGAGGTTGACAGAGTTCCTTTCTTATTTGGAACCTTGACTTCCATTTGCCAATTACATCTACAACCTTCAATGGGCCTCCACCCAGATAGTAGGAGTTAGGAGGAGCATTATAAAAGTAACTAATGGTCCTAGTTGTTTATTGTTTTTGTTTGTTTGTGTTTTCATTAAGTGAGAGGCATTGAGGTGGAGAGATAGACTCCCACATATGCTCCGGCCAGGATCCACCTGGCAACCTCTATCTTGGGCTGATGTTCTGCCCATCCGATACCGCTTCTCCACTGCTCAGCAACTGAGCCATTTTAGTGCCTGAGGCAAGGTCATGGAGCCATACTCTGCACAGTGGCCAACTTGCTCATTCGAGCCATGGCTGCAAGAGGAAAAGGGGGTTGTGGAGAAGAAGATGGTTGCGTTTTCTTTGTGCCCTGACCAGGAATTGAACCCGGGACTTCCACATGCCAAACCAATGCTCTACGACTGAGCCAATCAGCCAGTGCCTGTTTATTGTTCATTTAAAATTTATTGTCCTTGTGAACCTCAGTGCTGTGGAAATCATGAAGAATGATTTGGATGCTAAAATTGAAGAAGGTATTTGTCTATCAATATAAATACAATACACCATCAAGATGTCCATTTTGAATATAAATGGCTGAAAAATTTGTTCACACACTGAGGAGGAGAGAGAATCGCTTTTAACAATTTCTATAAGGGTTTTAAAAAAGAAAACCAAGTAGAAAGTAGCCACCAGAGCATATTAAATTCCAGGCCCACAGTGCCCACAAATCCCCTCAGCTTTTCCCTACCTTGAAGAAATCATTTCTGCTCTACATTAGCTTGATCACCTGCCTACATGGATTGAATGCAAAAATGGAAATGTTTGATATTACAAAGAACACCAAGGGATTTTTGCAAGGCCCTCACTGATTTCACATTTGAAAACTGGGCTCTTTTATTTTTTCAATGTGAATTTTGGCTATAAGAGTTTTTCAAGGTTAAAAAGGAAAAGACAATTATACATGTAAGATCTGTTTGGATGACTTGCTTCCATGGACTTGGGTGTCTGCCTTTCCGTCAAGCCAGTGTATCTTTTGAATAAAATGAGAAACAACCCGAAACTGCTCTGCCATCATTTCACCCTCAACCTTTTAACTGTTTGTCTAAGGGAAAATGAAATATGTACTTCAATTGTCAATCATTAGTCTAACTTGTCAAAGGTGAACTGAGAGATAGTATTTCGGGGCCACTGTAGATGGAAACGCACCTAAATTTTTCAGGTACACCTTACAAACACTTTGCAAGAGACAGACACATTTACCTGGGGACTGCTTTTATTTATGGTCGTAATAACCAGCTTATTAGAAAGAGCTAACACTTTGACAGTTGTTCTGAGGACCAGAAATACTCCTATCTAGATCAGAAGTTAATATTAAAAAAAAGGAATGTACCACATCCTATTGTTGATATCTGCTGCATAACCTCAAAAATATCTGAACCCCAGTGTATGACTCACAAGGAGCTGCACAAACACAAGTTAATCAATTACAGACACGAGCTTAGAATAACAATCTTCCTTCCCGTAGGTGTCCCTGCTATCTCAAAAGAAACTTCATGTTAAAAAAGATATAGACTCCCCTTCAGGACAGGGTCTTTTAAGAGAATAAGAAATCTGTATGAAATAGGCTTTAGTCAATATAATATTTCCTCTTTCTCTATTCTCTACCTCATTCCTCTTCTTTCACCTCGCCATTGATTTATTTTATTTCATGTGAAAAGTAAACAAAAGAATATAAAGAATGACAGGAATTCAATCTATAATTGAGGTTTGGGATTTAGTAGAGGGTGGAGTTCAGCCACCTGTCACATCCCGGCTTTAGAATAGACTAGAAATTGATTTCTCTGCTTTATTTTATGGAGACACAATAATCTGAGCCAAAGAATAATTTAAAATTCCTTCCTTTGCATTTCTTGGTTGTTTTCTGGTTTATTTCTTACACTGAACTACATACACCTCCTGCTTTCTCTCTCCAACCCCATTCCCACTTCCAGTATACAGAGTGTTCCTGTTTAATTATCAACATGACCTATATGACCTACAAGTTAAAAAAGCAACAGAGTCAAACAGTGATCAAAGTACAAACAATCTATACAGCGCAGATATTTTAAACACTGAGTAGTGTAAAAAATATCTTTGAAGAGGAGGTTTTCAATAAAGGTTACTTTAAGATCTAAAGACTGTATGAGTACCATGAATATGTACTATATGAACATTTCATTAATTCTGAAATTTGATAAAAGGTTCCAAAATTAAAAGTAACCAAAGCTATAAAACAATTACAACTAACATTTTAAAAGAGGAGCAATTTTAGATAGCTAGCTAGATAGATAGATAGATAAACCTGCTTTGAATTATTGCATAAATATCTCTTACAAAACTTCAGTTACATAATTTTAAGAATGACAGTGGTGACGTAAATTTCAGATCCTAATATTCTACAACAGAATAGGCAATGTGAGCTTATACAAGACTGGGCATGTGGGGGTCAGAGTCTGCTCGTGCCTAACAGCATTTTTATACTATTTCATGAGCCTCATCTATCGGAATCTGAGCACACAGACCATTTTAGTCTATAGTTTGAACATAGTCAGTACAAATCAATCTTATTTTTAAAAAACATTGTTTTAAAATATTGATTTAAGAAAACTTATAGAAGTATAAGCATACTTTATCACTGTGGTACTTTGCTGTATCTCTCAGTTTTTTTGTTACCAGGCATGGAGAGGCGATCTTGCTCCCTTCTACCACATTTTAACTCATATCTCCTTCCCCCAAACCCCTTAGTGTGGCCTAGTCTTTGACCCTGGGGATAGACAAACACAGTGATGTGATTTCACCTTTTCGTTGCTGGGTTTGGAAAATTTGTCAAGACAAAAGGAAATGTGTTGCTTTGCAACAATGAGAAAATCAATATAGAATGAAGTTTTGTGTGATAATGTTAGTTTAAAATTGAATAAATTAACAGCCTCTCAAAAAATTGCTGCTCAGATTAGCATAGAAATATTAAGTCATGAGTTTTTTTTAATCATATGTGCATAAAAAAAGCCCCAGGGGAAGGTTAGCCTGTTAGGAGTTTTAATAAACTCAGTTCCCTCTTTGATCATCAGGGACTGTATTTTCACGTGCACGGACTCCATTATTAGACCCTAGTGTTAGACCCTGGGGTCTTCTTTTATTCCTCTTTCTCTGAAAGTGGAGCCAGCACTGTCCTCACTTCCCAGCTGAGTCTGTTCTTTCCTTTCCCTTCCTGTAGAGACTCTTAGCAAACTAGCAGGTACTCTTGTAAACGTGTGTTGTTTACTCAAAAGAAGTAAAAAATTCAGAATTCAAGAAGGTTTTATTGGATCGTACACAGGTCACTGAGGTCATGAAATGTGGGCTGAGAACCTGGCTCACTCTAAGTGAATATCTCATTCTTTGCAGCAATCCGATACCCATTCATTTATATCAGTAACTTCCTCCTGACCTTCTTGCCTGAACTATCAGGTCTTGCTTTAACTGACTTCCTCTCTCTGAAGGCTTTTGAGACTAATGTCTTCCTTCCTAGTTTAAAAAGAAGGAAAACAACAAATTCTCTTTGTTATACGTCTCTGAAATATCAGCTACCTCACCTTAGACTCTGCTTATTTCTATGACCTATGTCTGCTTCTCTTTTGCTGACCACGAACGGAGCTCAAATCTGTGGTCTCCTATGAATGATAGTTATGGAAAATTGCTAGAATTGACCCTCATGCTGAACCTTAGTCTAGTGAAGTCTAATTTTCACTCCCAACTATTATAGTTCCCCCGGGTACAATTTTGCTCTCAGGGTTCTCTAAGCTTCAGAAGGTCATCCTAAGGCCAGGCTACCACATGATTACACAAAGTGAGCGATAATCAACTATTTCCTCTAAGTCTTCCACTGATTTTCTCCTCTTCAAATCCAATCAGAACGAGGGCTGATCAATCCTCCCTGGACTCCTTGTTCTCCTTCATTCCCGGATTATTTTTTCCATTTCCTTCTCTGAGGGGGCCCTCCGTTTGATTAAACTTTCCACTTATTTGAACTTCCTGCCCTGTTTTTTCTAACAGAAACAAATCGGCCATTACTTTATATAGGTCCTACTTCTAAGTTCACTCACCTTTCTTCTTCCTTGAACAACTGCAGTCACCATACTAGTTTCATCTCTACAACAGAGCTTTTGGCAGAATTTGCCATGCTTATTTCAGAATTTTTTCTCAGAGTCTCTTTTCTACATCTGTTACACAACCACAATGGTCCTTCTGCTTCTAAATAAATAATCCAATCTCTCCAAGTTTTATTTTAATATGAATATTAAACCAAAACCTTCATGAAAAAGTGAAACCACTAAATTTTTTCTCTTATGACTCTTTGTTCTCTTTCGGTCCCTTGTCAGTTATTTCTCTGTCTCTTCAAGTCGGAACTTTCAGAGTTGTCATCACAACTTCTTTATTAACACCATCCTTCCTTGTCACCCTCTCCCCCTTTTCTGTCACAACCAAATATACTTAGACCCAAACACACACATTCACAAATCAGTGCACAAGAAATGACAAGTTTTGTTTCTTTTTGTTTTAGTGTCAATCCATTAAAAATGAGAAACAGAGACGGAAGGGGCAAAAGTGGAAAAAGAGCAAGACTAAAAAAAACTACGTGCTAGAATTGGAACCTAGCTCAAGAGGAATAATAGAAAGAGAAACTTAATAGATACCCAACAGAGAAAAATTGGCTACATGTCTTATAACAATTTAAATAATAAGACATACAAAATAGAAACAGACTCATAGATAGAGTTCAGATTGATGGTTGCCAGAGGTGAGGGGCTTGGGAGGCTGAGTGAAAACGATGAAGGAATTAAGTACAAATGGGTAATTACTAAGTAGTCATGAGGGGGTAAACTGCAGCAGAGGAAACTATAGACAATAACATTGCAATAACTATGTATAGTGCCGTGTGGGTACTGGAAATATGGTGGGCGGGGGCTTGGTAGAGTATGCAACTATCTAACAATGTTCTACACCTGAAACTGTTACAAAATAATACAGGATGGGGCAAAAGAAGGCTTATAGCTGTTTATATGGAAAATAATATGATAATCAATAAATAGTACAAAAATAAACTCGGTGTTTCATATACTCACAGCTGTAAACCTACTTTTGCTTCACCCTGTATAGAATGTAAATTGTAAATGGAAAAATAAAAGAGCTAAATTTATAAAAACCACAATACAATTTCTAAGTACTAACATCAATGGACTATCCTGGGTTGGTCTTGCCCTGTGAGCAGCTGCCGTGGCACAGAGACTGCCTGCTCTCATGCCATTTCCAGACTGATCAGATATCTGCCTTAATTTTTTTTTAAAGGTAACCATCTAGAAAAAGGAACGAGCAAAAAAAATAAAAAACAAATAAAAAGAAAAAGGAACGAGCAAATTGCAGTACATTTTACCCATTTTTAACATATTTTAATAGCTAAAGTCATTGTATACTACCTCTTACCTGTTATAATCATTTATTAAAAGAACCCTTATTTTACAATATAAGAATCTATTCCCTTTAAAGCTGAATCAGTACTTTGAGACTGCTTGAATACTTTCAAATGGGCATCTCCTAAATATTGGCTTTAGAAGAAGGTAAATGAAAAAGTGTAATTACTATTTTGTGTATCACTACACCTATGATTGGCATCCCAATAATGTAAAATTCAGCTTCCACGGAAATCTGACTGCACCTTACCTCATGTTGGTGTTTCCTTCACTTGTCAAGGCTTTCTATCACCCACAACTGCATGTGCTGCTTCTTTCCGCACTGTGAGTCTTCATTTCCCCGCTGACCAGTCTGTCTTCCTTCTCTTAAACTTGCCATTCTGTGTTTCTATCTTCTTACATGTACTGGTTCCTGACATAGAATCTGTTATGTTGTTAAAGAGAAAAGCAGCAATATCATTGTTCAGGAAAATTCTAGTAATACTGTATTATCGGTTTGACCTTTTAATATGTTACATGCCCCTTAAAATTAGGATTGTCAGATTAGGAAAGCTATGTGATTTAGTGATTTATATTTCCTTCTCTCCCTTTTATTTATTTATTTTTTCCTGGAGATGATCATATCTGAAGATACAAATCTGTAGCACAAAAGACCTGATAAATACAAATATTATTGTGTCAAAAGATGTATGAAGCCCTGGCCAGTTAGCTCAACGGTAGAGCATCAGCCTGGTGTGTAGAAGTCCCTGGTTCGATTCCCAGTTATGGCACATAGGAGAAATGCCCATCTGCTTCTCTACCCTTCCCCCTCTCCTTTCTCTCTCTCTCTCTCTTCCCCTCTCACAGCCAAGGCTCCATTGGAGCAAAGTTGACCTGCATGCTGAGGATGGCTCCATGGTCTCGGCCTCAGGCGCTAGAACGGTTTTGGTTGCAACAGAGCAATGCCCCAGATGGGTATGCCTCGTGAATCCCAACTGGGCGCATGTGGGAGTCTGTTTCCCTCCCTGCTTCTAACTTAGGAATAATAAAAAATAAAAAATAAGTACATGAAAAAAAGAAGATGTATGATATTTATGGTAGGATTATTACCAAATAATGTGATGACAAGAAATGAGAGTTTCATAGGTAAGGCAATGTAGAATTAGAAAAGGACGTTCCGGCATAGGGTAATGCATGCTCATAGTAAATTGTACTATTTATTTAGATTAGTTTTCATTCTGTCTCTGGCTTCATTTTGCACCAGAGAAATTTAGTACCTCCAGCCTTTAATACAATTGCTAATGTAAATCACCAAGACACCAAACAGCTTCTGAAAGAACATCTGCCACAAAGAGGCTGCTGTGTGTGGTACCTGACATGAAGAGCTAGAGAACAGGCACACTCGCCAGTCAAACCGCATTGGACTATTGAAGGTATTTTGACAATTCCCAGCAAAGTCAGGAGTAGCACAAGATATAAACTTGAGATACTAACTCATGTTATTAATGGTGATTATCTGATGGAACAGAAAACTTCAAAGCTAGCATTTCCTGGATGCTTAACAATTTTCCTAAAATCTGTTAGTTACTTAATATGAAAGTCTCCCTCCCTCCCTCCCTCTCTTCCTTCCTTCCTTCCTCTTTCTTCTTTCTTTCTCTTTTTTTCTTTTTTCTCTTTCTCTCTCTCTCTTTATTTCTTTCTTTCTTCCTTCTTTCACCTATCTATCTATCTATCTATCTATCTATCTATCTATCTATCTATCTATCTATCTATCTATCTACCTACCCACCCTCTAAGCCTCTTCCTCCTAAGAACACCAGAATAAACTGCGGCTCGCGAGCCACATGCGGCTCTTTGGCCCCTTGAGTGTGGCTCTTCCACAAAATACCACATGTGGGTGCTACCTCTATAAGGAATGTACCTACCTATACAGTTTAAGTTTAAAAAATTTGGCTCTCAAAAGAAACTTCAGTCGCTGTATTAATATTTGGCTCTGATGACTAACGAGTTTGCCGACCACTGACCTAGACAATGCTATGTCAATGAATATACCTCAAGCGCTTCCAAGAATTTCTTTTTGCTTCCCTCATGCAGTCCATTAAGGGTCAGTGACAGCTCTGCCCACATCACTTCACAGGAACACCAGGTTCAGAGAGAAGTCTACCTGGAGGACCCCAGGCTTCACAGAGGGAAAACGACAGTAACAAAATGGCAAAACAGTTTTTGTCCCTAACCTTTCTGCTTAGAAATGACATTCATCACTTCATAAGTCATATAGCCACACCTGAATACAGCAAGACAGGAATGTATAAGCTTTTCTCTGGGAGGGTCATGTAAGGAATGGCAAGAGAATATTTGGCAAAAAGTAATGGATTCTATCCATCACACAAATAATATTTTGATGGATTAGAAGTGTGCATTTGAAGCATCATTTATATACTTTGTGAAAAATCTTAAACACTCTGACAGCCATATTGAAAGAGTGATGTAGTGAGCTCTCATACACACTCTACATTCTTTTCTTTTTTTTTTTTAAATAATTTTATTTTTTTAATGGGGTGACATCAATAAATCAGGATACATATATTCAAAGATAACAAGTCCAGGTTATCTTCTTGTTCAATTATGTTGCATACCCATCACCCAAAGTCAGATTGTCCTCTGTCACCTTCTATCTTGTTTTCTTTGTGCCCCTCCCCCTCCCCCTTTCCCTCTACCATTCCCCCCTCCCCCCTGTAACCACCACACTCTTATCAATGTCTCTTAGTTTCACTTTTATGTCCCACCTACTTATGGAATAATGCAGTTCCTGGTTTTTTCTGATTTACTTATTTCGCTTCCTATCATGTTATCAAGATCCCACCATTTTGCTGTAAAAGTTCCGATGTCATCATTTCTTATGGCTGAGTAGTATTCCATAGTGTATATGTGCCACATCTTCTTTATACAGTCATCTATTGACGGGATTTTTGGTTGTTTCCATGTCCTGGCCACTGTGAACAATGCTGCAATAAACATGGGGCTGCATGTGTCTTTACGTATCAATGTTTCTGAGTTTTGGGGTATATACCCAGTAGAGGGATTGCTGGGTCATAAGGTAGTTCTATTTTCAGTTTTTTGAGGAACCACCATACTTTCTTCCATAATGGTTGTACTACTTTACATTCCCACCAACAGTGTATGAGGGTTCCTTTTTCTCCACAGCCTCCCCAACATTTGCTATTACCTGTCTTGCTAATAATAGCTAATCGAACAGGTGTGAGGTGGTATCTCATTGCCCTTTTGATTTGCATTTCTCTAATAGCTAAAGAAGATGAGCATCTTTTCATATATCTGTTGGCCATTTGTGTTTCTTCCTGGGAGAAGTGTCTGTTCATATCCTCTTCCCATTTTTTTATTGGATTGTTTGTTTGTTTGTTGTTGAGTTTTATGAGTTTTTCGTATATTTTGGATATTAGGCCCTTATCTGAGCTGTTGTTTGAAAATATCATTTCCCATTTAGTTGGCTTTCTGTTTATTTTGTTATCAGTTTCTCTTGCTGAGCAAAAACTTCTTAGTCTGATGTAGTCCCATTCATTAATTTTTGCCTTCACTTCTCTTGCTTGTGGAGTCAAATTCATAAAATGCTCTTTAAAACTCAGGTCCATGAGTTGAGTACCTATGTCTTCTTCTATGTACTTAATTGTTTCAGGTCTTATGTTTAGATCTTTGATCCATTTTGAGTTAATTTTTGTACAGGGGGAGAGACTGTAGTCCAGTTTCATTCTTTTGCATGTGGCTTTCCAGTTTTCCCAGCACCATTTATTGAAGAGGCTTTCTTTTCTCCATTGTGTGTTGTTGGCCCCTTTATCAAAAATTATTTGACTATATATATGTGGTTTTATTTCTGGACTTTCTATTCTGTTCCATTGGTCTGAGTGTCTATTTTTCTGCCAATACCATGCTGTTTTGATTGTCGTGGCCCTATAATAGAGTTTGAAGTCAGGTATTGTAATGCCCCCAGCTTCATTCTTTTTCTTTAGGATTGCTTTGGCTATTCGGGGTTTTTTATAGTTCCATATAAATCTGATGATTTTTTGCTCTATTTCTTTAAAAAACGTCATTGGAAGTTTGATGGGAATTGCATTAAATTTGTATATTGCTTTGGGTAATATAGCCATCTTGATTATATTTATTCTTCCTAGCCAAGAACAAGGTATATTCTTCCATCTCATTATATCTTTTTCGATTTCCCTTAACAATGATTTATAGTTTTCATTATATAAGTCCTTTACATTCTTTGTTATGTTTATTCCTAGGTATTTTATTTTTTTTGTTGCAATCGTGAAGGGGATTATTCTTTTGAGTGCGTTCTCAATTGTTTCATTGTTGGCATATAGAAAGGATATTGACTTATGTATGTTAATTTTCTATCCTGAGACCTTACTGTATTGGCTTATTGTTTCTAGTAGTCTTTTTGTGGATTCTTTGGGGTTTTCGATGTATAGGATCACATCATCTGCAAAAAGTGATACCTTTACTTCTTCTTTTCGGATATGGATGCCTTTTATTTCTTTGTCTTGTCTGATTGCTCTGGCTAGAACCTCTAGCACCACATTAAATAAGAGTGGAGAGAGTGGACAACCCTGTCTTGTTCCTGATTTAAGGGGGAAAGCCTTCAGTTTAGTGCCATTTAATATGATGTTAGCTGATGGTTTATCATATATGGCCTTTATCAGGTTGAGATATTTTCCTTCTATACCCATTTTGTTGAGAGTCTTAAACATAAAATTGTGTTGTATTTTATTGGAAGCCTTTTCTGCATCTATTGATAAGATCATGTGGTTTTTGTTCTTTGTTTTGTTGATATGGTGTATTACGTTAACCGTTTTACGTATGTTGAACCATCCTTGAGATTCTGGGATGAATCCCACTGGATCATGATGTATTATTTTTTTAATATGTTGTTGTATTCGATTTGCTAGTATTTTGTTTAGTATTTTAGCATCTGTATTCATTAGAGATATTGGTCTGTAGTTTTCTTTTTTTGTGCTGTCCTTGCCTGGTTTCGGTATGAGGGTTATGTTGACCTCATAAAATGTGTTTGGAAGTATTGCTTCTTCTTCAATTTTTTGGAAGACTTTGAGTAGAATAGGAACCAAGTCTTCTTTGAATGTTTGATAAAATTTGCTGGTATAGCCGTCAGGGCCTGGACTTTTATTTTTGGGGAGGTTTTTAATGGTTTTTTCTATTTCTTCTCTACTGATAGGTCTGTTTAGGCTTTCTGCTTCTTCTTGACTCAGTCTAGGAAGGTTGTATTGTTCTAGGAATTTATCCATTTCTTCTAGGTTGTTGAATTTAGTGGCATAAAATTTTTCATAGTATTCTACAATAATTCTTTGTATATCTACGGTGTCCGTGGTGATTTCTCCTCTTTAATTTTGGATTTTGTTTATATGAGTTCTTTCTCTTTTTTCCTTGGTAAGTCTTGCCAAGGGTTTGTCAATTTTGTTGATCTTTTCAAAGAACCAGCTCCTTGTTCTATTAATTTTTTCTATAGTTTTTCTGTTCTCTATTTCATTTATTTCTGCTCTGATTTTTATTATCTCCTTTCTTCGGCTGGTTTTGGGTTGTCTTTGTTATTCTTTTTCTAGTTCCTTAAGGTGGGAAGTTAAGTGGTTCACTTGGGCTCTCTCTTGTTTGTTCATATAGGCCCGAAGTGATATGAACTTCCCTCTTATCACTGCTTTTGCTGCATCCCATAGATTCTGATATGTCGTATTGTCTTTTTCATTAGTCTGTATATATCTTTTGATCTCTGCACTTATTTCTTCTTTGACCCATTCATTTTTTAAAAGTATGTTGTTTAGTTTCCACATTTTTGTGGGATTTTTTTCCTCTTTTTTGCAGTTGAATTCTAGTTTCAAGGCTTTATGATCAGAAAATATGCTTGGTACAACTTCAATTTTTCTGAATTTGCTGATGTTGTTTTTGTGGCCCAACATATGGTCAATTCTTGAGAATGATCCATGTACACTGGAGAAAAATGTATACTCAGTCACTTTGGGATGAAATGTCCTGTAGATGTCTATCATATCCAGGTGCTCTAGTGTTTTGTTTAAGGCCACTATGTCTTTGTTGATTCTCTGTTTGGATGACCGATCTAGATCCGTCAGCGGTGTATTGAGGTCTCCAAGTATGATTGTGTTTTTGTCAGTTTTTGTTTTAAGATCAATAAGTAGCTGTCTTATATAATTTGGTGCTCCTTGGTTTGGTGCATATATATTAAGAATTGTTATGTCTTCTTGATTCAGTGTCCCCTTAGCCATTATGAAATGGCCATTTTTGTCTCTGAGTACTTTTCCTGTCTTGTAGTCAGCATTATCCGATATGAGTATTGCTACACCTGCTTTTTTTTGGATGTTATTTGCTTGGAGTATTGTTTTCCAGCCTTTCACTTTGAATTTGTTTTTTTCCTTGTTACTTAGATGAGTTTCCTGTAGGCAGCATACAGTTGGATTTTCTTTTTTAATCCATTCTGCTACTCTGTGCCTTTTTATTGGTGAGTTTAATCCATTTACATTTAGTGTAATTATTGATACTTGTGAGTTCCCTATTGCCATTTTATATCTTGCTTTCTGTTAGTTTTGTGTCTTGTTTGATCCTTCTCTTTTGTTTTTCTATCTTTTGTTTTTATTTGGTTGTATTCCATACATCTTTCCTCTGTTGCTATCTTTTTTATTTCATGTGCTTCTGTGGTGTTTTTTTCAATGGTGGTTACCTTTGACACACTCTACATTCTTTTATTAACATTTTACTACATTCGTTTTACAACTTACCTATTTATGTGCCATCTTTTTTGTCTATCCAAACTGCACTGCAGAGTTCAAAATGTATTGAAGACATTAGTTCATTTTCCCCTAATATTTCAGAATGTACATCATTCATGAAAGTTTAGTATTCATAGTTTTTAAAAATAAAATTCATATACAATAAGCTATACAAAGATAAGTATTCATTTTCTGTATTTTGATTTATGCATAAACCTGTGCAACCCAAGCCCCATTCACACTATAGAACACTACTCTAACCCCGGGAATTTTCCTCAGCCCTATCATAGTCATCGTTGGCCTCTATCCATTTCCAAAATAATCACTCATGTAATTAGTTTTACCTATTTTATTTTATTTTTTTTCTTATTTTTTTTTGTATTTTTCTGAAGCTGGAAAATGGGGAGAGACAGTCAGACAGACTCCTGCATGCGCCCGACCGGAATCCACCCGGCACGCCCACCAGGGGCGACGCTCTGCCCACCAGGGGGCAATGCTCTGCCCCTCCGGGGCGTCGCTCTGCCGCAACCAGAGCCACTCTAGTGCCTGGGGCAGAGGCCAAGGAGCCATCCCCAGCGCCCAGGCCATCTTTGCTCCAATGGAGCCTTGGCTGCGGGAGGGGAAGAGAGAGACAGAGAGGAAGGAGGGGGAGGGAGGTAGAGAAGCAAATGGGCACTTCTCCTATATGCCCTGGCCAGGAATCGAACCCGGGTCCCCCGCACGCCAGGCCGATGCTCTACTGCTGAGCCAACCGGCCAGGGCCTATTTTTACCTATTTTAGAATGTCACATAAATGCAATAATAGAGCAAGTATATCTTTTGTGTACAGCTTTTTTTTCCACTCAGGATTTCTTTGAGAGTCATTCAAACTTATCTATAGGACCTTTGGTTATAGTGTTAAGTACTATTTAATTGTATGAGTATTCCACAATTTGTTTATTCTTCTCATGTTGATAGATATTTTATCTATTTCCAACTTTTGTTGACTATTATAAAACTGTTATGAATAATTGTAGTTTTCAGGAAATCTGACGATTTCACCTATATTATTAAATTTATTGGAATAGAATTGTAGAGAAACAGATAATCTTTTCATAACTTGGCATGACCATAGCATTTTGGGCAAAAACTACCATTAACCCGGGTTAAAGAAGGAACAAAGGGCAAACAATCCTTGGTAGTCATTTGAAAATGATAGGTACGCCAGAGATATTCACAGGTTGATCTCTCCTAGAACCATTTCTGTGCATTCCAAAGAGTAATGAACTAGGGACTTGCCCCTGCTCTCCCCCCAAACAGGATTTGTTTAACATTTAGAAAAGGGGCATTCTGACTTCTTAGAAGAAACTTTAGCTGTGGCACCAATCACACCGTATTAGCTCCAAGCTCTTATATTTTGTTCCCACCTTCTATTTAGAGACCTCACGTATGCAGCTGACATCTATGAGATTGGGAATGGGGGACCTATATCATGATGCTTTTCAAGTAAATAACTGGTATTTCCTCTGATCCAGAATCCTTGTTTTTTGTTAGGATAAAATCAATAAATATAGAAACTAAAGCTTTAACAATATTTCTTCATAATATCTTGTAATATAACTAGATGTGTTTTTCTTTCTGTTTACCTTGCTCAGTGCTTACTAGCTTTCTTAGATCTCAGAGTTAGTACATTTTATTAAACTGGGAAAATTCAAATATTTTTCAATATTTATTTAATGTCTAAAAACCACTGCTTTATATATTTGTCAGGTTTTACAGCTGTTTACAGGAGCAGAGGTAGTTCAGAACAAATTACTTTTTAATAGCCTTAAGTAGAATTTTCATGATTAGTTTAAATATTGATGGCTCTTAAATCAATATATCTTGCCATATCCTTTCTCCTAAGCTTTTAATACACATGGCCACTTTCTACTGGTTAACTATAGGATGTCCCACACTGAGAAAGCTCAAATTCAAAATTTTATTTCACAGATAAACTTATCCCCTCTCCCTTCAACCTTCTTATTTTCCTTTATTCTTTATATCAGAAAATATTATCTCTATTATTATTATCTCCAGACAAATATATGGATGTCAGTCTAAAACTCCACCTTCATTATTATAGTAGACAGAAGATTGCCCCACCCTCTCGAAAATAAATGTTTACATCTCTGTCTTTGCAACCTGTGGAAATGTTACCTTACATGGCAAAAGAGATTTTGAAATTGTGATTCAGTTTAGGATTTTGAGATGAGAAGATTCAAAGGGCAGGGTCATAAAGCAGAGGTCTGAGAAAGAGGATTTTGAGATGCTATGCTGCTAGTTCTGATGATGGAGGAAAGGGCCATGAGCCAACTAATACAAGAGTTTTCTAGAAACTGGAGGAGACAAGGAGACAGGTTTTCCCTTAGAGCTTCCGAAAGGAACATACTCCTTTGTCACTATGAGTTTAAACCAATAAACTGATTTCAAGCTTTGATCTCCAGAACTGTAAGATAGTAACTTTGTGTTATTTTAATTCACCGTTTGTTGTAATTTAATACATCAGCAATAGGAAACTAATACAGTCATGAATATCCAACTCTTGTAGAAACTATCTTGTTCTGTTCATTCCTTATCCAGTGTCACTGACCGTACACGCTTCATCTCCAGGCATACTTGCTTGACCAACCCCTAATATTGCCTTCCTATCATCTGTTTAACCTGAAGCAACCCCATGCAACAGTCTCCTCACATCTAGATTTCATAATGGTGCTAGAGTAATATTTAAAAAATTATAATCCATTTGTGATATTCCTTGTGTAAAACTCTTCAAGGGAGTACAGTACTTTCAAGACAACTTCAAATTTTCTGATGTCAGTACACAAGGATGTTCAGTTCACACTGCTTCCAGTTGTCTGTTCCATTGTCCCCTGTGTACCCACAGCCTGTGGCTTTTTACCTCTCTGGTCCAGCACGCCACGTACATCATATCTCCTAAAGTGCCCACGGATGTGCGGCCTTTCTTTCTTCTCCTCTAGCTGGGAAATTCATGAAGTATCTGTTGAGTAAATGACTGAATATAATTTCCTCTTCAATACAAACACCAGATAAACAACTTTCTACGGTTGATATTCAGACTAATGTATTTAAATCTATTTGCTTTTTTCAAACCACATATATCTTTACATAGAGTAAAACTCATTGTTTACCCCCACTGTTCTCTACTCAGCACTTTACTGCCTATTTTCATTGGCTAAAGAGTTTATTCTCACCATGAAACAAATGAAAATGCATGATTCTTTCATAGAAGTGTTCATTTGTGGGACTACTTAGGAAATATTTATCAGCTTAACTACATGTTATGTGATTAAAATTGTAAAAGTATGACCCCTCTCACTGCTTATATAATGACAACTTATACTATTTCAGACATGATAACTATTCTTTCATTAAAATATGAAGAATTTAATAAGGCCATGATTTTCTTTAGAACTCTATTCTGAAAGTTATGTTGTATAAAATATATAAAAAGAATAATGGTGATAATTACAACATAGTCTCATCATAAGATTATGTACAGAAAAGAGAGATACATAACTCACATTGATATAAGGGGAAATGAAATATGGAGAAGATTTCACAAAGCAAAAATACTTAAATTGAGTTTATAGGTTAAGAAAAAAATGTAAGGACTATCTCAAAGGAGATATGAAAAAACTATACATAAATATAAAAAAGTTAATGCATTTCAGAAACCTGTCCATTGTTGAATTTTACTGGTATGTGGAAAGTGTGTGCGTGTTGGAAGTGCAGTTGGGGGTAGTTTTGATAGATAAGAAACAAGCGAGATATCTAGACATTTGGAAGGGACTTTTGAACATAAGAGACCACATCTTTTAGAAAATGAGGATGATTTTTCACAGAGGTATAGTGTGATCAAGTTTGCCCTTTAAATAATGACTAGTCAGCAGAATTTAAAGTGGATATGTATAAGAAAATTTTGACAACACTGAAAATAGGAAAACTTGTTAAGATTTTATGGAAATAGATATAATAAGATTATACATAGGCGTATGACACTGAGCTTGTAAAGATAAGTTACACTGTAGTGATATTTAAAAATTAATATGGTATATTTTAGTGGCAAAAACATGGGCTTTTGATATGGACATGGTTTTAATTCCAGTTAAGCTACATAGAAAAGTGATTTAATCAAACTAATGTAACTTTAGGAACCTCAGAAATAATAATACCAATATTGTAAAGTTAGACATATCATAGATAAAGAAACTTGGGCAGATTGTGACCATAGGTGTTCGGTAACTGAAAGCTGTTTAAATCATCCATATTTGTAAACCACAAGATTTGGCCACTGATAAGGGTACGAAATATTAAAAAAGTAGAAATCTCAGATGAATCTAAGCTTTCCAGCTTGTGTTACTAGATGACTCCTATCACATTTACAGAGCTAGGTAGTGAGAAATAAAACCAATTTTGATGAGAAAAAAAAATTATCTTAAAAAAGCACATTTTGCCCTGGCCGGTTGGCTCAGTGGTAGAGCGTTGGCCTGGCGTGCAGAAGTCCCGGATTCGATTCCCGGCCAGGGCACACAGGAGAAATTCCCATCTGCTTCTCCACTCCTCCCCCTCTCCTTCCTCTCTGTCTCTCTCTTCCCCTCCTGCAGCCGAGGCTCCATTGGAGCAAAGATGGCCCGGGCGCTGGAGATGGCTACTTGACCTCTGCCCCAGGCGCTAGAGTGGCTCTGGTCGCGACAGAGCGACGACCTGGAGGGGCAGAGCATCGTCCCCTGGTGGGCGTGCCGGGTGGATCCCGGTGGGGCACATGCGGGAGTCTGTCTGACTGTCTCTCCCTGTTTCCAGCTTCAGAGAAATACAAAAAAAAAAAAAAAAAGGCACATTTTAAACTCCTGTAATGAAAACATATTGAAAGAAGAAACTTACTTAATCTTTATGTTTCTTTTTATCACCACCTTTTTACAACCTTGCATTTATTTTTGTGTAGTACTGTGGGTACAGCAACCAAGAAAATAGATTCTAAAGTCTGGACACCTGGATTCAAATCCCAGCCCCGTCATTTAATATCTCTGTGATCTTGGGTGAGTTACTACACTTCTCTGTGACTCTATTTTCTCACTTATGAAATGGGAATAATAATAGTTTCTATCTCATAGAATGGTCTGAAAAATTAAAGACATTAGTATTTTTAAAGACCTTAAAAACAGTGCTTCCTCATTCTAAGAGCTGCAAAATTATATTTTCTTTATATTTTTTATTTGCTTATTATCCTTATAAGGAAGTTTCCTCAATCCTTTTCTTCCTTCTACATCTTTTTCAAATCCTCCTGATGAAACAGCAAAAGCATAGCTGGGAAGCCAGAAGTCCCTGACATTCAGTTACTATGACAAGTCAAAAGATACGATCATTTTACAAAGCAAACGTTAGGTCTGATGCGTGCAGAGTATCATACTTTTGCTGTGGGGGTACTAAAGCTTTCTATGCTTGACAAATGAAATTTCACAGGAATAGTAGATCTACAACTTAAAGTTGTTGAGATTTACAACTGCTAGAAGCCTCAAAAATGGAACTTTCTCCTCCAGGAAGTTGTTTTCTTCCCTCTTCACTTTATTAGAAATATCTAATAAAGAGAAATTCTTATATGCCTAAATCAAAATGTCAGCACTTTAACATACGTCTGTGAATGTTATATTCTGGCATAAAAGCGTTTATATAAATTTTTCAGCACCTAAATATATAGTTTAACTTAGGGTAAGTACAGTTGCATTAGTGAAGAGAGTTTTATGTTTTGAAAAATTATGATGGCTAGTAGTATTGGGAACCCTGTAATTTACTACTTCATGGAATATAATTTTTAAAGAGTACCACCTACTATAGTTTATGTGGAAAAATAACAGATTTGGAGGTCAAGTCTGTAATTTATAGTAAGAGAATAAATGACTTACTATCATAAAATTTCCCCTTTTGATTCTAGACATACCTCCTCTAGTCACCTACGACAGAATTATACTTCAGAGGGAGCTATGACTAATTACACCTCTCAGTCACAAAGTCTATATTTTAACCAATAGAGTGATCAGTATTAGAACTCATATCCCAGCTCCTGCATTGTTAGTACTGTGACTTTCCAAAATGTGTCCATTGACCCTTATCAGGTTCTCTATATCATATTTCATAAGTGGAATTAAATTTAATATATTTTATATATTAAAATTATGATCAGTAAAACAGTTTGAAATGATAGTACTCAAAATTGGCATTTTCTACTTCTCAGGTATTAAAAAAGTACCTGAACAAAGATAATAAATACTCCTCTGAGTTGTGCTCAAAATAAAAGGATATGTTTTATCAGATGAATTTCCACTCTGATTTTAGAGAAAAAAAGAGAACATACATAAAAACAAAGTCACTGTTTTTCCTTCCTTCTTCCATCCCATTTTCTCTCACCCTCTAAGTGGCATCCACAGTAACAAACTTCTAAACCAATTTAATAATTTTAGACACACACAAAACATATGTTCAGTATACATTGGTGCCTTGAGATATGAACAGACCAACATATAATTTTTTTTTAAGTTACAAGCTGTGACTCGGTCCATACTTTTGTTCGAGATCTAAGCGAAATTCCAAATTATGAGTCGTGATTCGGGAAGCTGCTGCTAGTTGGCGCATAGGTGCACGGATCCAGTATTGGCAGTTTGATATACTAGTTGAATAACATACGAGCTCGGTTACAGAACGAATTAAATTTGTATCTTAAGGTACCACTGTAGTGTGTGTTTAAAATGCATTATGTAAATTCTATTAGAATTTATTTCTGTTTATTTAGTCTATTAGCATATTATTTCACATTGGATTTTCTTTTCATATTGATATTGTGTTTTGAAGACTAGTCAAACTGATAGACTGACCTAATTAGTTCACTCACTTACACTGCTGTACTGCTAAAAAAAGCTTTACATTACCTGGATATGATAGACATCTACAGGACATTTCATCCCAAAGGGACAGAGTATACACTTTTCTCCAGTGTACATGGATCATTCTCAAGAATTGACCATATGTTGGACCACAAAAACAACATCAGCAAATTCAGAAAAATCGAAGTTGTACTAAGCATCTTTTCTGATCATAAAGCCTTGAAACTAGAATACAACTGCAAAAAAGAGAAAAAAACCCCACAAAAATGTGGAAACTAAACAACATACTTTTAAAAAAAATGAATGAGTCAAAGAAGAAATAAGCACAGAGATCAAAAGATATATACAAATGAAAATGAAAATACGACATAGCAGAATCTATGGGATGCAGCAAAAGCAGTGATAAGAGGGAAGTTCATATCACTTCAGGCATATATGAACAAACAAGAGAGAGCCCAAGTGAACCACTTAACTTCACACCTTAAGGAACTAGTAAAAGAAGAACAAATACAACTCAAAACCAGCCGAAGAAAGGAGATAATAAAAATCAGAGCAGAAATAAATGAAATAGAGAACAGAAAAACTATAGAAAAAAATCAATAGAACAAGGAGCTGGTTCTTTGAAAAGATCAACAAAATTGACAAACCCTTGGCAAGACTTACCAAGGAAAAAAGAGAAAGAACTCATATAAACAAAATCCAAAATGAAAGAGGAGAAATCACCACAAACATCATAGATATACAAAGAATTATTGTAGAATACTATGAAAAGCTTTATGCCACTAAATTCAACAATCTAGAAGAAATGGATAAATTCCTAGAACAATAAAACCTTCCTAGACTGAGTCAAGAAGAAGCAGAAAGCCTAAACAGACCACTTAATAGGGAAGAAATAGAAAGAACTATTAAAAACCTCCCCCAAAATAAAAGTCCAGGCCCAGATGGTTAGACTAGTGAATTCTATCAAACATTCAAAGAAGTCTTGGTTTCTATTCTACTCAAAGTCTTCCAAAAAATTAAAGAAGAAGCAATACTTCCAAACACATTTATGAGGTCAACATAACCCTCATACCGAAACCAGGCAAGGACAGCACAAAAAAAGAAAACTACAGACCAATATCTCTAATGAATACAGATGCTAAAATACTAAACAAATTACTAGCAAATCGAATACAACAACATATTAAAAAAATAATACATCACGATCAAGTGGGATTCATCCCAGAATCTCAAGGATGGTTCAACATATGCAAAACGGTTAATGTAATACACCATATCAACAGAACAAAGAACAAAACCCACATGATCTTATCAATAGATGCAGAATAGGCATTTGATTAATACAACATAATTTTATGTTTAAGACTCTCAACAAAATGGGTATAGAAGGAAAATATCTCAACCTGATAAAGGCCATATATGATAAACCATCAGCTAACATCATATTAAATGGCACAAAACTGAAGGCTTTCCCCCTTAAATCAGGAACAAGACAGGGTTGTCCACTCTCTCCACTCTTATTTAATGTGGTGCTAGAGGTTCTAGCCAGAGCAATCAGACAAGACAAAGAAATAAAAGGCATCCATATCAGAAAAGAAGTAAAGGTATCACTTTTTGCAGATGATATGATCTTATACATCGAAAACCACAAAGAAGCTACAAAAAGACTACTAGAGATAATAAACCACTACAGTAAGGTCGCAGGATACAAAATTAACATACAAAAGTCCATAGCCTTTCTATATGCCAACAATGAAACATTTGAGAATAAACTCAAAAAAAAATCCCCTTCACGATTGCAACAACAAAAAAATAAAATACCTAGGAATAAACATAACAAAGAATGTAAAGGACTTATATAATGAAAACTAGAAACTATTGTTAAGGGAAATCAAAAAAGATACATTGAGATGGAAGAATATTCCTTGCTCTTGGATAGGAAGAATAAATATAATCAAGATGGCCATATTACCCAAAGCAATAAACAAATTTAATGCAATTCCCATCAAAATTCCAATGAACAAAGAATTCTTTTTAAAGAAATGGAACAAAAAATCATCAGATTTATATGGAACTCTAAAAAACCCCGAATAGCCAAAGCAATCCTAAAGAAAAAGAACGAAGCTGGGGGCATTATAATACCTGACTTCAAACTATATTATAGGGCCATGACAATCAAAACAGCATGGTATTGGCAGAAAAATAGACACTCAGACCAATGGAACAGAATAGAAAGTCCAGAAATAAAACCACATAGATATGATCAAATAATTTTTGATAAAGGAGCCAACAACAGACAATAAAGAAAAGAAAGCCTCTTCAATAAATGGTGCTGGGTAACTGGAAAGCCACATGCAAAAGAATGAAAATCAACTACAGTTTGTCCCCTTGTACTAAAATTAATTCAAAATGGATCAAAGACCTAAATATAAGACCTGAAACAATAAAGTACATAGAAGAAGACATAGGTACTCAACTCATGGACCTGGGTTTTAAAGAGCATTTTATGAATTTGACTCCAAAGGCAAGGGAAGTGAAGGCAAAAATTAATGAATGGGACTACATCAGACTAAGAAGTTTTTGCTCAGCAAGAGAAACTGACAACAAAATAGCCAACTAAATGGAAAATGATAATTTCAAACAACAGCTCAGATAAGGGCCTAATATCCAAAATATACAAAGAACTCATAAAACTCAACAACAAACAAACAAACAATCCAATAAAAAAATGGGAAGAGGACATGAACAGACAATTCTCTCAGGAAGAAATACAAATGGCCAACAGATTTATGAAAAGATGTTCATCTTCACTAGTTATTAGAGAAATGCAAATCAAAACGGCAATGAGATACCACCTCATACCTTTTAGATTAGCTATTGTTAACAAGACAGGTAATAGCAAATGTTGGGGAGGCTGTGGAGAAAAAGGAATCCTCATTCACTGTTGGTGGGAATGTAAACTAGTACAACCATTATGGAAGAAAGTATGGTGGTTCCTCAAAAAACTGAAAATAGAACTAACTTATGACCCAGTAATCCCTCTACTGGGTATATACCCCCAAAACTCAGAAACATTGATACGTAAAGACACATGCAGCCCCATATTCATTGCAGCATTGTTCACAGTGGCCAAGACATGGAAACAACCAAAAAGCCCTTCAATAGAAGACTGGATAAAGAAGATGTGCCACATATACACTATGGAATACTACCCAGCCATAAGAAATGATGACATTGGATCATTTACAACAAAATCATGGGATCTTGATAACATTATACGAAGTGAAATAAGGAAATCAGAAAAAACCAAGAACTGTATTATTCCATACGTAGGTGGGACATAAAATTAGACTAAGAGACATTGATAAGAGTGTGGTGGTTATGGGGGGAGGGGGGAGGGAGAGGAAAAGGGGGAGATGGAGGGGCACAAAGAAAACTAGATAGAAGGTGACAGAGGACAATCTGACTCTTGGTGATGGGTATGCAACATAATTGATTGACAAGATAACCTGGACATGTTTTCTTTGAACATATGTACCCTGATTTATTGATGTCACCCTAGTAAAATTAATAATAAATAAATAAATAAATAAAAGCTTTACATTGCTTATAGGAGATTGATGATTTGTATGAGAGTGGAATTCTGTCTGGAAACATGAAGGCCAGAAGGATGAAACACTACATTTTCAAGTTCTGAAAGAAAAGACCCATCACTCAACTGTTTTAGCCCATATTTTCATGACATACAAGGATACCTTTCTGAATTCTCTATACCATTCATTGATCTGTCTTTTTCTGTTTTAGTGTAGCACAATTTTAATTATATAGCTTTATAAAAATGTTGATATCTGGGAGCCAATTCCTTCTTCCTTATTTTTAATATATTTATGGCTATTTTTACACATTTATCCTTTTATATAAATTTTATAAGCAACTTGCTAACTTGTACAAACACTTGTTAGGACTTTGACTGGAAGAATAATATCTTTAAGGTAGTGATTTTTCTCATCAATAAAAATAGTAGAGCTTCCCTCTAATTTAAGACATACTTGATGACTAATCTATTTTTTTCTATAAAATTATACATAAATTCATTTAAATTTACTTCTAGAAACCATAAATTTGTTGTTTTTCCAGTAAGTCTCAGTTTATAAACCTTTTATTATGTGATATCTCTCAAATATTGAACATTATTTCAATATTTTAAGATGTGTATATTTCACACAAAATAAATCATATGTGCAAAAATCTAGATTGCCCACAGTTCAATTAAAAATGTAAGATTTTAGCCTGACCTGTGGTGGCGCAGTGGATAAAGCATCGACCTGGAACGCTGAGGTCGCCGGTTCAAAACCCTGGGCTTGCCTGGTCAAGGCACGTATGGGAGTTGATGCTTCCTGCTCCTCCCTCCCCCTTCTCTCTCTCACTCTCTCTCTCCTCTCTAAAAATTAATAATGGCTCAGCGGTAGAGCGTCGGCCTAGCGTGCGGAGGACCCGGGTTCGATTCCCGGCCAGGGCACACAGGAGAAGCGCCCATTTGCTTCTCCACCCCTCCGCCGCACTTTCCTCTCTGTCTCTCTCTTCCCCTCCCGCAGCCAAGGCTCCATTGGAGCAAAGATGGCCCGGGCACTGGGGATGGCTCTGTGGCCTCTGCCCTAGGCGCTAGAGTGGCTCTAGTCGCAATATGGCGACGCCCAGGATGGGCAGAGCATCGCCCCCTGGTGGGCAGAGCGTCGCCCCTGGTGGGCGTGCCGGGTGGATCCCGGTCGGGCGCATGCGAGAGTCTGTCTGACTGTCTCTCCCCGTTTCCAGCTTCAGAAAAATGAAAAAAAAAAAAAAATTAATAAAAGAAAAAATTTAAAAATGTAAGATTTTATTCCAACAGTGCAGATAGAATTGAGAGCATTTGAGATACTAAGGAATAATACATCAATACTAATATGGTACCTGCATTAGGATCATAAATGTTTAAAAAAGCCTGACCAAGTGGTGGCGTGGTGCAATGGTTAGAGTGCCAGACTGGGATGCAGAGGATCCAGATTCAAAACCTCGAGGTCGCCGGCTTGAGCACGGGCTCATCTGGTTTGAGCAAGGCTCACCAGCTTCAGCACAAGGTCACTGGCTTGAGCAAGGGGTCACTCGGTCTTCTGTAGCCCTCCCCACCTGGTTAGGGCACATATGAGAAAGCAATCAATGAACAATTAAGGAACCACAATGAAGAACTGATGCTTCTCATCTCTCCCTTCCTGTCTGTCCCTATCTGTCCCTCTCTCTGTCTCTCTCTCTCTCTCTGTCTCTGTCGGAAAAAAAAAATGTTTGAAGATTTTGGTTACCCTTGGGAATGTAATCCCTTCTGAAATGTGACTGCATTATATTTTATATCTAAGCATTTACTTATTAACAAAGTATTTTACCTAAAATTTTAAAAATGGATGAAATTTCCAATGTGGATAGTGCTGACATTTAGGGCAATTGATGTTGTGGGGCTTGTTGGTGACCTTTGAGTAAGTGCATTTATCCTTCAAACCTCTTAATATATGCAGACATCCATTGCAAAGACCTACTTAAACTACAGAGTATGAAATAAATACCTTTTTACCATTTAGGAACGTGCAAAATATATAACTTTTCTTAAAAACAATCCCTCCAAATTTTTAGACAATCAGGAGTTCCTAACCAACTACTAGAGGAAGAAAGTGTTGTTACTAAATTCAAGGTCACTCCCCTTGAAATCTGGAAATTGTTAACAATAGACAATTGGCTTAAAAGCCCTATTCTAAATCACTATACCACCACCACCCCTGCCCCCCCCCCACACACACTAATAATTGAATGTGATCATTCCAGAGTTTGTGTCATTTATCTCAGGAGATTTTCTTAGCATTATTTAAGAAAATGTTCTGTAATTATATTACTTATGTCTTACAAAGAGGTGATACTTATATGCTCTGAACATTTGACCTAAGTACAGTGTGAAATTCAAGCTGATATAGATGAAGTTTTTAGTTTATTATACCAATTTTAAGAACTAAAAAAAGAGGTAATGTATATATAATTGTGACCAAATTGAAACCTTCAGCTATCCCTTTTAAGAAAGTATCATCAATTATATCCTTTCATATTTTTCTGTATGCTTGACAATGTCTTCCACAATGGTTTAGAGTCTACATTTGATTTATGCTTCCTCCTCTTGGTAAAATCCTCTTAGCAAATAAAGGATGTCAGAAAGAGTAATCTAGAGTAATATAAAGAGAAGAAACAGGAGGAGAAATGAATGTAAAAATAAAGAAAATAACTTTTGGAGAGCATCTTTTCAGTGCCTAGTAACTTCATCAATCCTAAAAACAAAGCTGCAATGTTATTTCTCTTTTGCAGAAGAGAAAACTAAGGCCTAAGATTTTCAAGTTCACACAAGCAATGACAGGGAAAGAAACTAAAACTAGATCTAACTCAAGAATCTATGTTCATTCCATTTTAAGAGCTGTATAACCCTGTTGCTAAAGGTTCTTAGTGTGTTTTAGAAATTTTGAGGAGTACTTGCTTATATAAATGTTTGAGAGCCACTGCTGGTATTTAATTGGTAGTATTCTAGGATAGCTTGTAGACATGCTCCAATATTAAGACAGTTTTACATAATAAATAACTGACCTGTACACCCTGGGACTTGAAAGTTTCCCTCAAGATTACCAAAAAAACATGTTTTTAATTTTACAAGACTCAAGCCTAACTCTGCTTTGTATATAATCAGTAGGTTTTTTTTTTTTTTTAGGTTTTAAAATATATTGAATTTTCCTGACATGCAACTTCTGGGTAATTCAAGGGGAAGATCAGAATTTGTTTTGTTTGGAAATTTCCCAAGAGCTATTCACCATTTCAAAAATCTCTTCACTCATGATATTGCTGCTCATGGGATTTAAATTGCCAGAATCAGTTAAGTTGCCTATATCAGTCTGCAATTGCAGCAGGCATAGTCATATGCTTATTTGGTTCTCATATTAAAATGTCAAGTATAGAGTAAACATGTCAAAACACTCTGTTGATTATTATTTCCCTTCTCCTTAATACAGCCTTATTTATTATAAAATGTTTGAAAGCATCCAGATACATCATGTCAACTAGTGTAGTTAATCCTACAAATTTTAATAATGAAACATTATTTCATTATAAATTATTTTCTTTGTATTATAATTCAACCATTGTATTGAAATTTTAGGTTGTTACATGTAAAAGTTGGTTAAAGTATTGTAAATTTCATCAAGACATTAAAGGAGTCATTGGTTAATAAGGGGTTGAGAATGCTTTACACCACAGTGTGAATTCTGAGGTGGTCTATGTTGAGAAATCTCCAGGTTTAAGAGGTGGGCTTAAGCACAGAACACAATTTAAAGAGTGTCCATCTAGAAGCATCAGAGTGACTTGGTTTTTAGGAGTGATTCTTCAACATCTGGTCTGTCTTTCCTCAATTGTGAAATAGCTGTAGGTTTTTAAGAATTTACACCAGTCAGGCTTATTTCTTGAACTGATATTAAGGAAATATCTTTTCTATGGTGGTGACCAATTCAAAAATAAGCATGGGGACAATTTCTGAACAATGACACAAGGCAAAATTGCTATAGACTACTGGAAAAGTCCTTTCCCATACTTCAGAATTGAGAAACTTCTCTCTTGTACCAGACTTAAGCAAGAATACGCAGGCAGACATATAACTACTGGAGAAAATAGACTCAGGATAAAGCCAGCCCTTTTGTCAACAGATATAACAGAGATTCTTTAATGACAATGTTAAAATTAATGCAACTACCAATACTGAGGTATATAGAACTTACATGCTTTTTCTCTGATGTGGAAGTATATTTATATTTTAAAGTTGACTTCTTATCAAAGTGTAAGAAGTATAATACATGTACAGTAGTGTGTACAATTTACTCTCATTCATTCTGATTGTCTCTAGGAGAAAATCTCATATATCTTTAACATCTCTTCAACACTTCTTTAGCTCCCTTTTTAACAGAGAAAATAGCCCCCAATTTAGTCCCTTCAGCTGGCAACACTTTCACAAAGTAAACACACCCATAAAACCAGAATCCAGATACAGAAATAAAATCTTACCAGCACTCAGGAGTCTCCTGAGTGGCTCCTCCCAGTTATTACCCTCACAAAGCTCACCCTGTCTTCTAACACCCTATACTCATTTTCCCATAATTATAAGCCTATTCTATGTATGTCATGTTGTGTTTTCTCAGCTCTATTTTTATAAGATTCATCCATGATCTGTGTGTAGTTATGGTTTAATCTTTCTAATTGTTATATAAAATACAGTATCCATGCTACAACTGACAGGCATTTGTTTTGTTTTTCATTTTGTATGATTATCACTAGTACTGCTATGAACATTCAATGGTGAACATATATAAGCATTTTTGTTGATATCTACCTAGGAAGAGAACTGCAAGGACATAGGCATTCATATGCTCAGTTTTATTAAATACCACTTAATGGTTTTCCAAATGTTTGTACAAATTTATAGTTCTGCCAACAAGGTATAAAAGTTCCAATTGT
Source organism: Saccopteryx leptura (assembly GCF_036850995.1). NCBI lineage: Eukaryota > Metazoa > Chordata > Mammalia > Chiroptera > Emballonuridae > Saccopteryx > Saccopteryx leptura. Next base: position 175,416,793 of record NC_089506.1, on the reverse strand, counting down.
TTCACATCCTTGCTAACATTTGGATTGGTCAGGTTTATTTTTTTAGCCACACTGATGGATTAATATTTGTATCTTATGATTTTAAATTACATTTTCCTAATTATTTTAATTTTCATTTTCCTAATGACTAATGAGAAAGAACACATTTCATATGCTGTTTGTTCACTTAATATCTCCTTTGTAATGTTCAAATCCTCTGCTTGTTTTTCTAACTGGGTATCAATTTCTTAATGATTTGTAGGGCATTTTGTATGTTTGTGATATTAGTCCTTTGTGAGCTGTATGTATTAGCAGTATCTTTGATCCTTGATGTCATCATTGAAAAACTGGATTTAACAGCTCTGTGCTATAAATATTTAACAACTAGCACTGAAAAAATAAAGAAAGCCCTGATTTATAATGTTCACTAATATTTGTGGTGCAACACACTCACATTACCGATGCGGGGTTATAATCTGATGTCACTGAACAGAGTTTCAGAACAACATTATATAGTATTTTCACTATAAAAATGCAAAAGATAAAGTATAATAACAGTAAAATAGTTAGCAAATAAATGTGTTTTGATGTTTATCACCTTTATTTTTAATATAATTTACATAAATGTAAGTTTTTAACATTGGCGATGTTTAACAGCTCACTCATAAAAATTCCTGAAAATTAGCTGTGGACTCTCACAAGCCAGTACACTCCAGCTCCAGCCCATTACTGGAATCTAGTGACCTTATAGCCACACTTTTAATGAGTTTTCTCTTAGTAAGTACATTTTTTATTATCATTATATTGAATAATGTTTTCTTGAAGCATGTCACACAACAGATACATGCACATATATTAACTGTAGTGCTGGATATATTTTCATAAAGTAAACACACTCATTTAACTACCACCCAGAACAAGATATGGAACACATCTAGCCTCTAGAAGCCTCCCACGTATTCACTCTCATGCATTAACTTGCAAAATTAACCATAAATTTGACTCATCATTGGTTAGAGGGTTTTTTTAAAAAACATTATACATGAAATTCTTCTTCGCTTATATTGGAAGCAAGTCTCAGCATGGTACTATTAAGTCCTTAGCATCTCTCTGCAACTCACTTCTTTCCTTTCTTGACAATGGAAAATTGAGGTTTAATCCTTCTAACTTCAGCGGACGATTTCAACTCAAGCTGAAATTCAATTACATTGTCTTGTTTTCATTGATATACCTTTATGTTTATTTTCTATTTATGAAAGAATACTAATTTCATGTCTATAAGAGTAATAAAAAATGTCCCTTTCAAATAAATAACACTGAGTATAAAAATGAGCAAATTTCATGAGACTTCCTAACTAGTAGTCAAGATAATACTTGAGTGTAGTAAACTTTTTATTGGGTGTACACTAAGATATTTGAGAAACCCTGATTATTATATCTAGTGTCCCAAGTAAGGACAATGGTACAGAATAACTACTTTAAGGGAAGTCAGAATGAATAAAGAAAGCATTTTGACTCAGTAGAGGCAAACACAGTCCAAGGGGCTGTGAAGACAAAGGTTCTGCTGAATTTCCATGTCAGGGGGCTTCAGCATCACTTCTTAATTAGTTGAGGGAAATTTCCTGAGGTAGGTTTCAAGAGTGATCTGACAAATTTGGTGACCCTGATACCTTCTAGAAAGATTTACAAATAGAATATTACTTGTCCACCACTGCTGTCATTTGGAATGTTTAATTAGGTTATATTTCCAATAAAATGTATTAACCTGTCTCATATTTTAAATGCATGTGCAATATGTTTTATTGAGCATAACTAACAAGTAAGTGGAAAATATATTGCATTCATTTCCACAAGGAAAACACAATGCCAGCTTTTCCAATGTACACCATAATTATGGCATAGCAATAGGATTATGACTGTGGGGAATGTGTTAACCTATGAATTTATAAGAAAATTCCTCCCAGAATGAAATCCTCTGGTGCATCTGTTATGTATTTAGACTTTTAAAAAATGTAGTATAGTTTGAGCCAAGCAGGTGTGCAGTTCTATCACCCATGAGATCACATAAAATGAAAAGTTCATGACTGTCCACAAGCTCTGCACGAGGATCAAGGCAAGGTACACCCCTTCGCTCACACCAACTGGGTTTCAAATCCACGGTTCTCATGGGAATGTGTAAGCGGACTAGTGAACTTGTAACAGGAATGCACAATTTGGCAAAATAGTTATTTCTGCTTTTTTCTAGTTCTTAGACAAAGAAGTCGCATTCAGGGCAATAATGTTGATTCTTGATAATGAAATAAAGACACTGACAGTCCCTTACTGAATATGTGTGCCTATGCATTTGTATGTGTGTATGTGTGTACTACAGATGTGTGTGTTTCACTTAGCTTTTTTTTTTTAATGAAATAGTGGAGTAGTTTTATTTCCCCACAATATTTTTATTTTTTCCGTTTTATCAGTCTTTGTTTTCTAAAAATCACATGTAATGCTTCCACTGAAGATAAGCTTTTTTGTCCCACTTATTCCTCTCCTGTTTGTGTCTGTTCTCACATCTTCAACTCAGTAATATGCTTCCAAATTTAGTCACTTCAATCAGCACAAAGCCAAACCCTTCCTCCCCAAGAGAATCAGAATTTTAAGTTATTGGAGGATAGCAAGAAGAAACTCCCCCTTAACTTTGAAATTTCACCTGCTTTATCCTCCACTGCACTTCCTCTTTGTTTTTTCATCTCAGAAGTAGAAACTGCCAGGATAACAGTAAAATTAGAGAAGGAAGTGTGTCTGTCTTTGTAAGGCAATTTGTCCAAGGAAAAGGTATTTCAGAATTCAGGAGTAAAACAACTCACACCTCACCTCTGGCCATAGTAATGACTTAGTGGTGGGGGGACTATGAGACAGAACAATACCAGAGGTCGTCCCCCTTCTTTGTGCCTTTGCTCTGCTCTCCTCTATTTAGATTTCTTTCTAAGTTATCTGCTAGATCAATCCTTTGCACAAGGCTGTCTTATTTTTCCTTATAAAGAGAGACATCTATTTAAATTATTTTAATATGTGACAGCTGTTAGATACAGAACCGCATGGTGACCTCCTAAGAGCTAAACTTGATTGTTAAAGCAATGGTAGAAAATGGTAAAAGTGGCTGTTCTGTTGCTCTGACTCAGCGTGATCTACAGCTGGTCCACCTCCTTCCTAATAGCTCTGTGTGGAATGAAAAACACCCAATTTGCTTTTATTTTGCAGTCACCATTGGCTCATTAGGCTTACTGCATATAAAATTGCTGTCTCTGATTTACTGAGGCAGCATATAAGTAAACACCTTCCATTCCACCAATTCCCGGAGCACTTTCCAAACATCTGTAAAGAAATTCCTTAACCAGTGACTCATATAGCCACATCTGGAGAAGACCTCAGTGAGAGACTAATAACACATAACTATCATAGGGCAAAGTCATTTGGAAATTGGGACAGAAACTAGAGAGTAATATCAAATTTCATATTTTCATAGAAATCAAAAGTATGCACTGCTATTTAAAAGCAGGGTTAGTTTCCATCATATTTCCCAGGCAGTGGAGAATCAATCATGGACCTCTGGTAACTCAAAGAAGTTCTGATGGGATGAAGAGAGAGCTGTGCTAACTAGTGGTTCTGAGCTATTGGAGCTAATTGGCCCTGAAGAATATTGTTCCACAGTACTCCTGTTGAGCTCACAATTGTAATTCTTGCTTCAGGATCAGTACTTCAAAGTTATAGATATATTCATGTCCCATTACTAGAGATTTATCATGTGAGAGAGGGGTTTCAGAGACTACTCTCTGCTTTTGCTTCTTACTGTTGAAAGCATTTGTTACTACAAGTAAAAGGAAATGTAATAATAAAACTAGTTAGCATTTGGTTATCACTTTAATCACCACAGAATCATATCATTTTTGTCCATTTGGCAAAATATTCTTTATGCATCAATTTAAACACAGTCCTTGCCCTTAGAGCAGTGGTTCTCAAAGTGTGTGCCCTAGATTTCCAGGTGCACCCTATGGTATTCCAGAGAAATATGTGCCTGTTGGGGACTAAAAAACCAACGGAGTTTTGGAGTTTAGATATTTGAGGGACAGAGGTGTGGGGAATTGCCTGTAAGCTGACAGTCTGCCCAACCCCCCACCTCACTTGCCTGACTAGGTTGCAAAAGGCTGTTAGGCTGTGGTGCAGGATTGTTTACACTACTCCTTATGTTCCCCAGAAAGACTGGAGGCAAGTTTCTTCTATCCTTTGTTTGGTGGAAAGTTAAGATAGTATGTATGGTGGGGATTTTCTGCACTCAACACAATCAAGAGTAAAAAGAGAGGAATTCTTCAATGTATTGATGAGAAAATGAGAGTTTGCCTGTCAAATATATGCCCAAACATTGAAGAAATCACTAGAACACATCAGGCTCATGTTTCTCACAAACACAAGAATAAAAAAACTTAGCACATTCATGCCAGGACCTGCCGAATTTAATAAATATTACTAAGAATGTATCTATATATATAAAAAGATAACTATTTTGTCATATTTTTATTTTTAACCCCTCTTTTTTACAAATTCTAAAAAGCATAACTCAAAAAATGTAACATAAAAATGTTTTTTAATGTCAGAATAAATTTAAATTTGTCGTATTTATTTTGTTTAATTACCATAAAAGCACGCTTGGACTTTATACTTTTTCTTTAATATTTGACTTAATTATTATAACATATTTCTCAGAAATTTGCATATAGTGCTTCTACAATTATTTGTAGGATTTTAAATGCTCCTGACTTCAAAAAGTTTGAAAACCACTGCTTTAGAGGCTTAATAACTAAAAAACAGAGGGACATATAAGAAGTATTAAAAGCAATGGAAATCAAAAGTAGTAAAATTAAATATGGTACTCATTCTTTAATTGGGAGTTTGGGTATAAAAAATGCTTTTAAAAAGAATTTAAACACCAAAACGTATTAACTTTGTGTTAATTTATACTGGCTCTTAAAATATTTTTCTGTTTATTTTGGGATTTTAAACTAGGATAAGAACAGGAGACATTTGGAGAAGAGCCAGAGCAAGCTCACGATTCATGTAAGGCAGAGAGGAAGATTGCATGAAAACCGAAGAGAAGACATATCAGGACCTTACCGTGATTTAATTCTTGTATTTTTACTCTTCAACACTAGACGTTGGAATATTCATTAATGAAGAAAGTAAAGGAGAAAGAGACAAAGAGACGAGAAGAGGGGGTGGGGTGGAGGGACTTTTGAAAAACAGACAAGGGAAAGTGTCAAGATCTAGACAGGAGAATCTAGAAGGAAATAAAGAAGGAGAGTGCATCACATCTTAAACCAAACAGCTGTTGGATATTGGAGTTAGCGTGTAGAAAAGCACCCGGTGAAAACTGAAAAGGAAGACAAAGTGCCTTTTGGTTCTTGCCTGGTTGCCATTACTATATAGCACTTTGGAAGGAAAATATTGTGTAGATTCATTAAATAAATAAAGCTTTGGTGATGTATTTAAATTGTGTTGAAAACCAAAGCACTTCAGGATTCTGAATAGTCTTAAATCAATGAAGAGAACTTTACTATGCATGAATATATTCTATTCACATCGGTCATTACCCAAACTTCGCAATGATATTCTGATTAATAGTGCATGGAGTAAATCTCCCAGATGCCAGCCAGATGTTCAAAAAAAACTAATGTTGTTTGACTTAAGAAGAAAAGTATAAATCATATGTACTTTGACATACATAATGAAACAAATGGAAAGCATCCCATGTGAATTCCAGACTTATTTCATAATTCTATTTAGATTAAAGATGAGCTAGAAAATGCTATATAATTTCTAGGCCCACACAGAAAATAAAGGAGAAAAAAATCCACTTATATAGTGTCAATGGGCATAAATGGTGAAATATACCCATTACAATTTCATGAAAATAATATATATTTTTAATTTTTTACTAATACTTGCATCCTAAAAGTCACTGATTGTATTCTGCAACCCACCATTTGAAGACAACTCCAAAAGTGCAAATTAGCAGTTAGGAAATAACAGGAAAAAATGAGTATGGAACACAATGTATCAAAATACTATATATTTAAAAGTAGTAATTTTTCGGCCCTGGCCAGTTGGCTCAATGGAAGAGCGTCGGCCTGGAGTGCAGAAGTCCTGGGTTCCCGGGTTCGATTCCCGGCCAGGGCACACAGGAGAAGCGCCCATCTGCTTCTCCACCCCTCCCCCTCTCCTTCCTCTCTGTCTCTCTCTTCCCCTCCTGCAGCCACGGCTCCACTGGAGCAAAGATGGCCCAGGTGCTGGGGATGGCTCCATGGCCTCTGCCTCAGGCACTAGACTGGCTCCGGTCGCAACAAAGCAATGCCCAGATGGGCAGAGCATCACCCCCTGGTGGGCGTGCCGGGTGGATCCTGGTCAGGCGCATGTGGGAGTCTGTCTGACTGTCTCCCCGTTTCCAGTTTCAGAGGAATGCAAAAAAAAAAAAAAGTAGTAATTTTTCTTTTGCTAACAGTTACTGCAAATGATTAGAAACTAATATATCTGTTTTTCAAAATAAATATAAATTTCTCCTTTGACAGGCTTGTCTGATGCTATGATCATTTATAGTTATTAGTTTATAATAAAAAATAGATTAAAAGCCACTATTTAAAAAAAAAGAAATGGGAAGAGGTATGATTAAATACTCTAAAACAAAAGAGAAAGGAAAACTAGTGGTATGATAGTAAATTTCTAATAATTGACTATCAAAAAAAAAAGAGGTTCAATTCATAGTGTTCCTCAATTCCCATGCTGTGAATATTGTCACCAGGGCCAATTTCAAGTTACTAACCTGGTGTCACTGAACGCCGAGTGAGGAAAGGTGTGCACAGTTGGCTTTCCTGGGCACTGGCTTCAGCATGCTGCCTTAGAAAGAAAGAAATAAGAAATAATAAAATAAATTTTAAAATCCTATTTTCTCGTGGGGCAGAGCTAAAAATCTCTTGTTAACAGCCAAGATTTCTTCTAATCCAGGTTGGTAGATAGTGGGGTGGGTAGGTAGCTAGAATTTATTTGTGTAATCAAGTGTGCAGTGTTTTGGTGTGAATGTGGTGGAGTACAGTATTCCTATTATTTGATGAGCCAATACTTTGTTGTGTGCTAAAGAAAAATTAAAGGCTGAATAAAGACAGGCCTCAATGATGGAAGATTTTTATCATCTGACCCCAAAAATACAATTTAGCTAGGTTTGTAGCTAAGTTGATCAGGATCCACCATCCATGTAGTGGATCTTTTTATTTTTTTTATTTATTCATTTTTTTAGAAAGGAGAGGGGGGGGAGAGAGAGAGGAGAGAGTGAAGGGGAGAGGAGCAGGAAGCATCAACTCCCATATGTGCCTTGACCAGGAAAGCCCAGGGTTTCGAACCGGTGACCTCAGCATTTCCAGGTCGACACTTTATCCACTGCGCCACCACAGGTCTGTAGTGGATCTTAATGTCTATTTTTTTTCTTCTTTTTTTATGTTATAAAGAGTAATGTAAAGAACTCTATTTTTCTATGATTACATATAGACAGATATCATTGAGTGAGAAATAAGACATTCTATTCTACTCTCTACTATACTGTGCTATGTTATTTTATATGCATTTATTGTGAGACTAATATGTATCTAAATTCTTCTATCCAGTATGAGAAAACAAATAAATATAAGACATTGTCCCTTGCCTCCAAAAATCTTAGAATCCTAATTATTACATAATGGATAGTAACAAGATCTATATCAAGTATAGGCCAAGAATTTGTAGTGAGACTTCAAAAAAAGAATAAATAACTATACTGTATGCTCTTTCTTAAAGTAGAAGAAGACAATACTTTTACAGATTAGGGCACAGAAACTAGCTTCATCCCTAGGAGTTATATAAAATAGTTTGCATTTAAACTTAAAACATCATATCAAATTCAATCTATTAAGTAAAATTTTGTCTTATTCCTGTCTTCTCAGTGATATGTACATGCTAAATTACATAGGCCATGAATTAAAATACAATGTTAAAGAATTAGAATATTTTAATAATTTAGAAAATTATGGATCTATGTTTTTAAACTGTCTTATAAAATATAAACTTTTTTCAGTTCCATATAATGACTAACTTGTAAGTTAGACTTCCAATAACTGAGAAACAAAGAGGGCTTGACTTCCAAGGACATCTTTTGACAGAGATCATGGCTTTTTAGCATAAAGTTTAAGTTCATAGGTAGAAGAGAAGAAAATGAGTGCAGTATCTGGGATACTCATCATTTTCTCTAACTTTAGTTTCTCTTGCATGAACTCTTTAGTCTACGAATCCTTTTCTTCCTTGAGATTTATAACATTTCATAACACTGTATGAATTACAAATCAAGATGTACTATAGAGACGGCACAGTATTGATTTCCTAGGACTGGAAGCATCAATCTCACTCACAATGACTTTCAGAAATAACCTGATTCTTTTATTTCTGGCCTGTTCAAATGTGAATGAACCTGTGTCAAGACCTCTCTTTAGAAGCATTTGTATATTTTTCCTCACAATGTACCAGTGTTCCTTGCTTAAACCCACTTCACCACAAGACACTGCACTATTATAGTATTTCTTTTAGCTGACTTTGAATTTTTTGTTGGCTCATAATCCAATGTCTTTTTGCCAAAATGTACAATAAATTTTATAATGAGGGTGTCTGCTATGACACACACACAGTTGACATAAAGTTACTTGTGGATTTTATTTTCATAATAACAAATTAATTAGCAGTATTAAATGATGAAGATAAAGGTCAACAGTGCATTAGGAGACAGTGCTCAGAACTCCACAGGAGGCTGGCTCTGTGGCAAAAATATAATGCTCTGGGTTGGAGAGATCCATTGAAAAAGTTGTTAGGAACATAATTAATGCATATGTTTCTTTAAAAATTATCTGGAGATCTTAAAAACACCTATTTCAAAGCCCTCATTTTTAAGCAATACATTCAGGGTTTTTTTTCCCTCAGTCATGTAGTCAACACAGAGTTCTCCAGTCTCCCTGACCCAGATATTCTCCGGACCATAGGACTCCCTTGAATTCTCCTCACATTATATGTGGAGCTAAGTGGGATTCATTCTTTACGCAGATAGTCTGAGGGGACTGAGGGCCTCTTTGCCAACTTCTAGAAACCTTATGACTACAGAGTTTAACTATGCAAACCCATTCCTTCTTAGATTAGAACAGAAATACAGGTGAACTCTCTTGGGCTCACTGTTCCATTCTTTTCGCTTGAAAAGGATTCTACCTGTTAACTTCGGGAAGGATCCTGTCTGTCAACCCTGTGTACAGGGTTTCCGAAGCAGCCTGCCATGTTGCTGACACTTGGTGCCTCTGATACTCTTTCATGTGGGTAAAGCAAAAAAGGACAACTTGTCACTTTGTTACCTCCTGATAAGGAAGAAACTACAATAGTGCACATCCCATCCCACCAACTGAGATTCTTTTAATAAACTCTTCTAGTAAAAGGCAATAGTAAACCATGAATATTTAGTACTTTTAGAGAATTTCTTTAATTTTACCACCAAATTGGTTTCTTACTTACGCAAAGAATTAAGATCATCAATGGACACTGGGGACATTCATAAAAGAAAACTAAATTCTCCTACTTTACAATTTGCTTTGAATCTTTCCATTGGATATTTAAGGAATATTGAAAAATCATATGTGTACAACTGGGAAATTTTTAGAGTGACATAGGGCTTTTTAGTTAAACTTTCTAAGCATTCTTATTTCTCATTCATAAAATATATCCATGAAAAGTCACTTTATAATGTTAAGAATATTAAATGATATAAAGTATGATATTTCCTAGAATGCATATATTCTCATATTTATCTCTCTTGATGATGATAATGATGATGATGATGATTGGCATGCAAGTATCTGAAGTAACGTGTAAAGGCTGAAATTCTAAAGTTTTACATTTAACGAGTAACCATGTTTGTCAACAATTCTTTATAATTAGATTTTCTTTAGAGAATGTCTACTTTAATTTATACAGAGAGCTGACCTAGGCTAATTTGCAAAGTCACAACTCAATTTGTACAATTGAGACTGTGAAACTGTTTATATTAGTAGCCTAATAGTTATATGGTAAATTAAAATATAAATAATTTTTTCTCTGTATGTATTATATTATCACTAACATATATCAATTATTTCATTTTTTTTTTTTTTTAACAGCAGAATTTGCTCCTTTATGAAAGGGACAAATTCAACTCCTTCTTTTAAAACTCTTAAACTCCAAATGCATAGGGGAGAATATGTCTAAGAAACAGCTTCTACCTTTTCAATAAACTTCTCCACCCCCTTCCATAAATCCTGGCCTGAACCCAGGGAAAAATTTAATGAAGCAACTCAAAATTCATAGTCAAATGAGGCAAAAGACCAAATTCATGCTCCCAATAGAAAACTAAAGTTTTGTAAAGGTTGCAGGTAAATTATTTCACTCTTCATTGCTCCGAGTTTCTGAAAACATATTTATTGTTTTCAGAAATAGCACTGGCCTTGGCCAGAAACTTAAAAGTTCCTTCAGGGATTTGGATGACTGTGTACAAACATTTCAAACCAAACCAACAGTCTTACGTTCCTTCTCAGAGGCCCAAATGATATCCCATGAGACAGAGCAAGCTGCTTGTTAAAAGGACAGATCTTATTCCTAAAGAAAGGACAAAGTAATGAAGCCATTTGTTGCCATTAAAATACTTCCTGTTCAAAGGGATACCTTCAAGTTTGTTAGGCTTAAAAATGAAGTTGCCTTACATAATGGTCACTGTGGTTTCAGCATCCTGATTTTAGGCAATGTTTATTTAAAACTATTTTTGTCATGAAAGAGAAAAGGCAATACTGCCAGTAAAATCAGGTCAGCAGGTACTCCTAAGCAATTATTAAGTGCACCTTACCAAGAATTATTATTTACAGGGGAAATAAGCTGTACTTTCCTAACCCTTTAACGCAATAGGCTGCCCAATCTGGTAAAACCTCCAAAGCAACATGATTTTGCTACACCGCTAGTAAAATACAAATTTGTATTACAGGAAATAGATCATTTGGTTACTCAATATTTAATGTTTCTATTTCACAGCATTATTCATCCTTCTTTTGCTCAATCACCAATTCTATCATTTATTATAAATCTCAAGTCTTTTCCTGACCAGTGTATTTAAAGATTTAACTCTTTTTAACCTGGAACAATCTAATTTAATTTTCTCAGTAAAATTTATAATTATTTAAAATTATCTTGGTTAATTATTTTTATTTTCTTACTTTGATTTCCTTTTTGCCATCTTTAAAACTCTATAAACTCCATGAGGACTTATCTGCATTTTTCACTGCTATATCTTAGCATCTAGAGAAATCTTTAGTAGATGCTGAAGACCTATTTGCAACCTACCAGAGATGATTTTATGTCTATTTCATCCCAAATTCAGCCTCCCAAAAGTACTCGCTCTTTTTTTCCAGGACATACAGATTTACTCAACATTTTAAATGAAAAAATATAGAGGTTAAGATTCTGGTAAAATGTCTACAACTTCTTTTTCTAGTTCATAAAACCTCTTCAAAGAGTTCATGCCATTTACATTCCTGTTCATTGCCACAGTCAATGTAAAACCATAGAAACATCAAGTAATAATAGCAAATCCCACAATAAAAGAATTTTCTTAATTTATAGATAGATATAGGTATAGATATCTAGTATATTTACTGATATTTCCCAGAAAAAAAATGAACAAGAAAAGTAGCTGTCTTAGGAGGATAAATAGTTTTGAGTTTTGGTTCTCTGATATGAAATATTTGTTGTGTTTTGAATTAATTTGAAGAAGAATCAAAGGAAAACTACAGAATATCAGTTTTCCAGATCTTTTATCAATTTTATTACCTATTTTTAATTATCATTAATGTTTTAATAGACATTTATTTAATGCTTACACTCCATTCCAATATGCCAAGGTTTGGAATTGAAGTGAGTCCCTGCCCTTGCAGGGAAAAAGAAAGAAAGATAAAGAATTTATAAAAATAAATATAATAACTGACATGACAAAAGTTAAACTAAAGTCTTTGGAAACAAAAAAGAAACAACTAACTACTTTTCATGAAAGGGATATCATTCATACATATATTTTACTAATAAATATTTATTGTGCCAATATTAAATACAGAAGCAGTACTAGCTGATAAGATTGATATATAGTCTTTAAGAAAATATTTAGAAAGTAGAGTCTACAGAGTACCTGAGAATTTATAATATGGCTGTGGTAAATACTAAAACATGAAAATACATGAGAGTTCTTGAGAGGAGCTCTTAATTCATTGGAATATCAGCGAAAGCTTTAAAAAGAAACATAATTTCTAATCTACGAGCCTAAAGATTAGCAGAATTATAAAGTAATGGTGAGATGTGCAAAAAAAAGTATTGTAGGCAGGTAAACAGCAAGTTCAATTATCTAGAAAAGAGAATATAACTTATAAAGGAACTTAAAGTTCAGCATAAATGGAGAGTATCGTACATATGATAAACTGATGAGAAATGAAGCTGGGGAGATAAGCAGAGGTTGTATTTAAAGCACTTGGAAAGTCAAGTTAAATGATTATTGAAGGGTGATTCTGAGTTTACCAAGGAAAGAAAGAAAAACAAGCATTCTCAGAAATACAGGATATATTGTCCAAACAAACAGAACTATGAAAGCCTTATTTAGCTCAATGCCATTAGGCCAGCAAGCTGAAGTTCAGTTGGTGTTGAATAAGTATGGAATAGACAAGAGATAAAAGCATTGTCTTATCTATCACTTTAGATCTAAAAAAAACCGGCCCTGGCCGGTTGGCTCAGCGGTAGAGCGTCGGCATAGCGTGCGGAGGACCCGGGTTCGATTCCAGGCCAGGGCACACAGGAGAAGCGCCCATTTGCTTCTCCACCCCTCCGCCGCGCTTTCCTCTCTCTCTCTTCCCCTCCCGCAGCCAAGGCTCCATTGGAGCAAAGATGGCCCGGGCGCTGGGGATGGCTCTGTGGCCTCTGCCTCAGGCGCTAGAGTGACTCTGGTCGCAACATGGCGACGCCCAGGATGGGCAGAGCATCGCCCCCTGGTGGGCAGAGCGTCGCCCCATGGTGGGCGTGCCGGGTGGATCCCGGTCGGGCGCATGCGGGAGTCTGTCTGACTGTCTCTCCCTGTTTCCAGCTTCAGATAAATGAAAAATAAAAAAAAATAAAAAAATAAAAATAAAAAATAAAAAAAACCTCCTGAATTTCTTTCATAATTCTCAGCTATTGTTATTTCTTTTCTTTTTTTTTTTTGTATTTTTCTGAAGCTGGAAACAGGGAGAGACAGTCAGACAGACTCCCGCATGCGCCCGACCGGGATCCACCCAGCACGCCCACCAGGGGCGAAGCTCTGCCCACCAGGGGGCGATGCTCTGCCCCTCCGGGGTGTCGCTCTGTCGCGACCAGAGCCACTCTAGCACCTGGGGCAGAGGCCAAGGAGCCATCCCCAGCGCCCGGGCCATCTTTGCTCCAATGGAGCCTTGGCTGTGGGAGGGGAAGAGAGAGACAGAGAGGAAGGAGAGGGGGAGGGGTGGAGAAGCAGATGGGCGCTTCTCCTGTGTGCCCTGGCCGGGAATCGAACCCGGGTCCCCCACACGCCAGGCCGACGGTCTACCGCTGAGCCAACCGGCCAGGGCCAGCTATTGTTATTTCTTAATGGCAATAGACAAAAACATAAAAAAGCACCCCCCTAAAAAAAGTCCAATGCAGAATCTGATTACGTCCTTGCCACAAATACCTAAAAAAGATAAATATTTAAAACAGAGATTCATTCCATTCCTGAATTCCCAAGGCTATGCAAGTAAATATAGCTAAAAATCTCACCAACTTAATTTTATTTTCTAAACTGCAACTTAAATGGTGTTGCTTTTACATAAGATTGTTAAAATACATTATCCTTCATTTTCAAACAAAATACAATCAGTGTTTATCTTTGTTTTAAGTGAGATCTGTGTGCTCAAAATGTATGGGGCTTGGCTTTTAAATTATTTATATTGTTTCTGACTAAAGTAAATTATTACCAGACCAATTTGTCATAATGATGCTATTTTTGTTAGTAGAGGCAAAAATAATCGGAATTATCAGGCCTGTCCTGATGAATGGCCACATAAAGAGTTCATCCTTTTCTAATCTAAATTAAAGCTGCTTTTCCTTTCTCTGTTGAACCTTCTTAATGATACTGCAATCTAATTTGCATAACACATCTTTCATCTATTAAAGATACCTTAGCCAACAGATGGTACTATATATAACATTTTTATGATAATGTATAGTATTAAAATATATATATTATATATTACAGCTGAGCTGAAAATTTAATTGTATCATTAGAAGATATATAAATGTAAACTCTTTGAAAATATATACATATAGTACATAAAGCTTGCAAGATTTGAGAAAAAGTGCAAAGTCATTGAAGAATGTTGGAGCTGAGTCAGGGTTCATGTGCTTTTCAATTATGCATATAAACTTGTCAGAATCGGGCGGTTCATGTTCATAAACTTAACATTTGCTTTGGTTTCAGGGGCCTGGAAGTAATCACCAGGCCTCCTCTGATGCAAATCCTCTCTTCTGAAAATACCTTTCCCTAAAGTCATCTTTTTGCTTCCAATATCCTGTCTCTTCAATCCATCTTTACATGACTACCACATTGAATTTTCAAGGCTGTCTTTATTTGCATTTAGCAGTAGAAAACCACTGATGGTCTTTGAGCAGCTGAGTAAAAGAATCCAAGATGCTGATTTCTTAATCAAGCCTTTATCTATTTAATCTCAACTAAATTTTCAAGACTTGGGTACACCATTTCCCTAAAAAAAGAGATACTTCTATAATCCTGTCATCCTGATCTGATAAGAATGCTTTGACTAACTCACCATCTGTAATACAGCCATTGTTCAACAACAGCATGGTATGCCCCTTTTCCTATGAAGCTTCTCCGATCACAAAGTCTCTATGTACTCTTATTCAACTCTGGATTCTTCTAAATACTTAAATCTTACTGTATTTTCTTTAGCTTGGTCTCACAATAAATTCAAGTAACTGTTGAGTAAATCAGAAGTTGTAGAAGGTATAGCTGTAATTGATTCAAATAAACATATTTCAGTTGGATTCTGTTCTTTTAGGAGCAGACTGATGTACATCTTCATCTATTAATGAATTTTCAGGCTTGTTCTGGAAAAAAATATATACTGTACTAAGTTTATTTTTTTTTACTTACTGAGGATTGTATAAAAAATTGTTATAGTTTGGTTTCTTACTATTTTTTCCCTTGTTGAATGCTGCAGGTAGATTGTCTGTTGCCTTTGAGCAACTATTTGCAGAGTGGGAGAAGGAAGAACAAAATAGATAAAAAATTCCCAGAATCAGTTAAAGCCAAGATAAACATAAAGTATTTGTTAAATACTACACCCATGTTGAGAAAAATTTAAGTCTTTAAAATGGGTTTAGGTTATAGCTTCCAGAGCATTTGAAAATGTTTGAATTCCCTCACTTTGAAATTTCAGTAGTAATTATTGAATATAAGCTTATTTACATTACGTAAAGCCAGTAGCCACAGCCACCATCACAGCCGCCTGGCCCATGCAGGTTTGCATTGGATTCGGACAGTCAGTAATGAAACAACGGAGCCAAGAACTGGTGGGCCATCATCTTTAGTCCTAGCTTGCACCCAGCGGGCAAGTAAAAACACACACTGGGTTCCAAAACCCACTCATTCAGTGTTCACAAAGCTACTGATTTATCCGAGTTTCCTAGAATCAAAGGTTTCTAGCTCACCAGACTCATTCACCTCTGTTCCCCATCTCCTTCCTCCTCCCTGCACAAACTCTGCACAAACTGGCTTCTCTATCAGCACTCCATCATCTTGGCTGCTTCTTCTGGCCTCCTCCACGTGGCCTTTCTCTGCTCTCCTCTCTAATGTTAATCTCAGGAAACGAGAGAGAGCAAGCTTCCGGTCTGCCCCACTTTATAGCGTAGAAACCATAACCTTTAATTCAATATACAAACAAGAAAGTCTCTGATACAAAGTCACTTATCTGAGGCATAATGAGATCCCTCATGAGAGTGCACCACCCCACATCAAAAAGGGTGGGAAATGCTTAGTCCCAAAACCAAGCCCCAGGCTACAAGGATCCTGCCTGCCCACAGCCTGCCCCAACACACATTTATGTAATCATGCCCATCCCAAGAAGGGCAACTAATATCACCTGGGCAACAGGCTTCCACGTGGGCAGTGCCATCTTTAACAACGTGAGCATAATATATTTTATCTGCCCAACACGTTATTAAGTTATTCTTAACCACTTTGTAAGCATTTCCACTTGGTTTGCTTTTGTAATCTGTTTCTTTGTTGATATTCATTATTTGCTGAGTCACTGGTGTCACACTTTTCTTTAAATCTTTAAATACAGCTGTCTTTGTTCTTTGAAAATATGAATAATGGTGATTTAAAATCCTTGTCAACTAAATCCAGTATTTGAAGACAATTAATAGCAGTTTTGTTTTGTTTTTTTTCTGAGTTTGGGTAACATTTTTTTTCTTTGCCTGTCTTATAAGATTTGTATAATACTGAATGAACATTTTATATATTTTAGTAATTCTAGACTTTGATGTTTTCTTACTGAAGGTTGAAATTTTTTTATTTGTTTGCTTAATAACTTCTCTGGATTAAATCTGTGAAATCTATTTTTCTTGCATGTGAATTTTTGTTTTTTAATTTTTCATTGTTGTAGTTTTTATTTTTTAATTTGAATCCCTGGAAGTTCATCTGTCTGAGCACCTTGAGACTCAGCCAAAAATTAATCAGATTTGTATTCAAATATACCCAAAGATGAAATCTACAGCTCTTCTGATGGCTCCCCAAGTGGCCCAAGAAACACATTTAAAGTTGAAGCAATTTTCAAGTCTGCCCTGGCTCTTCTGTCATGCTCTCTCATGTCTCCTCTGCACGTGTGCACAGTTCTTGGCCAGTGATATGGGTGGCTTGGGCCCCCTTCTGTATCTGCTATGCATAAGCCCAGTCTCAGTTCAACACACGATCTGTAGAGAGCTTATTAAACACCCTACAGCTGGCTTACCTTCTTGAACTCCCTGAAAAATTCCCTACCTATAAGTTATTTGCTCGCCCTAAACAAATAGACTCACAAAGCTGCTGGCCCACCCTGTTGGCTCATCACTGAGGTAACCACTTACTAAGGTGACTAACATTTTTACAATAAAAAGGAGGACATAAATAAATGGAGGTAAACAATATTGTAAATAAAAGAAACATTTTACTCACTGCAACAATACAGTATAATATGATAAATGCATAATAAGAACATTTGTAACATTTTATATTGTAATTATGCTTACATGCCTATTAATTTTTAATAATAATTGTAAGAAAAAAGTACTCATTTAGATACAAATATGTCACATCACATGCAACGTAACGATTCTGCATCGATTGAATATGGACATTTACAGATTAGTTTTTCAATATCAAAAAGAAGGACATGTAGGAGGACACTTTTTGAGGGAGGACGGAACTTACAAAAGAAGGACTGTCCTCTCTAAAGGATGATTGACCACCTTACTTTAACTGACAGTGCTTCGTTTCAAGGAAGCCTGCTGCCTGTAGCAGCAGCCGCAGCCAGACTACTATTTTCATGGTCATCCCGGTTGAACTACTTTACCAAAAGTGATGAGGTATAAGTAGAAGCATAGCTGATCAAGAATGCTACATATTTCCACTGTTCTTATTGAAGGTTTGGTAGTTAATGAATAAACACTTTTTTTTTTTTTCATTTTTCCGAAGCTGGAAACGGGGAGGCAGTCAGACAGACTCCCGCATGTGCCCGACCGGGATCCACCCAGCATGCCCACCAGGGGGCGATGCTTTGCCCCTCTGGGGCGTCTCTCTGTTGCGTCTAGAGCCATTCTAGCACCTGAGGCAGAGGCCACAGAGCCATCCCCAGCACACGGGCCATCTTTGCTCCAATGGAGCTTCGCTGTGGGAGGGGAAAAGAGAGACAGAGAGGAAGGAGAGGGGGAGGGGTGGAGAAGCAAATGGGCGCCTCTCCTGTGTGCCCTGGCCGGGAATTGAACCCAGGACTCCTGCACACCAGGCTGACGCTCTACCGCTGAGCCAACCGGCCAGGGCCTAAACACTTTTTTATGTATACATCTTATCTATTTCCCAGCATTTAAATCATTGTTTCTGACAGCTTTGTACGGCATTACAGTCTTTTTGTACAGAGAGAACTTTTCAATCTTACTATTTTATTGTGATAAAAAATAAGTTTTCTGTTCTCCCCCCAAAAAAGACCATTACTGTCAAATTTATCAATGGGCAGTCAGTCTAATAATAATTGATTTGTTTAATAGCTCTAATTTGATAAGTAATTATGCACAGATGATATTTTTAAAAAATTCCCTATTGCATTTTTAAAAATTTACTTAAGCATTTTGGATAATTACATTAGTTATAGACATGGTCTAATCATTTATCTTTCCCTTAAACAAGCTTATTTTATATAATTTATATAAACTTTTCTCATTAGAAGTAAAACAAACCAAAACTTACATTTGTTTTTCTATCATCATCATTTCTATCACAATCATGGTACTTTAGAAAACATTACAATTTATTACTATATCCTTTTGAGGTTTAAATTTATAAAGAAATCTTTCATTTTTCGAGGAGGAAAGGCAAAGCTTAGTCAACCTATTTGTGTTTATTTGTTTTAGATTAGAGTTAATTTATTCAAGTCTTTACATCATTTTTCCTGAGACAAAAAAAAACTGCATCATGCTTGCGAGCTGACAAGTACTACTGCAGGAGTAAGGTTATCATTAGGCAGAGGTCTATTAATATTGACATTATCGAGTTGGATATGCCAAACATAATTTCCATGATTTCCAATGGTCATTCAGAGCTGTATTTACATTTTAACTTTAAATTATGGGTTTGTACATGTTTTTATAAAATAATTTTAAGAAAATAACTGCTTCTAGTATTATAAGGTTTTATATGAAAGAAAAACTATGCATTAAATAATTGTTTCCTTAATATTATCTTAATGTAAAATAAATGTAAAATGTTTAAAATGAGAAATAATTTTATAAATCCCTACTAACCTACATTATACACAAAGATTCAGAAGAGAAGTAGAAAATAAGGGGGAAAATTAAAGTACATACAGTAATAGTTATAGGCTTGGACTGAAAAAAAATATTTTCTTCAATATAAAAATGTGAAAGATCAAAGAATATTTTTTTCAGACTTCCATTTTAATTTTATTGAATATTTTATAGTATATTGTAGCGAATAGTACAAATAAAATTTTGATTCATTTTCTCTTACATAACTATATTATGAATTTAAAATCAGAGTGTGCAATTTGGCTGAAGAATAGGCAGATAAAAAGACAGAAAAATTATAAGAAAACAAATGTAAAACCTATTTTTAATTTTAAAAATGTTTTCCATAAATGATATAAAGTTAATTGTGCCAAAAATCTGTTCACAATAAGTTATTTGTAGCATATTCAAAGTGTGTGTGTATAAATTAATAGCTCACTACAAGGTTGATATGTAGCATTATTTAAACTGACATCAAATTGTGATTTTAAAGAAGAGAGCCATTTTGTAACATAGCGAACAATTCTGTCTAAACTATTGTTGGTGATAATAATCTTTTTGCTCGATATGAATCGCCTCCTATATATTGTTTTGATTTTTACCCAGAATTTTTAGAAAGATTTGCCCTAAAAATTAGACTTGTATGAAAAATAAAACTGCTGCCAAGATCAAGCAGATTGGGAAAATCTATTTCATTAATCTTAAATTTAGTTTTTCACTAAGTAGGGTTATACACCAACTTTCACAGTTCCTATTCTATAAGCTTTTGTTTGTTTTTTTTAATCTGAGATAGTGGCAAAACACTCAGTTCTTTAACAGTTAATGACTCATGAATTTATTGACATAGGAAAGTGGACTAGCTCTGGCCGGTTGGCTCAGTGGTAGAGCGTCGGCCTGGCGTCCAAAAGTCCCGGGTTCGATTCCCGGCCAGGGCACACATGAAAAGCGCCCATCTGCTTCTCCACCCCTCCCCCTCTCCTTCCTCTCTGTCTTTCTCTTCCCCTCCCGCAGCGAGGCTCCATTGGAGCAAAGATGGCCCGGGCGCTGGGGATGACTCCTTGGCCTCTGCCCCAGGCGCTAGAGTGGCTCTGGTTGCAACAGAGCGACACCCCAGAGGGGCAGAGCATCGCCCCCTGGTGGGCAGAGCGTCGCCCCCTGGTGGGCGTGCCTGGTGGATCCCGGTTGGGTGCATGCAGGAGTCTGTCTGACTATCTCTCCCTGTTTCCAGGTTCAGAAAAATACAAAAAAAAAAAAAGAAAAAAAAAAAAAAGAAAAGTGGACTTACTACTTAATTAGTGCAATTATTTCTAATAAAGCTTGTTCATACACCTTTTAGGCTAGCCTTGGCTTCCAGAGACCTTTAGACAATTAGAAGTATTAAATCTACCATCAAAGGGCAAAGAGCTGGAATCGTTGAGGATATTCAAAAGAATATGCCCAGACACCAAAGGCAATTCACAATAAATTTTGAAACCTTCAGAAATTGGCATTGTTGGGTTTACTATAAGAAGAAATGCACTCTCAGGTGTGTGTATTATACATTTTTAATAATTCCATTTCTACACTGCAAATCCAGCATTTAAGTTAGGATATGGGAAGTAATCAGCGTAAAATACATGGACATAAATGGGGTCAAGACATTGACATTTGGGTCTATAACAGTCTGTGTCCAGGAAGTTGTTCATAAAGTAGTCGGTGATATTCTCTGGTCTTAAAAAAATGTTCTTACACATGCCAAAAAATAAGAGTAATTAATAGGGGCTTAAAATGTAATCTTGGTGCCATTTTTGTTAGTACCTTGTCTTTTGCAAGACAGGACAGAAGAGTTGATAAAATTATTTGAGCAGATAAACATTTGATACTTAGTGCTGTCTACAACAGTGTTTGAAATGCAAAGATATTTGCTACAGCTCCCTTACCATTAACAAGCTACTGCTTCCAGAGAATCAACATAAAACTGAGCATTGACAAAAAGTTGAAAAAACAATATCCAAAGAATATTCTAATGTCTCAACAGTTCATCTGTCACTGTCATTCATGCCTCAGTCTTTTGCTCTGCTGTATATTTTTATCATGAGTAAGAGTTCAGAATGAACTTTAAAGTATAATTTTACAATCTATTAATTTAAAGTTTGGGGGGAAAGCCATAGAATGAAGTGAATCAATATAAAATGGTAGTGCACTATAGCAAACTTTTTAAAAGTCTTCACTTCTCGGGCTGTGCTTATAAGAATTTATTAGCTAACATTATACGCCATGTGGCAACTTTGATTTATAAACTGCAGGTGTTTCATTCCATTTTTCCAATTATTAAATAAAAATATTTTTATGGCAAGAATTTTTCTCTTGTTCTTGTTCTCCCCCAGTACATTTTTTGTTTTACCAAACTAGCCATTACCTCACCCAGTCACTTTTGTTTAAATGAGTTTAAAAGCACTCACTGTAGAGATTTTTATTCAATCATGCTAAAAATTAGGTAGAGAAACCTACATTCTCTTCAGATTATTCATTTAATAATTTAATCATTTGTGTAAATCTACATAAATCCTCTTGAACAAGATATCTAACCAAAAATCCTTTCAGTCCACTTACTGGTCATCCCGGGAACCACCAGAAGAGGAGCGGGTGGCCACCGCACCCCTCTGCCCTCCCACTCCCTTCCTCCCTTGGGCTCTGGTGAAGGCTGCTTTGTTTCCTGGGCTGGGTACCATTCCACTTTTATGATGTTGGGCTTGAGTGGTGCATATTTAGCTGAGCTCATCGAAAGAGCCTGTAGAAGATTTTTTGCCAGCTGCTCGTTGCTACACAGCAAAAGCCATAAATTCTTTATTGAACTAACCATCACTTCAAAAGGAGATTGGTCAGGAGCCAAGTAGAGACAGTGAATAGAGGAGGTTTTTAAACTGCAACCTTGAAGCTAGCTGTGGAATCCTGACTTGCCACAAGCTGGAAGTGGCCCAAACCAGAAGGAATTTCAGTCAGTGAGGAACAAGAATCACAGAGTTTTGGGGGGTGGGGGAGAGTATCACAATGTCTTTCAGACAGGATCTTGGCCAGGTTTCTGTGAAGCTATATTAGGAGAGATTTTCTTTTCTTTTTTTTTAGTTAGCATTTGGATTCAAGAACTGAAATAGATAAGAAAGCTCATATATATTCCTTCTGTCTACAGAAGCTTAGACTATGTAGACCCAATATTCTGCGCCTACAAATACAATGCCTGAGGCTGGACAGCCTTGAGCAGCTTTATTGGAAAGAGGGCATAGGGTCTTAATTGGCTTATTTACATCCAAACAAGTCAGTGCAGTCTGTGGTTTTTTACTTTACCATAATGATAAAATGGTGAAAGGTAACATTAATTGAGCACTAAATATGCATAAGCCATTATGCTAACAGCATTACATGTTACTAAAATATATGAAACTGCCATCTGACCAAAATTGGCAATTTCACCTGGTTCTTCATAATTTATTATTTCATTTAATACTCACAATAACTATGAATAAACATCATCGCATCAATCTTGGAGATAAAGAATTTAATCTTTTCTAACTTTTGTTGAATAGGCAATATTTGAAGCACTTGATAAGAATTAACTATTTATTACCTCAATGCCCCAATGAGATAGATGATATCCAGTATTAAGCTCTAAATACAGATGAGAAAGCTGAGGCATAAAGGGTTGCACAACTAATACGAGTATAACATAAACCAAGGCACTGTGGCTCCAGCAACAATACACTAAGACGCAAAAAAATCATGAATTTCCAGCATCATACAATTAGGAAGGTGCACCCACACTTCAGTCCAGAGCTTACTGATTTATAGCCTATACTCTAAAGAACCACTATGCCCTGTGACTGAGAACTAAGTAAAACTGGCCAATGCTTGGCAAGTATTCTATAGTTATTAGGGATGAAATTATTTGGTTTCCACTTTATAAGAGAAACTAACATTTATCAAATGTTCATCACATGCTAGACATCCCCACTGTGTAATAGTATCCCCATTTTAAAGATGGAAAAAAAATGGTTGAGTGGAGTTAAGTAACTTGTCCAAGGTGGCAAAGCAGGTGTTCAAACCCACATCTGTCTCATTCTAGTTCTATGATGCACTGGTAAGAGCAGGGATTTGAGAGCAATGAAATGCTGAATCTGAAATTGGGCTACTGGGCTTGCTTAGAGCACCTGAGGAGATTGAAAATGTCTTCAGGACTTTGCACGTGCTAGAAAGTGAAGTACCCTGGTCTCTTGCAAGCTGGAGGCAGTAGTGATAAAAAGCTCACTCATCATGCCAAACTGTGCAGAATGTAGACTCACAGCCTCCATAAAGCTCCCAGTGTCTTCTCTTCCGCAAGAAGCTTTACCCTTCAGTGCCAAGATCAAAACCTGGTCTGCACAGGCCTCCTCACAGAGATTATAACCAAGAAAGGAAACAATCTGAAAAAAAAGCACTGCTCCGGAGAAGGGAGGAAAGACAAGAGCCTTGACTACTCTTGCTTATTACATGCAAGACAAGCTGGCTGCAGCTGGTGCATGGGAAACTCATTATGGCCACTTGAAGCCTTGGCGAGAAACCTGAGAGCCCGGCAAGGAGCCTCCTGGCCCAGTAGTCAATCAATCTGCTGTCAGGTCAGAGCAGACAGCACAGAACAAAGGGAGGCAGCAGATTAGGCCCCAGTAGTGAGTGCACATGGTCAGCTAAGTAAGAAAACAGGGCTGGCTGGATCATAACCAGCAGTGATGGTAGAAGTGGCTCAGAATAGAATGATCTTCAGTTTCTCTGAAGAAGAGAGGTTTAACAAGGGACTCTTGAGCAAGAGCTGACTTCATTACTAATAACTATATATAATAAAAATGATAATAACAATTTAATAATTGCTCTATAGTATTAGTCAGGACCCTGGCATTAAACAGAATTCCTATCAGATGCGTTCACTAGGAAGATTTTAATGAGGAGACAACTTATAGTTATGAGGCCAAAAAAAAGAACCACCCAAATATTGAGATATCCCGAGGCTAGCAACAGCCTGAAAGGGGTCAGGGGAGAGCACTGTGCTGCTAGGGACCAGTGACGGTTCAGGGAGCTGTGCTTTCACAGGATTCGACCACTTTGGGAACTGTGATGCTGAAGCTGGAAAGGAGTCAGGAACATGTGCCCTGCCTTGATTTTTCTCTTGCTCTCTGATGTCTTGCTAATGCCTTCCATTGGCAGAACCAACCCAAAGCCACATTGGAAATGTAGTCTAAGTGATAACGATCTGTGCAGGTCAGCTGCTCAGAGATGTGCATATAATGCTTCTACCACAGTAAATAGTTCAGTCTTTATTGAATTCATTGGGTGACATTGGGTAATAAATTACATAGGTTTCAGGTATACAATTCTATAATATATCATCTCTATATCACATTGTGTGTTCACTATCATGAGTGAAGTCTCTTTTCCTCACGATTTATACCCCCTATAGCCCCTCTATATCTTGTACTCACTCCCTCATGATTCAGTTTTCGAATAGTGGTCTCAAACACAAATAGCTACAAGACAGAGAGGTATGCACACGGAAGAGGGATCAACCTGAGCCAATAAACTATTGAGCATACGCACGTGTAACTGCTCCTCTCAGCCTTTGGGTGATGGGGTTCCAAGCACTAGTAGAAGGTTCATTTTTGGAAGTGAAGTTGTAAGTCCCCATTATTATGTGAAATCCCCTTCATTTTAAATGCTGGCAATTAATTGTAAAAAATACTCAATTTTCTGATGACCAAATAAAACACATCTGTGAGAAATATTAATCCCATTTTTAGGAAGTAAAGCATATTATGATGTGAACTCTACTACTTTTAAAACATTAGCAATTATATAAAAAGAAATTAGACCTGTTGTGAACAAACAATAAACCCTCTGTTGAGGAGTTCATTCCACAAGCCCTTGCTCCCCGCTCACACAGACATGGATGAAGCAAAGGATCTAAGTCCTTCTTTTTCCACAGCACTGAAAAGTTTTCAGTTCTCTGTCCAGTGAGTTTTTCTCTCCCATGTAATATTCCACTTACAGGAATCATTCAGTACTCAAGTTTGAGTAACTGGAAATGCAGGACTCCCATTGACTAGTGTGGTTCCACAGTAACTGGTATTCATTCCCCAGTTCACCCTTGTCTGAACAATCCCAAGACTCACCTACTTGGCTCCTTAAAAAGTTCAAGCAAATTACCCACAATGGTATCAAAAAGATAAAAATGCAGCCATATGTTGGTTTCCCTTCTCCTCTATTTTAATTTTTCTGAGTTCTGCACTACTATACCTTTGGATAAAATACTAAAATAAACTCCCTGTAAACAACCTTTTTCTTGAGCTCTGCTTTCTGGAGCAATTGCTGTTAAGACACCATCATTTCAAATATTCTGCTTTAGAAAAAATCTAAAAAAGACTTTTCTGACTTTGTCTGAAAGAGATTTATGTTCAAAGAATATTTACTGAATATTTGTGGCAAAAGATCCCACCCAACCCTAATACTAAAATATTTAAATAGGTTCATTTACACAGAGAGAAAGGGTGGGAGGACAATTTGCACATCCGTGGCCAAGTATTTACCCACATTGAAAATAGAATTTGCAAAAAAGCACAAAATTTTGGTTACTTTTTGACACCCTACCTCTTAGACATCAATAGGAAATCATCTTAACTATTTCATTTTATGTGGCCAAGTGCTGATTTCTAAAGTAGCTTTGTACTCTTTTAGAAAAGAGAGTGTACCATACATATGCTAACATCGTTCACAATAACTTACACAGTCAGTGTGTAGAGCCTAGCAAATAAGTATGTGAATAAAGAAACTAAAGACAGCATCAAGTAATATCTATTTATAAGCATATATTGATCACTTACTCGTCAGTCCATTCATTAACTCACATATTTAATGCGCATTTATTATGCACGTTGTATATGTGACACTGTGCTTTGCAATGTGGTTCTCCATAGTGAAGCCAAAGCTCTATTCCTGCCCTCACAAAGTCCACAGGCTAGGTGGTGAGAAAGGAAATTTAACATGCAAACATAGCAAATAAATTTGTTAGGGAAGTAAACAGCATTCTGGGATTACATCATAAATACTTTGAAAACCCAGATTTAAGAGAGGAGAGAAATTTTCCATAAGGAAATTAATTTTCAGCTGAGAACTTCAGGACAAGTTAGAGTTAGCTGGTAAAGTAGTGGGAGTAGGGAAGGAATAGTTCCAGCACAAGATCCCACAGAAAGGTACCAGGGCCAGGGGCTGTGTGCAGCCTGCTAGAATGATTGCATTACTGGAGGAGAATGATGAGGCGTTCTCACAAAAGAGGCAGGAAGCAGGTCGGGAAGACCATGTAATTCATGTTATAGAGCGTGGCCTTCATTCTGTCTGGTTCTGAGGTAAAAGGGGACAGAAAGGCCCAGGCTGTCTGAGCTTTCTGTGTGGGAAGGCGTGGCAAAACCCAGCTCTCCAGGTCAGCCCTCAGCAAAAAGAGGCAGGTGTAGCTGGAAACAAAAGCACACAGAAAGCACAGAGTAACCGGGAAGTGGGATGGGGGGAGAGGTCATCACATGATCACAGTTAAAGGGGATCTGAGAGTATCTGGTGAAATGCTGACGTTATTTGGGTGCAGTGATACATGCCAAGTACAATTGTGTATTAGTCATTATAGCTGCACATATCAAAAAGCAAAATTTATTTTGCAGTGATTTGTAAACAATGTCATTTAATTATTTATTATGCTCTGAAGTTATTTAAAAATAATGGAATTCCCTCATTGCACAGAACAGACCTGACACCGACAGCAGGAAAGTCAGCCATTGGGCGAAGATGAAATGTTTGCACTACCAGAGAACGTCTGTCTTCAGATTTCAGGTCTGCCTATAAGTTCCCATTTGCTTAGTCCCCTCTAGTTTTTACTGCCCTGGTTTCATCTCCTTGGCCTCAGGAGTAAAGTTTTCTCCTGGTCTGTAACCAGTGGTGGGATTCAGCAGAACTGATCCCTAATTTTTTGTTGAGTTCGGCAAACTGGTTGTTAAAATGGCACTTGCAATTAGGGTTCTCTCTAAGGTGGGTGCCTGGGCAACCACCCAATGCAGAAATCACAAATTTACATTCTTTGCATTTTTTTAATGTTCATCTGCGCAACAGTGTATTTTAAGCACCCCTAGTAATGTTCACTCCATCCATCGATGCAAAAAATTGCAAGTGAGGATGCCAATCAAGAAGCAATATGGAGCCTGACCAGGAGGTGTCACAGTGGATAGAGTGACAGACTGGGACGCAGGGGACCCAGGTTCGAAACCCTGAGGTCACCAGCTTAAGCATGGGCTCATTTGGTCTGAGCATAGCTCACCAGCTTGAACCCAAGGTTACTGGCTTGACTCGAGCAAGGGGTCACTCTGTCTGCTGAAACCCCCCGGTCAAGGCACATATGAGAAAGCAATCAATGAACAAGTAAGTTGCTGCAATGAAGAATTGATGCTTCTCACCTATCTCCCTTCCTGTCTGTCCCTATCTGTCCCTCTCTCCGTCTTTCTGTCTCTGTCTCACACACACACACACACACACACCCACATACACACACGAAGAAGCAATATGGAAATATCTTAAATAAAAGTTTTATATTTTTTGTCAGGTATTATTTAACATTTTTTATTATATTTTAATACTCTTAGAATCTAATTTTGTGTACCTCTTTTATTGTTCTTAATTATTAAATGCATGAAATAATAAACTACTCTTTGGTATATCTTTTTTTATACTTAAACCAGTCATTAGGGCAGAGAACCAGTTGTTATATTATTTGAATCCCACCACCGTCTGTGACTATAAATACATGAAAATACATGATAAGCCAGCTACCACCTAAGCAGTGAAATGCACTGAGAGCCTGTTTTCACAGTGCCCAGTGGGGGACGGATGACAGGTGGTGGAGAGTCATCTACCTGCAAGCCTCCCCTTTTGAAACACAGACACATACTCCTTACATCTCAAAATCAGCCTTTTACTTGCTTTTTTAGTTTGCTCTAGGCTCATTTATTGTTAGCCCAATGCTAGCTTTTTTATATCTTAGGCTCAGTGCAGGAAGGGCACTTCGGGTACAAATATTAGGAGGCACTCACTGCCATGTTCCTGTCAGCGCCTGCCCTGCTCTTGCAGGAACCTGAGCGTGGGTGCCTCCTGGAACTGTCCACCTACAACCTAAGCAAAATTCTGGGCCAGCTTAGACCCACTCAAAAAGTGGTGCAAAAAAAAGAAGGTGAGAAATGATTTATTCATCTCCTCACTCCTCTTCCTATCTAACGATGTAATTGGTATCATTAGAGTTCAAAGTGCATAAACTCCAACTCAAGAACAACAAAAAGTACAGTCATGGCATCATGGAAATTGCAGAAATACGCAGAGCTCACACTCAAGTTCGGCACATACACAGACGTGTACAGGACAAAACTTAGTTCATTACTTTCCTGTGACAACACAGTGGATTAGGATACTCTAAAGATTTCCTTTTAGAAAATTCCTCACGTGTGTTTGAACCATTCCTTCATCCATTCATATAAAAAAAGGTGTTTGAGTGTACTACTGTATGCTAAGTTTGTCCTCTGCTGGGGACACAGAAATAAACTAGATGCCATGTGGGTCTCATTTCAAGAAACTAACTTAAACTACCCTCCTGTCACTGTGAAGACAACAGAGCACAGAGATAGGAAGTTCATCAAAGTGTGGGAAAGGCTCTTGCAGTGACACATTCCACATTCTAACTGTCCCTCCAGCATCTCAGCTCTTAGTGGGAGCTGAATTGACTAAAGAGCAATTTTCAAGTGGCAGGTTGAAAATGAGACATGACATGTGTGGTTTAAATGCAAAAGTGCTGATAACCACTTGCCACATGTTAATAATAACTAGTAGTAGAAGCCATTATTATTATTATTATTATTATTATTTGTATTTTTCTGAAGTTGGAAATGGGGAGGCAGTCAGACAGACTCCCGCATGCGCCCGACTGGGATCCACCCGGCATGCCCACCGGGGGGCGATGCTCTGGACATCTGGGGTGTTGCTCTGCTGCAACCAGAGCCATTCTAGTGCCTGAGGCAGAGGCCATAGAGCCATCCTCAGCGCCCGGGCCAACTTTGCTCCAATGGAGCCTCGGCTGAGGGAGGGGAAGAGAGAGACAGAGAGGAAGGAGAGAGGGAGGGGTGGAGAAGCAGATGGGTGCTTCTCCTGTGTGCCCTGGCCAGGATTCGAACCCAGGACTCCTGCACGCCAGGCCAATGCTCCACCACTGAGTCAACTGGCCAGGGCCGAGAAGCCATTAAATCAGTTGCAGGGGGAATTGGTAGATGGCATAAGAAACTCGTCTTGAAGAATTGAAAAGAATTCACTTTACATGTGCATGTACTGGCCTGGGCCTAATCACTACACTTCATTTTAAGAGTATTGATTGAAGTCCAAAATGTCAAAGCAAAATTAGGTTCAAAATTTCAAAATGACCAACAGTCTGTCCCCTTAGTTTCCTCATCCATAAAATGACTAATGTAATAATACCCACTTCAAAGGTTTCTAATGAGTAGTAAAGGAGTTAATAATTGATCTTAAATCAGGACCCAAAATATTGTGGCAATCATTAAAATGTCTTAAGATAATTATTATGGCCTGAAAATATGAATAATAATTCTTTTCTTATATATTTATATTTATCTAAGTAGATAAAATAAGTCTCAATGAACTAAATATAGTAAATTTAAAATATAGCCCTAGCCGGTTGGCTCAGCGGTAGAGCGTCGGCCTAGCGTGCGGAGGACCCAGGTTCGATTCCCGGCCAGGGCACACAGGAGAAGTGCCCATTTGCTTCTCCACCCCTCCGCCACGCCTTCCTCTCTGTTTCTCTCTTCCCCTCCTGCAGCCAAGGCTCCATTGGAGCAAAGATGGCCCAGGCGCTGGGGATGGCTCTGTGGCCTCTGCCCCAGGCGCTAGAGTGGCTCTGGTCACAACATGGCGACACCCAGGATGGGCAGAGCATCACCCCCTGGTGGGCAGAGCATCACCCCATCGTGGGCGTGCCGGGTGGATCCCGGTCGGGCGCATGCGGGAGTCTGTCTGACTATTTCTCCCTGTTTCCAGCTTCAGAAATATGCAAAATAAATAAATAAATAAATAAATAAATAAATAAAATTAAAATAAAATAAAATATATTATTATGGTAAAATATGTATGACATAAAATAATATTTGTTTTTAAAAAGTTTTATTTATTGATTTTATAGAGGGGGCAGAGGGAGAAGTATCAACTCATATTTGCTTCACTTTATTATTTTATATTTAGTTGTTGATTTTTAGAGAGGGGAGAGAAAGAGAGAATGAGAGAGAGAGAGGTAAAGTAGAAAGCATCAACTCATAGTAGTTGCTTCCTGTATATGCCTTGACCCGGGTAAACCCAGGGATTAGAACCTGCAACCTCAGTGTTCCAGGTCGATGTTTTATCCACTGTACCACCACAGGTCAGGCTACTTGTTTCACTTTTTAATTGTTCATTGATTGCTTGTCATATGTGCCTTGACCAGGCAAGCCCACGGTTTCAAATTGGTGACCTTAGCATCCCAGGTTGATGCTTTATCCACTGTGCCACCACAGGTCAGGAATAAAATGAAGTTTGTTAAAATAGCTTTTAAGTGTATAAGTCAGTGGCAATAACTACATTCACAATGTTGTCCAACATCACCATTATTTCCAAAATGTTTTCATTATACCCTCCCAAACATTGAGTAACCAATTAAGCAATAATTCCTCATTCCTACCTCCAGTCCTTGGGGACATCCAATGCACTTTCTGTATCCATAAATTTGCCTATTCTAGATATTTCATATAAGTACGATCATATAATATTTGACCTTTTATGTCGGAATGTCTGGCTTATTTCATTTAGCAGAATGTCTTCAACATTCATCTATACTTTAGCATGAATTTCATCTCTTTTATAGTTGAATATTACATTGCATGAATATATTGCACTTTTTCATTGTTGATGGACACTAGGTTATTTCCCCCCTTTAGCTATGAATAATGTTACAAAGAGCACCAGTATACAAGTATCTATCTGAGTCCCTGTTTTCAACACTAAGGAGAGTAAACGTAGTAGTGGACTGTCTGGGTTATGTAGTCATTCTGTGTTTAGCTCTTTGAGGAAGCGCCATACTACTTTCCCAGTGGCAGTGCCTTTCTCCTTTTCACCAGCAGTGCATGAGGCTCCTGTCCTGCACATCCTCACCAGTATTTGTTATTTCCTGAGGATGATGAGGATGATGATGAATATGATGATGGTGATGATGACTGCCAACTCAGAAGGTCTGAAATTGTATCTCATTGTAGTTTTGCTTTGTATTTATCTGATGATAATAATGTGGAGAATTTTTTCATGTGCTGATTGGCCATTAAAGAATCTTTTTTTGAGAAATATCTTCAAATCCTCTGCCTTTGTTTTAATGCACAGAGCTGTATCATATATTGAACTGTGAATAAATTTTGCTACTTTTTATCCTCTTTCCATGAGCTACTCAATTGGTTGATACTTTTGTTATTATAATCTGTTATTTATTTTAATATGCTTTTCAGTCAGTCATCAAATATTTATTAACTGCCAGCTAAGCTATGTGTATAACTATATATTTTGATCAGCAAATGCTTCCTGAATACCCATTATGTGAAAGAAATTATACAGTGGGATTTGTATATAAAAATATATGGTCTTGATGGTCTTCTCCTCCAAAAGCTTATGAAATGTTAAGTAATGAGCCAAATACTAGTCAAAATTAAGTCACTTTAAAAAAAGTGCAATTTAAAGTCCTTCAATGCAGTCACTATAAAAATATTACCACTTTACATATATTATCTCTTGAAATGAAGATAATTTTCCAGAAGAATAATAAGGTAATTAAGGAATAACCGATGCAGCTTAAATAAAAATACACATGAGGTATGTACAGACTTCACTATACAGTGTTTTGTATTGTATACTTGAATTCCTCTGAAGGAATGATAGTTTGGGTGAGGAAGCAGAAACCTTGTAGAACTGACAAAATTGCCTCCCCTTCAGAGAATGAGCTTCGGAAGCACTGAGTTCCATGGAATTGGAACCAATGAGGTTAACATTCAAATACTAAAACTGGTGGTGAATCTCAAAAGACACTGCCTCTTCAGTCTACAATATTACTTTTGAAAGTGTATTTTACAACACTTTGATGATCAATAGTTATTTTATTTCCCAATTCTCCCCAATAGCCTGATCTTTTATCAGGAAAGCTGAAACAAATCCATGATTAGAGTTAGGACAAAAACAACAACAAAAATCTATTGATGAAATATTCCATAGTATATATGTACCAAAGCTTTTTAATCCACTCGTCCTCTGACGGACACTTGGACTGTTTCCAGATCTTCGCTATTGTGAACAATGCTGCCACAAACATGGGGAAGCATTTCTCCTTTTGGAGCCGTTCTATGGTGTCCTTGGGGTATATTCCTAAAAGTGGGATAGCTGGGTCAAAAGGCAAAGCTTTGGTACATATATACTATGGAATACTACTCAGCCATAAGAAATGATGACATTGGATCATTTACAATAACATGGATGAACCTTGATAACATTATACGGAGTGAAATAAGTAAATCAGAAAAAAAAACTAAGAACTATATGAATCCATACATAGAAGGGACATAAAAATGAGACTCAGAGACATGAACAAGAATGTGATGGCAACAGGGGTGAGGGGTGGGGGGAGGGGGGAGGGGGCAAAGAAGGAGAGAGGGGTTGGGGGAGGGGAGGGGCACAAAGAAAACCAGATAGAAGGTGACAGAAGACAATTTAACTTTGGGGGAGGGGTATACAGCACAATCAAATGTCAAAATAATCTAGAGATGTTTTCTCTCAACATATGTACCCTGATTTATCAATGTCACTGCATTAAATTTAATAAATTAAAAAAATCTATTGATGAAATATTTTAATTTAACTAGATAGTTCAAAAGAACAATTCATTCAATGTAACAAATGGTCTTACTTAATTCTACTACTATATTTTATATAAAAGGTTGGTTGTTTCTTTTAGTTAACAGGTGTTTTGGGATGTATCATGACCGTCTATAAAAGCCTTTGGGACAAATATGTGGTTCACTGATTTGGCATTTGAGAGGAAGAAAAAAATCTCTTTAGGTTAATTTTATTATTTCATAAGACAGAGTGTCTTAGCTTCATCTTAAGTCTATCAACCTTATCCTTCTTTAAGGACTAAGTGTCTTTTAAAAATGACAAAACTGTGCCTTCAACACCTTTAACTGGCTTAACCATGTTTGAAACAGGGTCTCAGGTTACTACTATGAAAACAGAGAGGAAGTTACAGACTGTGATGGGAATTTATATTAAATTAAACTCTTTCTGAACGAATAAAATGCATGAAAACATGGAAATGAGGAATAGTGCCACTCATTCATCACTTTAAAGGCACATTTTAAAATATCCACAAAAGTCTATGCAGTTGAGAAACTATTCTCATTTTAACAATATTATGCCTCTGTAGACCTCATAATAATAGAAATAAATATTTACAATGAAAGCTCACTTTGTATAGTACAGGACGATTGGCTTGTTAAATATTCGTTCTTTATGTCACTTCTGTCTCACCCTGGTGAGTGACTGTGACTGCCCTGTATGTGCAGCCTGTACCTGAATAATGAAGTCTCCCATCAGTTTTACTTAAAATGTTGGCATAAACTGCAACTAAAAAATAATTGTGTGTATGGCAAGTAATCTTTAAAATCATCTTTCAAGTTTGTTTTTCTTTTAGCAGAACCTTTTCACTTTTGATTAATACCCTTTCCTGTTTTCTTGTTCAGAACACTGCTTCCTAGAGCTACAAATTCAGTTTGTGCTGTGCCTTTGACCTGCGCCCCACTGGATAAAAATGTGTCAATTCAATGAAGTCAGAAGATCTATTTCTTCAGCATCCTCAGGTTATCATGGACAATACAGGGACTCTAAAGTTACATTTTTTTAGTTTGTAAAAAGTGCCAATGAAATGAGGTAAAATAACATTTCAAAAGACCACTGTGTTTCCTCTAATCTAGTCTGTCATATGGTTTTGGATGGACTACATATAACAACAAGAGCTGAAAAGTCACTCCAAGTTCTTCATAAAACAAAACAAAAGACAAGTTCATTCTATAGGCCTGTAGATTTATATTTATTAGTATAACCCTTTATAGTTACTACTTATATTTCAGTGCCATGAAAAAAGAGTAATTATCTTCTTTCCTTCACTCCCCTCCTTAACCTCTACTTGCCATATTCTGTATGAGGATTAAGAAAATAATTAGAACCAAAAGGTTCATTTCATTAGAGAAAGTTGTCATCATTAAAAAATACTTTGTCCTCATATTGAAAGACCACCTATGACAAGACTTAAAGATTGATTTCTTCAAACCCATTACTCATACTCAGTTCCCACAATTTTCTCCCTAGATACACCGCCATTCCCATGCATGAGAACATGCAATGCACACAATTCTTTCTGTGAGCTGAGATAGCAATGGGAAAGACTGGAGTGGACCAGCTGTATGAAACGCTGCAGAATAGTTTCCAAAACTTAAAATGCATGGTGGTCAAATTTAAATTTCCCAGAAACACAAGATAATGTCAATTTATCCCTATCCTAGATATGCTATGATTAGAATAATATTTTCAATATCCTGAAGGGTCACAATACTCTTGTGAAAAGTAGAAAAGCTACAAGAGAATATAGGTGACAGAAAAACATATTGATTAAGAACATGGGCTTGAACCCTGTGTCAGAATGCTGTTGACCCTCCACATTGCTGCTCTGTGTCCTTGCACAAGTCACTTAAAGCCCCTAAGTGATGATTACCATCCTTACTTCCAAGATGAAGAGACCTGAAGCTTAGAAAAAGGTACAAGTCTAGGCCAGCATGAGACACAGCCAAGATTTGAACTCAGGCACACCTAAATACAGTATTCATGCTCTCTTTCATTATTCTGCCGTGACTACAGCTTTATGATTGTACAGAGTATTCTTCTCGCATGTAAAGCCCCCAGCCTGGAGTCTTGTAAATGGCAAATGCTCAGTAAGTGTCATCTATTAAAAATATGTTTAATGAAATTGGATGGACAAGGCAGTTTTGTCTGAGATGTGAAACAGTAGGAGACAAGAAGCAAAGTTTGGCATTGGTTATTGTGGACAGATCTTTTTGTGCAAAATTTGAAAGATTAATTAGCCTGATGTAATGATTTTTGAAATCTCTTGGCCAAGCCGCCATAAATATGTCCAAAATTTTGCCTTCTCTGTATGTTTATGTAATTTCATTAGAAAGATGAGCAATTATTATTCATGTACATAGGTTGTATTTAGGTGCAAATGAGGTTTTCATGATTTCACTAGTGTCCGAGATAATCATTGTTTTGGTGAACACAGGCCCGAGAGGCAGAGACTTGGCAGCTACAACTGAAATGAGAGAGAGAATTTCAATTTCCCACAGCAGACTTGTCCCAGCAGAAGCTGGGACCAAGACAATAAAAGAGAGGTTCACAAAGCACTCCATGGACCAGGATTCAAATCACATTATGTTAAATTAGAGGCTTTATGTAAACATGCAGGCTTTCCTCTGAGGAATAGGTTTTATGTGAGGCTGAAACCTATTTATTTCTTTAGCATTCTTATTTGTTACCAAGGCTTTTGTCAACAATACCCCTAACATCATGTAGAGGGTATCTGCTACGACCGTCAACAACTTACACTATCCACAGTTTATTTTATTGCTTTGTGGCTCTTTAGAATACATCAATCACTTTAATGTTGTTGCTAGAAGGATAACAAATCATGATGAGTATATCGCAATATTTTTAAGACCACAATTTAGACTCTTTCACAATGAATAATTATGTGGGAGGCAACTTAGTTAAATGGAAAAGGATAGAGTAATTCAAGGGACCAATTGGTAATTGTATGTAAATAAATCACTTAAGTATTATTTATGTTGCCTTGGTTTCTCCAAGCAGAAAAATGGCCTGATTCTTTTTTATCCCCATTACTTCCATTATTAAAATGATAAGAGAAGTCATATGCAATTTTCATGAAAAATGGCAAACCAACTTTTGTCCATTTATTTTTACTATGTCCTCAAATAAATGCTTATTGACTGACTTTAAATGGCTTCTAATAAAGTTGAAAATAGTGTGATATTTGTGCAGAATATGAATACAAATAATGACTTTTAAGTAATTTAGATTAAGATAATTAACCTCAGATATATAAGCTTAATGTGGGTGTTTTTAGGTAATTGAATGAGTAAGTCAACTAAAGAAGGATAATACAATGTAACAGATTACCCCACTATTATTTATGAGTTTTGTGATGAGACACTTTTTTTCTGAGAACCTATAAAGATGTAGACAAATCTTGACATTCAGAATCTCCTTGCATTTTATTTTTACATCATTTTGTCATCTCTAGTTTAATAGGTGGAGGAAATCTTCTGAGACTTATTGATTTTGAATGTGTAACATGAAAAAAATTATTTGCAAGAGAAAATTCTTGACATAGTGAATAAGGTTGCACTTAAAAAATAAAAACTGTGTCTATTGTAGTCTTTTACAAATATTTATGATACTAATTATAGAAATTTGTCCTAGTTTGCAATGGAATGGGCTAGCCAAAGCTCATAAGAAAACCAGAAAATTCAGTAGGCAGAATATTATTACATCTAAAAACCAAGATAATAATACTCAAGGGTCTTAGCTTAAACACTTTTATATACATTATCTGAGAATATTAACTAAAAAGAAAAAATATTCTTGATGCATAAAGCAAATTTAAACACTTATTTCAAATATTTTACAATACTAACCCAGTCATTTCAATAATCCTTGACCAACGTACAGCTATTGAACACTGTGTTTTCTAACTGCCTTTGGTTTATAAAATTATCTTAGAATTGGAGAAAGTATATTTCTTCCTCCAATTCATTAGTTAATTCTGACTCATGTCAATATTTAAATAAATAAATGAATATATATTTTTTATCAGAAATCCAGGGGTGGGCAAAAGTAGGTTAACAGTTGTGAGTATGTGAAACACAGTTTATTCCTATATTATTATTTATTAATGGTTATATTATTTTCCATATGAACAAATGTAAACCTACCTTTGTCCCACACTGTACATGCCTTGTGCTTCTAATAAATCACCAAAAAGTAAAATGACTCCCACAAAATGGTAGAAAACATTTGTAAATTATATAAGGGATTTGTAGTCAGGATACATAAAGAACTTTTATAACCCAATAATA
The DNA here is from genome assembly GCF_036850995.1 of Saccopteryx leptura. NCBI lineage: Eukaryota > Metazoa > Chordata > Mammalia > Chiroptera > Emballonuridae > Saccopteryx > Saccopteryx leptura. Next base: position 175,379,237 of record NC_089506.1, on the reverse strand, counting down.
ATAATAATAATAATAATAATAATAATGTCAAATCACACAATTTAAAAATAAGAAAGGATCTGAATAGATATTTCTCCAAAAAAAAAAAGTTTTGTCATTTCTCAAAATTTTAACCATAGAATTAGCATATGACCAATAATTCCATTCCTGGGTATATCCTAAATGAAATGAAAAGGTATGTTCACATAAAAACATGTAAATAAATAGTCATGATAGTGTTATTCATAAGAGTCCAAAATTAGAAATTCACCAAATAGCAAGCTGATAAATAAACACATATATGAACAATTATCAATTGAAGAATGAACAATCATCTATCAACACAAAGAAATTGAGTTTTCTGAGATATACTAGAAGATGAATACACCTAAAATATATACTTAATGAAAAAAGCCAGTTACATAAGGTCGCGTATAGAAAGTCTAGCATGGGCAAATCTATAGAGGCAGAAAGGAGATTAGTAGCTGCTTAGGGCAGGCAGAGAGATGAATGAGGAGTAATTGCTAATGGGAACAATACTTTCTTCTGAAGTGATGCATATGTTCAAAAAGTAGATTATGGTTACATGATTGTGTAAATATACTGGAAAACAATAAATTATAGAAGTGAGTTTTATAATATGTAAATTACATCTTAATACAGCTATTAAAAAAAACTATCCTTTTTTTCTGCATTAATATAACTTTACCCTAAATTTCTTGATTATTTTTTATTTACTGCTTTTATCAATTTTTAATGTAGTTTTATTTTTCATGTGGAAATACACCACCTGAAACAGATTGTTGGGTGAAATTTTACTTGTATTAGTAAAACATAATAGAACCATATCTATAAAAAGAAATTCAAATTCCATAAGGAATAGCAGTTTGAATATTCCCTGTTACCCTAGAAAATAATAACTTTCTAGATTCATATTAAACTTTTGACAAATCTTTCATATGTATCATGTCTAAAGGTTTTAAGTGTGTATGATTTAGGAAAGAATATTAAACTAAGATTCTAGGCTTCAGATCAGAAAGAGTAGCTATTAGAACATTGAAACTCTGCTAAGTTTTATAGTTAGGAAAGCTAGTGAAGGTAAGAAGACCCCAGGGTACCTAAAACCCTCTCCATTAAAACCCATCTGCTGAAGTAACAGAAAGGAAGAGAGAAGAAATGGGGACAAATCATAACACAGAAAGAAGTATATTCAGCAGTTCAAATGCTATAGAAATAATTACCTGAAACCTATGTACTTTCATTGAGCAATGTCACCTCATTAAACTTAATTTTCTAAATAAAATTTTTAAAAAAGAAGTATATTTCAGGTATTTTTAATGGGAAAAAAGAATAAAGTTAAAAAAAATGTTAAGTAAAGAAAGAAAATATATATAATTCACTTTCCTAACTGCCACATGATAAAAGTTATTTAGTATTTTTTTCCATGAGAAATAAAAGTCTACTGAAAAAAAATAAAAAGAAAACAACTACCATTAGTCTGTGAAGTTAAAAATATAGTCTTTGAATTTTACCTCTCAGAATGGTAACTCCTTTTCTTGGTTTCTATATGTAAATGTCATAGAGTGGTATCTTTAAATCTCAGTCATTATGATATGACATGGCCATTAGATAGGCCATTAGATATTAGTGTATTATTAGCTACCACTCTAACAATAGGAAAATGACTCAACATCATTGATGAAGGAGGAAGTAAGCAGAGTGTTGTCTAAGATTGCTTGTAGCTCTCAAATTTTATGCCATCCTTTTCTGTTTGTTTGTTAATTCAGAGTCTAATTATAACAATTTGAAATGGTCAAGATCAGAATTCTGAATACTGTTCTCACAACTGTAGTGGCAAAACAACCTCAGGTAAACCCCAAATGAGGAAGATTCCAAGCTGAGAAATCCAGAAAAATACAAATCCATCCATGATGGCTCTTTTGATGTGTCAGACTGATTATAGACCACTGCAAGGAAGAAAGAGAGTATAGCAGCCATTTTGTAACATACACATTTTCTTTGTTTTTCAAACACTAACCTGGGTGCTGCTCTGACGAGATTATACAGAAGTAATTAAAGTTCTAATCCACTAGCTTTAAGTAGGAGACTATACTGGTGGACCTGAATTATTAGCAGAAGCCCTTTAAAAGAAGGCTTAGGTATTGCCTGAGCCATATTTCAACAATATTGGTCTACAATTTATTTTTCCTTTCCAGGATTTTCCATTCCTGATTGCTTGTGACAACTGCCTCAGCCAGTGCCTGTAGGGGTTTCAGTCTGCTTCTAATCTTCCCTTTCTTTTTCCCTGCCCATTGGATTTTAGACTTTTATCACTAGTCCTGACAATCATGTACATGGAGCCCTTGAATCTCTCTCTCTCTCTCTCTCTCTCTCTCTCTCTCTCTCTCTCTCTGTTTCTCGAGATAGATGATAGATAGATAGATAGATAGATAGATAGATAGATAGATAGATAGATAGATAGATAGATAGATATTGATTCAACTTCAGCCTAGACAAGGCATTTCTAAGAAGACGGGAAGATCCATCCCTCTTTGTCTTCTCCACCCAGTTTCTTTACTGATCCATTCAGGGCAAACACTTCCTTCCTAGCAGCACAAAGCCCCAGGCTTTATTGCAGCAGCCCAGTTAATGCAATTTTAATTGAGACAAGAGAACATATACTAATTAAAAAAAAAAACACTTAGAAACAAAACAAAACAAAGGACACTAATAAGTAAAAGCCAACAGATTCAAATTCAAAATCCCCTTATAAATCTGAATTGCCACCCTTTACAAATCCTTGCCCTTTACACATAATATCACTGTTTTGGGGCAAGTGTGAGCAGTGGGGAGTGAAGGCTTTATGTTTTCCATACAACTTGGAGTACACACATCTTTAACACTAAGTATCTACTGCCAGGGTACCCATGGTCTATCAAGAGGAAGAATAAAATCCAAACAGAAGTCTCAGGAGCACCACAGTTTCTGAATACAATGTTATTCCAACATCTCTTCAGTGATGTTGAGCTAGGATGAGCGTCTTCCATTTATTTACCTTTGAAGTTTTCTAGCCTATTAACAGTATGGGCAGAAAGTATAATGATAATGTTAAAATTGAAAGGTTACTCTTTTGTATTTAAAAGGTAATATTTAATGATTATGATCCCTGTGCTAATGGAGGCCCTGTTCACATCCACATGTGAAGTTACAATCTTTTCTTGGCATACACTCCACTGGAGCCTCAGCTATTCGTTTGTAGCTGTCTGTCACACCAGGCACAGTTGATAAGATACTTGAGATTGATGTGTTTGAATGCACAGTAGCCTATCATAATTTATAAATTAGTGACTTGTTCATGGCCAGTGTATAATCTTTTTTTCACTATATTTACACAATGTATTTCTATAAATTTGTAAATTCAAGTTGATTAGTGCATCAACTTGAACCATTTAAATTCTATTCAAATTCAATGCAGCCAGGCTCTAAATAATTTATTATTTTGGGTTGCTGGTGTTGTCATAGTGATCCATTTAAGGAAATCCCCTGAGGCTAAATTAATTAACTAAATTTACAACCTCAAAATTATTATAAAAGTAGACATAAATATGCTTTCTTGTATATTTTTAAAATTATAGTTAAGAACATTTAACATGAAATTTATGCACTTAACACATTTTTATGTGTGTAATATAGGATTGCTAACTATAGACAAAATATTGTATACTGATCTCAAAACTTATTTATCTTTCATAACTAAAATTTTATTTCTATTGAATAGCAACTCCTACTTATCCCCCCAATCCCCTGGCAATAATCATTCTAATCTTTGCTTCTATGAATCTGTCTACTTTATAAATCTCAAATAAGTGAAATCATACATTTATCCTCTGTGACTAGCTTATTTCACTTAGTGTAATGCTTCAAGACATCCATGCTGATGCATATAACAGAGTTTCCTTCCTTTTTAAGGCTGAATAATATTCCATTGTATGTGCATACATCACATTTTCTTTATCCGTTTATCTGTTGATGGACATTAAGTTGTCTCCATGTTTTGGTTATTGTGAATAATGTTGCAATGAACATGAAAATTTGATATATCTTCAAGATCTCAGTTACAATTCTTTGAATAAATATCTAGAAGTGAGATTGTTAGATCACATGGTAATTTTAGTATTAACTTTTTGAGGAACCTCCATACTGTTTTCCATAGCAGCTATACTGTTTTATATTTTCACTAATAGTTTACAAGGATTTTAATTTCTCCACATACATGCCAACACTTTTTTTTTTATAATGGCCATGGCCATCCTAACAGGTACAAGGTGATATTACTGTGGCTTTGATTTGCACTTTCCATGCATATATTAGTCATTTTGAGCATCTTTCTATATACTATAATAATTGGCTATTTGTATGTTTTCTATGGAGAAATATGTCTTCAAGTATTTTGCCTATATTAATTATTTTGGGGTTTTTCACTTGAGGTATATGACTTTGAGTTCCTTACATATTTTAGATATTAACTTCTTATTGAACATACAGCTTACAATTATTTTCTCTCATTCCAAAGATTATCTTTATACTCGGTTAATTGTTTCCATTGCTGTGCAGCTTCTTAGTTTGATGCAGTCTCACTTATCAATTTTTGCTTTTTTTTGCTTGTATTTTTAATGTCATATCCAAGAAATAACTGCCAAAACGCTTTTATCCTATGGAAATTTTTAGAACTTTTACAGATTCAGGTCTTCCATTTAAGTCTTTAATCCAATTTTAGTTCATTAGTTTTGCCTCTGGTGTAAGAAAAGAATTCAACTTCATCACTTGCATGTGTATATCCAGTTTTCCCAGCACCCTTTGTTAAAATTACTCTTGTTTCATCATTGTGTAGTTTTTGCCCCCTTTTAAAGATAATTGAATATATGTTTATGGGCTTATTTCTTTGGAACTCTATTCAATTTCATTGGTCTCTATATGATATGTCTTTGTATGCCAGTACCATACTGTTTTAATTACTATAGCTTGGTAATATATTTTGAAATCAGGCAGTATTATGTCTCCATCATTTCTTTTTCTTTCTCACATTTCTTTGGTTATTTGGGTTCCTTTGGTTTTTGTGATCCATGTTAATTTTAAAATATTTTTTACTCTTTGTATAAAAAATTTCACTGGGATTTTGGTAGAAATTTAATGATTCTGTAGATTGTTTAAGGTAGTATGGATATTTAACAATATTAAGTCTTCCAATCCACTAGCTTGGGATATCTTTTCATTTATATGTGGATATTTAATATTTTTCATTAATGTTTCTGTGTACAGATGTTTTATCTTCTAAGTTAAGGTATTCCTTACTATTTTATATTTTTATTCTATTGTAAATGGGAAGAAGAAATAAAAAGCATCCAAATCAGAGAAAAAGATGTGAAATCATCTCTGTTTGCAGTGGCAGAATCTTTTATGTACAAAACCATAAAAACTTTAGATACCAAAAAGAAAAAGAAATCTGTTAGAACTGATAAATTCAGTACAGTTGTAGAATATAAAATCAACATTAAAAATCAATTGCATTTCTATACACTAGCAATGAACCACCTAAAAAATTAACCAATCTCTTGCACTTTGGATTATTTATAGTAGTCATCCTTGGATGACATGGAAGAGTTTCCAGAAGTGAATGTCCTGGAACATATGTGATTCTAATGTTCTACTAAATTGCCCTTAGAAAAATGCTGCTTTGTTTGTGGGAAATCACAAAAGTTCTGAATCTTTACTTAGAAAAACATTATGAAATCTACAACTTATGGGAATCAGGGTAGTTTTCAGAGAAGAGCTACAAAGATGGTTAACAGTTGGACTATGGGTGCCATTTTAGAAGCTAAAAATACAAAGATTCAATGTTTTATTGAATCTTCAGTTAGATGAAGGGTTTCTATGCAAAAAAAGATGACCTCCTGTTTTCCATATTTCTGAAAACAAGACCAAAGAAAATATATTTACACTAAATTAATTAGATTAAAAAAACAAGTAAAATTGTCTTGGCAATGAGCATTGTTAATCACTGAAATGATTCAGGCTACAGCTTCTCCTTCTCTGCAGGCTTATAAAAAGTAAATAGTTTTGGTTCAACCTGGAGACTAGGTAATCAAAGCAATCTCTGATGACTCCTATAAAGATTTGTTAGTAGAAAACAACAGCCTAAATTAAATTTTCAAGAAAGCACCATAGCTCTTCAAAACAACTTGCAAATTAAATCTCAGTGACAACAAGTGACTGACAGGTATCTCAAGGCTATAAAGGATATTTTGGTCCAACATACTTTCAGGAATAAAGCTGTAATTTATGAACTCATGACTTCCTACAGATAGAAGTTGGAAAAGCTCTGAAAATGTACTCCAAATTACAAGATATATTTAAGGGGGTAAGTGTGCAGATGTCATCTTACAAAGTATAGAGAGTATTATATTTCTATATAATTTGTAAAATATTTTTCAAAGTTTGTGTCTGGAAGATTTTTGCAAATAGAATAAATGCTGTTAGAAAATAAATCCAATAATTGCAGAGAGTTTAGAAAAAGAGATATAATTCTTGTCTTTCAGAATTCAAATTCAAGAGAGAATCAGATTAGCAAGTATTTAATTATAGCCTGATGTACAAAAATGTGACGCTAGAACCATACAAAGATCTGTAGGTGCATTGAACATAATGAAACAGATTCTACTTGGGAAAATAATATTTGAACTGGGCTTTCAAAAGCTGAAGAAGAGTTTTTCAAACACGTAACGGACTGAATAGTCTAGGCAAAGAAATCCTCGAAGGCATGGCAAAAGAGAGAGGATGGCAATGCCAATGAGATGAACACTTGAGTGCGCCTGCAAAGTCAAGTGATAAAACAGGAGCAGCAGAATGACAGTGAGAAACAGATTATAAAGGTGTTTGGACTTAAACTGTTCTGTGCAAATTTACTTGCAAAATAGTTTTCCTGGTCTCAACCCCAGAGTTCCAACTGGGGTTGCGATTCTGCTGCAGCTTTTCCAAGGATCAGAGTTTGAGAACAAGAGGACAAGGCAATGGGAGCCAAAGAAAATCATTGTTTGTGGTCTTGATCCACCTAATGTATCTTTCTAGAATGTTTGTAAGAAAGGCCAATTACATCACTGTGGATTTACAAAGTGTTCAAAAAGATAATAATGCCATTGTCCTGCTAGACTGGAGAAGAAAACAGTCAAATCTACAAAAATCTCTGGGCTCTAAATTTACTGCACCGTGCACTGGGAGATGGCTGGGTACTTTTTCAATCCCAAAGAAATTGTAAGTATACTTGGGCAGATAAAGTAAGGTTGACTAATTTACATGCACAGCTGCCTTCCAGGCTGACTGTCATCTACTTGACAGGATGGAGCAGCCTGACATCCCCTAAATGAATATTTCATAGCAAAACTATGACTCTTACCAATAAATGGGGTAGGTAGTTGGCAAGGAGGGCAGTGAGAGATGTTTATAGTCATGTTGTTACTGGATAAATATCCCAAAGCCTAAAGCTAGGTTTGAGTGACAAAGCTCTTCAAACAAAATAGGAGATCTAAGGCTTTCAACAAGTCAAAGATTTAAGTCCTTAATTTTTAAATAACCATTAAGTGTTTTTCTTTAACTTATAAGAAGCTATGCAGAAAATTCTTCTTAGAGACAATGTGAATGAACAATCTGTTCATGCATATGTGATAAAAGAAACTAAAGTCTGCAAATTTTAAGAGTTAATTTTATGAATTGGCAAATGTAAGGAGTTAATTCAATTTTATGAATTTGAGAAAAAATGAACCTCAGAAGTAGATGTCACTAACCTACTATATTCAGGTGCTGTGCAGAGCATGAACTAATGAAAGACTAGAAATAAATAATTACAGGGATATGTCTGAGGGTAGAAATATGAAGATTTTTTTTTCTCCAGGATAAACACTCAATCCTTGACTAAATTAAGTAAATGTGATAACTCTTTTTGGAACCATACCTAATTGATATAAATAGTATAATTAAAAAAGAAAACTATTTTAAAACTCCTGCTGGGATGAAAGAGAAACTCTCAGAAATCAGTGAACTTAAAAGGGAGCAGAGACCAACTGAGGCAGGTCCACTGTATTAATCTGAGTAGTAACATACCTTTAAAGTCCAAGAGGCGCCTGACCTGTGGTGGTGCAGTGGGTAAAATGTCAACCGCGAACACTGAGGTTTCCAGTTTGAAATCCTGGGCTTGCCTGGTCAAGGTGCATATGGGAGTTGATGCTTCCTGCTCCTCCATCCCCTCTATCTCTCTCTGTCTCTCTTCTCTAAAAATGAATAAATAAAAATAATTTTAAAAAAAAGTCCCCAAGAGGCTTAACCGAATTGCAGGATAAGGTAGCTTCAAAATGGCCATTTTTTCCGTAACAGTTTGTTTCTTTAAGAACCACGAATTCCTGGCCCTGGCCAGTTGGCTCAGCGGTAGAGTGTCGGCCTGGCGTGCGGGTGACCCGGGTTTGATTCCCGGCCAGGGCACATAGGAGAAGCGCCCATTTGCTTCTCCACCCCCCCCTTCCTCTCTGTCTCTCCCTCTTCCCCTCCCGCAGCCAAGGCTCCATTGGAGCAAAGATGGCCTGGGCGCTGGGGATGGCTCCTTGGCCTCTGCCCCAGGTGCTAGAGTGGCTCTGGTCATGGCAGAGCGACGCCCCGGAGGGGCAGAACGTCGCCCCCTGGTGGGCAGAGTGTAGCCCCTGGTGGGCGTGCCGGGTAGATCCCGGTCGGGCGCATGCGGGAGTCTGTCTGACTGTCTCTCCCCGTTACCAGCTTCAGAAAAATACAAAAAAAAAAAAAAAAAAAATCACGAATTCCTACATCAGGAATTCATACTTACATATACATAAAGTTATTTATTATTTACCTGATTCTAAGTCGTGTATACTAGAAAATATTCTAGTAGTCTAGTATTTATTGTGAAAAAAATATGGAAGCAATAGAAAAATGATTCAATTTTCAAGTAGCATAAGGAAAATATGATTATAAAACTAATATATATTTAAACATGTACACATAATAACTTACATTTAATTTTTAGTGTGATCATTGTTATAATAAATCTAGAGCACTCAAATAAAATACAGGAACACACTTATTTTCAACTTCTCTTCTCATTTCAAAGCATGAAATACTTACCTATCATTTTAGTAGCATATAGTCCTCAGATAGAGAAAAAAAGTATTTTCAATAATTTTTAAAATTTATACTAAATAAAACTTATTTCCTCCTCTTATCATTATTCAATACATAACAACCTACTTCTTATGAGCATAATATCATCAAAAATACTAATGTCTATATTAAGAAAACAGAACAGATGAAAATCAAAATTTTTCCATTTGAAATATAAAAATTTTATTTCATTATTGTGATGTAAGTGTCCAAATGATATAAATTTATTTTCAAAAATATTTACTTGGCTATATAAATAAAGAGATTGAGCCATTAGTGAATTCTGTTAGTATTGTAGTAAAGACTAGAGGATGTGGCTTTTGGTAAAATGTCTATCTTATTAAGAAAAAGAATATGTGATTAGAAAGATATTGCTCATTATTAGAATTAAGGATGGGAGCAAGTTCCAGATAAATGAATAAGCTTACAGCTATGTCCCATTACATCCTAGTTAGGCTATTTTCTGTTAAATTTTTTATTAATGAATAATCAACAATAAAACTTACATTTACTGAATGTAAGATTTATGGACCTTGGTAGAAGGAATCCCTTTGGCATTCAGGTAAGAATGTTCTTTTAGTGATTAAATTATTCTGAACACAGGTTCCAGATTACTCATATCTGGTGCTGCTCATCTCCATTATCCATTTCTATGTCTATCACCCCAAGCTGAAAATCTACAGCCTAATATATTGGAGAATGCCACCAGTGTTCTTTTATGTCATGAGACTTACTCTGCTGATATAAAGTAAAAACAATATCACCCATTACTCTGGCTACCAAGGACACTTCATTAGGTAGAACAGGGGTCCCCAAACTTTTACACAGGGGGCCAGTTCACTGTCCCTTAGACCATTGGAGGGCCGGACTATAAAAAAAACTATGAACAAATCCCTATGCACACTGCATATATCTTATTTTAAAGTAAAAAAACAAAATGGGAACAAATATAACATTTAAAATAAAGAACAAGTAAATTTAAATCAACAAACTGACCAGTATTTCAATGGGAACTATGCTCCTCTCACTGACCACCAATGAAAAAGGTGCCCCTTCCGGAAGTGCGGTGGGGGCCAGATAAATGGCCTCAGGGGGCCACATGTGGCCCGCGGGCCGTAGTTTGGGGACCCCTGAGGTAGAATCTTATGTTTCAGAAGTACCTCCATGAGATCCTCATTTAATAGTAGAAAAAAAATGAATTCACTTTTTTTTTGTTTGAGTAAATGAATTATAATAATTAAAAATGTATAAAATCAGAGTTAGGTAGGCTTTAGTAGGCTAAAATTAAAGGGTTTCAATGTTATCAACCATATTACATGTCCCCTGCTCAATTCCTCTCTTGTCCTTTTCTACCCTTCTGAGCAGCTCCAGACTCCCTGCTCAGAGGAGAGTGATAAGTGATAACCAGCTCTACCAGGGGACTGACTGTCCGACCAGCGAGACTGGCTGAGAAAAAGAGTATCTCCCAATTAACATCTTATGCTCCAACCATGTTAAACTGGTTAATGTGCCCCTCTAAAATCACATGTTCATTGTACTCATTTCATTATAGTGGTACAATACCAATCAGATTTAGTTCTCAGTTAGTTGGATGAATTGTGATCTAAACACTTCCCTTTCATTTTCATTACCAGCTCTCTAATATACCTGGGCAGTGTCAAACCTTATACCTCTTCAAATGGTTTCCATGCAAGAATATCAATTAAGAAAAAGAAATTTCACTTATTTTTCCTCAAGCAATAGCTGAATGTAATATTTGATGATTACCAATGCTGTAGGTTTCATGAGATTCTCATTTCTGTTGAAGGTATAAATATCTTTAAAATCTTCATATCTTTATTCTTAGTAGTAAAGAGATTGGAGAGGTATTTTATACAGAATTATTTTGTCTCAGAAGTCAGTCTTTTTTGGGTTTTTTGTATGTTTGTTTTTTGCAATTCTGTGTCTTATATTTTCTCAATTTTTCTGACAGGAGAATTCACTTTCAAGGGTGAATCTTCCCTCCATAAGTCCTATTCAACTAATATGAGAGCAGCCAAAATTTTTTCTGGCTAATTTTTGTGACTATTTGGGGGGGTTAGAATTGCATGCCTTATAAAAAAAATAAGTAAGTGTGTATAAAAATTTGGGATGAATGTTGCTGTCTATACCAGTTTCCTGTCCCTTCTGGAAATTATATAAAAACAATAAAGCTGTCTCCTACACACCCTGTTTTCAATGAAACTAGGAGAGAGATATACTAAGTATATAGCAAATATATTTGTATTGACTGTGTAAGGTGAGATTTGGCAGAAGCTGCACAAGAGGAAGAAGAGAGGGTGCAAAGAGGCCTTGAAGTGGTAGCTCCTTAAAGGAACTAAAAACACACTTTCTGAATGTAAGGTGCTCATTCAGTAGTACACAGTTACTTTCTTTGCATGCAGACCGCCAGCAGACACTTCCTTGATAAGATTTAGACAGAATATAAAAACTCAATGACATATTAAATGACATACTAAATGACATGCATGGCCAAAAGCTAAATAAAGCATAAGCAAAGTCCAAACACATAAAAAAATATTTTTGCAATGTCATCATACACACACACACTTACAGTATGCCAAGTGTATAGAACAGTGCCTGCCACAGAGTAAACACTTGTTCAATGAATACATGGACCAAGTAGAAAAAACTGGCAAACACTACAAGTTGTAAAAAAGAGAATAGAAATGGGTTTTATACATATTTTGAAATGTTCAACCAGTAGTCATAAGATAAATTATTCCATTTGTAGTCAATTTTTTCAATTGGCAAAAATCAAGATACTTGATAAAACTTCCTGTTGGCAAAGCTGTGAGGAAACAGTTATTACCAGACATTGCAGATGGGCATGTAATCTGCATAAGATTTATAAAGAGCAAATGGGAAATATCTATTAAAAGTAAAAACGCATACATTTTTTGACACCATAGTGCCAATTTGGGTATCTAAAGTTCTCAAAGACATGTGCATGTCCATAATGAAATATGTGTAAGGTAATTCACTACAGCATTCTTATTTAAGTAACACAAATTCCATTGATAGGGGACTAGGACTGGTTAAATTAATTATAGTATCTCTACTCAATGAGAATATGATACAATTAGAGAAAAAATGATAGGACTCTAGTAAGACCTCCAGGACATAGAATTTAATAAAAGGAGTCAAGACAGTATTTATAGTATAGTACAATGTGTTGTAGAATTGGGCAACTGGAATCTGTATAATTATGTTAACCAGTATCACCCCAATAAATCCAATTAAAAAGATTTTAAAGTAGAAAATAATATTTGTAGTTATTCATATATACACAAAACACTTTAGAAGCACTTAAAAGAATCTAAAAACAGTTGTTCCTTATATAAGTGATGGGAGTGGGAACTGAAGAGGGGGACAAAAGATAGATATGGGTAAAGACATAACATGCATATCTTCAAAATTTTAAGTATAAATTAACAAATATATTCTGAAAAAAGTAAACAAGTAAAATAAAGCACTGATGTCCAGATGAGTCACAGAATGACACTCAGATTTATAACAATAGAAAAACTAATGGATGATGTCAGAATAATAGCAGCATGAGAGATATCATGATCTCTCCCCTTAAAATTTCAACAAATTGAACTATAACACAATGAAGGAACCCCAGCTGATCTCACAGGCAAACTTGAAAGGTCCGCGCACTGAATAAACTAAAGGTGGGATGGGGTGAAAAGGAGGGTGGAAAATAAAATACATTCATGTTGGGCTTTGGAGAGAAGAGACAAACCTACAGTGACTGGGTATTTTTTTCTTTGAGGGACAACAGAAAGGAGGGAAGCTGGGGCTCTTTGGATTTTGTCTGAGGGGTGCAAAGCAGGAAACTCAGAGTGACTGGGTCTCCTAATGCCAGAAGGAGCAGTGAAATAGAGGGGCAGAGAGAGAGATAAACCAAAGCGGCCAGAACATAGGATCAAGGCCAGTACTGTGGATTGCCTGTAGCCCACACTCAGCAGATATAGAGAAAGCTACAGTGCAGCCCACAGTCTCCCAGATCCAGCCTCCCTCACCTCACAATACCAAGAGTGGCAGAGACAAACCCCACAGCTAGCTCTCTAAAGCCACTCTCTCCCCTGAAAAACAGAGGTGCTCCTGGATCCAGTGTCTGTTGAGGTATATTATAGACAGGAGCACCTAGGAAGTCTGAGATCACCATTGCTAGAGCTGTAAAGTCAGAAAGCTGAAGCCTTAAAGCTAAAGCCATAAGGCCAAAGCCATAAAGTCTCACAACACACTCCATCCAAAAGGCAACTGTGGCCCTGCCTATATCGCAGAAATAGCAACATCTCATTAGAAGGCAGCCCAAAAACTTCATAGAGCTAGAAGTTGGAATACAGCATGACAAACGGAAGAAACCTCTCAAAACCAAAATGTATTTTTCTTTTTTTCCCTTTATTCATCTTACTCTTTTCTCTTTTGAATTTCATTTTCTTTAATTTTTAAATTTTTTATTCTTGTTTTTCGTGGGTGTTTTTTTTATTTACTTTCAATTTTTTCTAGTGGTTTTTCTTCTTTTTTTATTGATTTTAATTTAAATGTTTACATAGATTCTAGTATTGCCCCAGATGCATCCCCCTCCCCATATTCCCCTCAACATCTCTCTTGCCCTGTCCAGTAGTGCCCTCCCCACTTCCCTTCAGCTTTCTCCCATCCTATCATCCCCTTTCCCTCTGTCCTCTTTTCCTCTGGTCCTTTTGATCTCTCTCTGTCTCAATTCTGTTTCTCAGTTCACATTGTTCATTGGATTCCTCAAATGAGTGAGGTCATATGATATTTTTCTTTTTCTGCCTGGCTTATTTCACTTAACATAATAGTTTCCAGGTACATCCGTATTGTTGCAAAAGGTAATATTTCCTTCTTTTTCATGGCCCCATAGTATTCCATTGCATATATGTACCAATTCTTTTTAATCCACTCATCCACTGAAGGACACTTGGGCTGTTTCCAGATCTTCGCTATTGTGAACAATGCTGCCATAAACATTGGGGTGCATTTCTCCTTTTGAAACAGTGATATGTTGATCTTGGGGTATATTCCTAAAAGTGGGATAGCTGGGTCAAAAGGCAGTTCAATTTTCAATTTTTTGAGGAATCTCCATACTGTTTTCCACAGTGGCTGCACCAGTCTGCATTCCCACCAGCAGTGCAGGAGGGTTCCCTTTTCTCCACATCCTCCCAGCACTTACTCTGTGTTGTTTTGTTACTGAGGGCCATTCTGACCAGTGTGAGGTGATATCTCATTGTGGTATTAATTTGCATTTCTCTAATGCATTATGATGTTAAGCATTTTTTCATATGCCTATTGGCCATCTGTATGTCCTCTTTGGAGAAGTGTCTATTCATTTCTTTTTCCCATTTTTTTTGATTGGATTGTTTGTCTTTCTAGTGTTGAGTTTTACAAGTTCTTTATAAATTTTGGTTATTAACCCCTTATCAGATGTATTGTTGAATATGTTCTCCATTGTGTAGTTTGTCTTTTTATTCTGTTCTTATTATATTTCGCTGTCCAAAAGCATTTTAGTTTGATATAGTCCCATTTGTTTATCCTGTCTTTTATTTCTCTTGCCTGTGGACATAAATTAGCAAATATATTGCTGCGAGAGATGTAGGAGAGCTTACTGCCTATGTTTTCTTCTAAGATGCTTATGGTTTCATGGCTTACATATAAGTCTTTTATTCATTTTGTATTTATTTTTGTGAATGGTGTAAGTTGGTGGTCTAGTTTCATTTTTTTGCAGGTAGCTGTCCAGTTTTCCCAACACCATTTGTTAAAGAGGCTGTCATTACTCCATTGCATGTTCTTACTTACTTTGTCAAATATCAGTTGCCCATAAAGGTGTGGGTTTATTTCTGGGTTCTCTGTTCTGTTCCATTGGTCTACATGCCTATTCTTATGCCAGTACTAAGTTGTTTTGAGTACAATGGCATTGTAGTATACCTTGATATCAGGAAGTGTGATACCTCCCACTTTATTCTTCTTTTTCAAGATCACTGAGGCTGTTCATGTTCTTTTTTAGTTTCATATAAATTTTTGGAATATGTGTTCTATATCTTTGAAGTATATCATTGGTATTTTAATTGGTATTGCATTGGATTTATAAATTGCTTTGGGTAATATAAACATTTTAATGATGTTTATTCTTTGTAATCATGAGCATGGTATATGCTTCCACTTGTTTGTATCTTCCTTGATTTCTTTTATCAATGTTTTATAACTTTCCAAGTACAAGTCTTTAATCTTCTTGGTTAAATTTACTCCTAGGTACTTTATCGTTTTGGTTGCAATGGTGTAAGGGATTGTTTTCCTAATTTCACTTTATGATAGTTCATTGTTAGTGTATAAAAATGCCTCTGATTTCAGAGTATTAATTTTATATCCTGCCACCTTGCTGAATTCATTTATCAGATCCAGTAGTATTATGACTAATACTTTAGGGTTTTCTATATATAATATCATATCATCTGCAAATAATGATAGTTTTAATTCTTCTTTTTCAATTTAGATGCCTTTTCTTTCTTCTTCTTGTCTGATTGCTATGGCTAGGACTTCAAGAACTATGTTGAATAAGAGTGTTGAAAGGGGGCACCCCTGCCTTATTCCTGATTTTAAGGGGATTGCTTTTAATTTTTGCCCATTGAGTATGATGTTGGCTGTGGGTTTGTCATAGATGGCTTTTATCATGTTGAGGTATGTTCCCTGTTTTCCCACTTTGCTGAGAGTTTTGATCATGAATGGGTGCTGGATTTTATCAAATGCTTTTTCTGCATCTATTGAAATTATTGTGTGGTTTTTCTCCTTCCTTTTGTTTATGTGATGAATCACACTGAATGATTTGCAAATATTGGACCAGCGTTGCCTCACCAGAATAAATCCCACTTGATCGTGTTGTGTGATTTTTTTCATATATTGGTAGATCTGGTTTGCTCATATTTTGTTGAGGATTTTAGCATCTAAATTCATCAGGGTAATTGGCCTATAATTTTCTTTCTTTTTGTTGTCTTTCCCTGGTTTTGAAATCAGAATTATTCTTGCATCTTAAAAAAATCTTGGAAGTCTTCCTTCCTCTTGAATTTTTTGAAATAGCTTGAGAAGAATAGAAGTTAGTTCTTCTTTGAATATTTGGTAGCATTCACTTGTGAAGCCATCAGGCTCAGAGCTTTTGTTGTTGGGAGTTATTGGATAACTATTTTGATCTCATTTGTTGTAATCGGTCTGCATATGTTTTCTGATTCTTCCAGATTGATTTTTATTTTATTTATTTATTTTATTTTTTTATTTTTTTATAGAGATAGAGAAGAGTCAGAGAGAGGGATAGAAAGGAACAGACAGACAGGAACGGAGAGAGATGAGGGCATGAATCATCGTTTTTCATTGTGACACCTTAGTTGTTCATTGATTGCTTTCTCATATGTGCTTTGACTGTGAGGCTACAGCAGACTGGGTAATCCTTTGCTCAAGTCAGCCACCTTGGGTTCAAGCTGGTGAACTTTGTTCAAACCAGATGAGCCAGCACTCAAGCTGGTAACCTTGGGGTCTCGAACCTGGGTCTTCCACATCCCAGTCTGACGCTCTAGACACTGCGCCACCACTGGGTCAGGCTCTAGTGTGTCCTTTAAGTCTGCTGTTTCTTTGTTAATTTTCTATCTTGAGGTTCTATGTAATGATGTTAGTGAGGTATTGAAATCCCCTACAATTATAGTATTGCTGTGATCTCACCCTTTATATCCATCAAAGTCTGCTTTATATATTTAGGTGCTTCTATATTAGGTGTGTAGATATTTATAATGATTATATCTTCCTGGTGGATTGCTCATTTTATCATTTATGTAGTGACCTTCTTTATCTCTTACTATAACCTTTGTTTTAAAGTCCATTTTGTCTGATATAAGTATTAATACCCCAGCTTTTTTTTTACTTCAATTTGCATGAAATATTTCTTCCATCCTTTTAACTTCAGTCTATGTGCTACTTTTGTTTTAAGGTGTGTCTCTTATAGGCTGCATATGTATGGGTCCTGTTTTCTTATCCATGAAGCTACCCTATGTCTTTTGATTGAATCATTTAATCCATTTACATTTAAGGTTATTATTGATATGTAGTTATTTATTTCCATTTTATTCTTTAAAGCTATACTCCTCTTTTGCTATATTCTTTTTCCCCTTTGATCTGTTTACTACAGGCCCCTTAACATTTCTTGCAGCATTGGTTTGGTTGTAATGAATTCCTTGAGTTTTATTTAATTTTATTTTTTTTGTCTGGGAAGCTTTTTACTTCTTCAATTTTAAATGATAGCCTTGCTGGATAAAGTAGTCTTGGTTGTAGGTTCTTGTTCTGCATTACTTTGAATATTTCTTGCCATTCCCTTCTGGCCTCAAGTGTTTCTGTTGAGAAATCAAATGTCATCCTTATGGGTCTCTTTTGTAGGTGATAGTCTTTTTTTTCTCTAGCAGCTTTTAATATTTTCTCTATCACTTAGCTTTGGTATATTATGATGTGTCTTGGTTAGATTTCTTTGAGTTTCTCTTTAATGGAGTTTTCTGTGCTTCTTAAACTTATGCGACTTTTTTCTGCATCAATTTAGGGAAGTTTTCAGCTATGATTTGATTGAACAAAGTCTCTATCCCTTGTTCTTTCTCTTCTTATTTAGGAACCCCTATGATGCAGATGTTATTTCTCTTCATGTTGTGACAGAACTCTCTTAGAGATTCCTCAGACTTTTTGAGTCTCTTCTTTTTTCTGCTCTGCTTCTGTGCCTTCATTTATCTTGTCCTCTAACTCGCTGATTCAATTCTCAGCTTCATCCATCCTGCTTTTAATTCCTTCCATTGTGGTCTTCATTTCTGATATTGTATTGTCATTTCTGACTGATTCTTTTTTTATTATTTCAATGTCCTTTTTTATACTTGCTATCCCTATTTCCGTGTTCATAATGCCCATTTATTGTTGTTCTAAGATCTTTGAGCATCTGAACAATCATTATTTTAAACTCTGCATCCAGTAACTTGGTTATATCTGACTCACGCAGGTCCTTTTCTGGGGATATTTCTTGATTTATTTTGGTTGCATTTCTCTTCCCATTTTGTCTGTGTATAAGAAGGATGTGGCCACTGGAGTCCAATGGGTGTGGCCTCTGTGTTCCCTAGGTGTGGTCTGTCTGCAGGCATGCCACCCCCTCTGCCACTGCCTCAGGCAGTCAGGTATGGGTGTTGCCGGTGTCAGCCCACTGTGGCTGTTGCTGCAGTTTCCACCTCTTCTCCATGGGAGGGGCTGTGTTCACATGTACAGGTCTACAAGCCTTGGCTGGCCTTGGCCTTTGCCCCAACCCCACTAGGGTGTTGCATGCCATGCCCAGGGCCACAAGCCTGGGCACCATGGGCAGGGGAGAGAAGTTTTGCTCAGACATGGATTCTGTGCCCCTTCCCAGTCTTTCACCTTTCCCCTGCAGGTGGGATTTCAGGAGGGCCCGCAGCCAGACCGGACCTCTTTTATGTTTCCCTTCCATCCCCGCCAGTCAAGACTGAGCACACATCGGGCCTCAGTCATGGCTGGCCTGGCTTCAGCCCCTGCTGATGGGACCACACTTCCGCATTCTGCCCTTGCTCACCCTCTGGTGAGCCCTCAGCAGTGTGGGTGCTGCATCTTATTCCCTAGCACTCAATACTGTAGTCCTGAAGGCTCCCTCCTTCTAAGCAACTCTGTTCTGAGTGCCATGGGAGAGCTTGTTTGGCTGGTTTCCTGTTTCCCTTTGCTGGTATTGCTGTTTCCAGGGGAAATATTCACTTCAGATTTTGGGAGTGAATCTGCCCAGGGTTAAGGTGGCTGTCCGTCAAAGTGTTTCTCCCTGTGCTTCCTATATTACACTCTATTCCTGCTATTTTGGTCCTCTCCTCTCTCCCCACCCCCTGAAGCCCCATGTAAGTGGTTGTGGAAGAGATTTTCTGTGCGGTCCCTTTAATAACAATCCTGTGTCTGAGAAATCTGTCTCTTTCTCACAAACAGTATCCTGACTTGTTTTGCAGTTAAATACTGTTCATATGCCTCTTCTAGGCTCTGGGGCTGCAGGCTGTGTCTTTGTTCCTTGGGCCCAGTACCCTCCCCTCTTTGCTAAACTCACTTACCACCACATAAGTCTCTCCAGGCTGCCATTCGCTCCAGGAGCTGGGAAGCCCTCTCCACATTTCTGTTTCTTCCTACCAGTCTCAGTGTGGCTTTTTCAGTGTTCCTTGTTTGAAGAGTCCTTTTAGTTTAGTCCAAAGTTGGTTTTTCCAGATGATGGTTCTTAAAATTAAGTTGTAATCCACTTTGGTTCTGGGAGGTGGAAGTTGGTACGTCTGCCTACTCCATCACCATCTTGCCACCCACTTTCTTCTTTACTTGTCATAATTTTTAAAGTTTTTATATTTTTAATGTTTTTTTTTTAATTTTTTTAGTTTTCTATTTGTTAGGGTTCTTAACAATACCACTCTCTAATGCCATCAAGAAAGAAGAAAACAAATACCATGGCTATACAAGACAGATATGTAGTTCAGAAATGAAATGAAATATCTCCAGAAAATAATCCCAACCACATGGAAGCCTTGGAATTAAATGTTAGAGAATTCAAAATTGAAATTCTGAAAATACTCAACAAGATGCATGAAGACACCAATGGGCAACTTAATGAGTTCAGAAAACAAATTAATAAAGAAAACAAATACCTCCTTAGGGAGACTGAAACCTTACAAACAGAGAAGAACTTAACACATGAACTGAACATGAAAGTAGCAAGTTTTGTTAACATAAGCCAGATAGAGGAAAGAATCAGTGACATCAAAGACAGGCAACTAGAGATGCTATACTGAGAAGAAGAGAGAGACTCATGAATTAAAAAAACTGAGAGAGCTCTACAAGAATTGTCTGATTCCATCAGAAAGAGCAATATAAGAATAATGGGTATATCAGAAGAAGAGGAGAGAAAAATGGAATGGAGAGCCTATTCAAACAAATAATTGATAAGAATTTCCTAAGCTTATGGAAAGAGAGCCTCAAATCCAAGAAACAAACAAAACGCTGAGTGACCGCAATCCAAACAGACCTACTCCAAGGCATATCATAATAAAATTGTCAAAAATCAGTGACAGAGAAAGAATTCTCAAGGCATCTGGGGAAAAGAAGAACATAATATATAAAGGAAGGCCCATTAAGTTATCAGACTTCTCAGCAGAAACTCTACGAGCCAGAAGAGAGTGGGTCCAAACATTCAAAGTACTGAAAGAGAGAAATTACCAGCCAAGAATACTTTATTCATCAAAGTTACCTTTCAAATATGAAGAAGAAAAAAAATATGAAGAAGATATAAAAACTTTTTCAGGCATACAGAAGCTGAGGGAATTTATCACCAGAAAACTCCCACTGCAAGAAATACTCAAGGGGGGTATTTGACCAGACACAAAGAATAAAACAAATCAAAACCACAAGTAAAAGCTCTAACAAGGTAACAATAAAAACAAGGATAATCTGTGACAACAATAATATAAAAGGGGAGAGAATAAAGAGCTGCAGTAGCAAAGAAGGGAGTGCAGAGGCACTCATAAAAAAAAGGACACTTGGACATATGAACAATTTTCTCTTAATAACCTAATAATAACCACCCACAAAAAGTCACTACTGAAACACACACTTAAAAAAAGAAGAAACAGGTGAAAGAAATGTATGAAATATGACCAAACAAAAACAACTGAGAGAAATAAAAAACAGAAAACAAGACATAAACTGACTATAGGAAATCATCAAGTATCAAAAATTATCCTAAAAGTAAATGTATCCTAAAAGTAAATGAAGAAAACTCACCAATAAAGAGGCAGAGTGTAGCAGATTGAATCAAAAAGCAAAACCCAACCATATGCTGCATTGAAGAGACACATGTAAGCCATAAGGACAAAAGTAGATTAAAAGTGAAAGATTGGAAAACAATTCTCCAAGCAAATAATATCCAAAGAAAGCAGGTTTAGCCATACTCATACCTGACAAAGATGACTTTAAGACAACAACAAAGGTAACCAGATACAAAGATAGATATTTCATAATAATAATGGGGACATTATATTAAGAAGACATAACACTTCTTAATCTATATGCACCAAATTAGGGAGCACCAAAATATATAAGACATCTTATAAGTGATCTAAAAAATAGAAGCAGACAAAAACATGATCATACTTGGGAGATTTCGGCACACACATTCATGGCTTTAGATAAATCATCCAAACAGAAAATCAATAAAGGAATATTGGTCTTAAATGACACTTTGGATCAAATGAACATAATAGACATTTATATGACATTTCATCCCAAAACATCATATTATACATTCTTCTCCAGTATGAATGGAACATTCTCAAGGATAGACCATATGTTTGGCCACAAAACTAACATCAACAAATTCAGAAAAACTGAAATTATACCAAGCATATTTTCTGGTCATAAAGCTTTGAAATTAGATTTCAACTGTAAAAAAGAAGTAAAGAAACCCACAAAAAAGTGGAAATTAACCAACATACTTCTAAAAAATGACTGGGTCAAAGAAAAAATAAAAGCAGAGATCAAAAGATATATACAGACAAACAAAATTGACAACACATCAAAATTTCTTGGATGTAGTAAAAGCAGTAATAGATGGAAATTTATTTCGTTACAGGCTTATATCAAGAAACAAGAGAGATCCCAAGTAAACAACCTAACATCACACCTTAAGGAACTAGAACTAAATGAAATACAGAACAAAAAATCTATTGAAAATATTAATACATCGGCCCTGGCCGGTTTGCTCAGTGGTAGAGCGTCGGCCTGGCGTGCAGAAGTCCCGGGTTCGATTCCCGGCCAGGGCACACAGGAGAAGCGCCCATCTGCTTCTCCACCCCTCCTCCTCTCCTTCCTCTCTGTCTCTCTCTTCCCCTCCCGCAGCGAGGCTCCATTGGAGCAAAGATGGCCCGGGCACTGGGGATGGCTCCTTGGCCTCTGCCCCAGGCCCTAGAGTGGCTCTGGTTGCAACAGAGCGACGCCCCGGAGGGGCAGAGCATCGCCCCCTGATGGGCAGAGCGTCGCCCCCTGGTGGGCATGCCAGGTGGATTCCAGTCGGGCGCATGTGGGAGTCTGTCTGACTGTCTCTCCCCGTTTCCAGCTTCAGAAAAATACAAAAAAAAAAGAAAAGAAAAGAAAAGAAAATATTAATACAACAAAGAGCTGGTTCTTTGAAAAGATCAATAAATTCAACAAACCAATGGCTAGACTCACTAAGGAAAAAAGAGGAAGGAAGGACTCATATAAGCAAAATCCAAAATGAAACAGGAGAAATTATCATAGACATCATAGACATAGGATCATAGTAGAATATTATGAAAGATTATATGCCACCTAATTCAACAACCTAGAGGAAATGGATAAATTCCTACAAATATAAAAAAATTTTCCTAGACTCAGTCACTTAGAAGTGGAAAACCTAAATATATTTCTAAGAAGGAAGGAAATAAAAACAACTATCAAAAGCCTCCCCCAAAATAAAAATCCAGGTCCAGAGGGTACACTAGTGAATTCTACTAAACATTTAAAGAAGATTTGGTACCTATCCTTCTCAAAGTCTTGAAACAGAAAAAGAAGCAATATTCCCCAACACATTTTTATGAGGCCAACATAATCTTCATACCAAAACCTTGGAAGGAAACATGAAAAAAGAAAACTACAGACTAATATCTCTAACGAATACAGATGCAAAAATCCTAAACAAAATACTAGCACGTCAAATACAACATGTGGGAGAGGGTGTTGGGGGGGGGGGTGGTAGAGTGTAAAGAGGGACAAATATAAGGTGACAAAATGATATGACTATAAGTGATGGGTATACAAGATAATCGACAGTTTAAATGCTACAGGAATGCTCACCTGAAACCTATGTACCCATATTGATCTGTAGGAATATGCTGTGAAGACTTGCACAGTTAGGGGAAACAATCAAGGACAGCAAGGTGCCCTTGGGCAAAAGCACTGAGTGAACTAGAGTCTAGGGGCCTCTCTGACCTGTCCTAGAAACAGTGCAGGCTGGAAACAACAAAACAGCAGGATAAGTAAGATTCAGGAACAGAAATGTTCAGGCTCTCAGAACAGAGATTAAAAGACAGCATTTTCCTTGTCCTTTACTTCAGCCCCTAAAAACTTCTATCTGCTTCCTTGACTTATTTGTACTGGCTAATAAGTATTTTGAGTATGGCTGGGGACGGGATTTCAGTCCTTCAGTCTGTTGACCGAGGCTGTTGCCTCCCCTTGGCCTCTCAGCGCATAATTACGTGGTCTCCAGGTAGTTCATTGTCATGGCAACAAATGATGCCCTGTGTGAGGAACGGGAACCAAACAACATGTTTGCTACTCTGAGTAGTTCACTGTTGCAGCAACAAGTGGTTCCGCACATGAGAAACCAAAAGAAAAGACCTCCCAAAGCCTGGCAAAGGAAAAGGATGTCCACTCATCCCAGGTAGTAAGGGACACACCGGGGAGTAGTTCTTGAATGCTTGTACCAGGCCACTTTTAGGAATCAGGCCAGGGGATTTCCCTTTTCCTTCTTCTCTCCTTCATCATGAGAAATTCCCTTTCCCCTGAGCAGTGGAGTCTCAAGTTACATCTACAGGGACTCCTTTGAGCTGCAGGGTGTATAATGAGAATTTAACTGCCCTCCTCCTCACAATCTGACAACAATGCCCTTGGTATCTGAAGGAGGGAGGTTTAGACTTAGAAGATTGGGAAAGCACTTTTACCAAGGGGATGGCTGAAGCAATTGGGACGGGATATGAAATGACCCTTTGGATTGGGAAGGGCTTGTAAAAACTGTTCTCACCACCTACCTGGAACCTCAGACCAGCCCCTCCCCCTTGATATTTCACTGACCCTAACCAGCAGGAAGTAGCTACAGAAGAAGAGACCTTCACCCTTTTTCCTTAAACAACAAAAGGCTGGAATGTTATGTTTGGGTCCAGGGCTCCTTTAAATCCAGAGCCCCTTTAAAAACTCAAATTCTCCTCACCCAACTTTTTCCTCCCTTAAGCAACTACCTCCACCCTGGGAAGGTTGTAGGGAGTGTCCTTGGGACAAGGACTTCAGGAGGGACTTGGGAGTTGGGAGAGGAGGACAATCTGTGACCAGGGCCACAAACCTGTTACAACTGTGGGAAAGAAGGTCATTTTCAGAAAGAATTTAGGCAGAGCCTAATAGCAACTGTGTAGTTTGACTATTGTGTGTGCCCTCAGAGGCTAAAACTCAGTCTACCTGGATAACATTATACTGAGTGAAATAAGCAAATCAGAAAAAACTAAGAACTGTATGATTCCATACATAGGTGGGGCACAAAATTGAGATTCATGGACATGGACAAGATTGCGGTGGTTACCAGGGACAGGGAAAGGGAGGAGAGGGAGGGGGTTAAGGGAAGGGAGGGGCACAAAGAAAACCAAATAGAAGGTGATGGAGGACAATTTGACTTTGGGTGATGGGTATACAACATAATCAAATGTCAAAATGACCTGGAGATGTTTTCTCTGAATCTATGTACCCTAATTAATCAATGTCACCCTCTCTAAATAAAAAAGTAATGTTAATTAAAAACAAAAACTCAATCTAAAAATTCCTTATAAAGTTCCAACAAAGCAGATTGTAAGAAGCCAATATGATCAATTACTATTATTGTTGTAATCATGCAAATTACCAAGTCAAGTTAAAACTAGATTTAATACTATAGGATAATCTTAATTGGGCTCTTTAAAAAAAAAAAAATCTGAGGATAATATGAGGAAGAAAGAAAAATCAGGTCATTCAAATAATTTAATTAATGTCTTTTAAAGTTCTTAACAGAAAAAATATATTTGTTTTGCCTGAGTTTACAAAAGCTCCCTGTTATCTCTTCTATAAATATGTTTGTTTGCCAATAAAAGAAACTGTTTATAAAGGTCATGAAATATGTTCATAAAAGCATCAGTGTAAAATTGCTTATTACTGACTTAGCTGTCACTGAAAGTTAAGGTTCTTATAAATTGAGAATTCTGATTAATTAGAAATTGTATAGTTTTAATGATAAAAGGTATAAAGTATAGAGGTAGGTTTGAAAGAAAAAGGAAGAAAGTAAATTGTTCTAAAAGCTGGTTATTTCTGAATGGTGAAGAAGGTCTGTATAAAATGCAAAAAGTTTATAAGGTTGCAGAAGGTTTGTGTAAGTTGTAGAAGGTTTGTGTAAGTTGCAGAAGGTTTGTGCAGAGAGAAGAAACAGAAAGAGAAAGAACCAAAAAACAGACAAAGGTGAGAAGAGAAAAGAACAACTTTAGACGAAGGATTTTCCTGAAAGGAAAATAGAAAGGAACATTAGAACACCCTTTGTGGTCTCTGGAGCTTGAGGAATTCACCCAAATTTACAGGTACTACAGAAAGAGCCAATAGCCTTGTTAATCTCCAACTACACAAACAAAACAGGGGGGTCAGGAGGAGAGACTCACCCCACAAGAACAATTGCACAAGGCTTTTTTTTTACTCTTAATTTTTTAAGCATTTCCTCATTTAGACTTACTGCACCTGAGAAGCATTTTATACCAGCTGAGCAATGGCCCAAGCCTCTTATGTTGTAGCTGGCCCTGAGTGGCAGAATCCAGTCAAAATGCTAACCTGGTGGTGAGGGTATGTTGTAATTTTGTCAACAGGTCCTCTTTGGATACCAGTGAGAAATGTAGAGCCTTATGAGTTGGCATCAGCCCCTAGAAAGCAACTTGGTTCCAGAGATCTAGAAGCTAATAGTGAGTCCACCTCCAGTAATGACCCTGAAAAAGGGAAGGACACCTAACTTACTCCCAAGCACTCAGGGAGCACCTGACATCACCTGGGACACTTTAAAACATCTAACCAGGCGTGCTGAAGAAGTTCTGTAAAATACAAACATGCCTGCAACCCCTAAAAACCTGTTTCTCTCTCTACTTGCCCTTTACCTTCCCCTGCAATCACAGCTACCTGTTAACAAACCATGCTTGAACCGCCTAAGCATCTTAGTCTCTGTTAATCTTTACTAAAACATAAAAGGAGGATCTGTAGGAATATGCTGTGAAGACTTGCAGAGTTAGGGTAAACAATCAGAGACAGCGAGATGCCCGAAGGTGAAAGCCCTAAGTGAATGCGAGTCCAGGGGTCTCTCTCACCCGTACTAGATACAGGACAAGCTGGAAACAGTGAAACAGTAGGATAAGATTCAGTAACAGAAACTGTTAAGGCTATCAGAACAGAGATCAGAAGTCAGCTTGTTCCTTGTCCTTTACTTCACCCCCTGAAAATTTCTTCTGTCTGCTTCCTTGACTTCTTTGTACTGGCTAATAAATATCTGAGTAAGGCTGGGGACGGGGCTTCAGTCCTTCAGTCTTCTGAATGGTGTTGTTGCCTCCCTTGGCCCCTTGGAGCATTTCATCTGGTCTCTGGGTAGTTCACTATCTCCACGACATTGATCAAGGTCATCTTGTTAAAGTTAATCTTCTAAATAAAATTTAATTTTTTTTAAAAAAAAGAAAAACTCATTAATTCAATCATTCACTCAACAAATGTTTGTTGAGTTATTTCCACTATTCAAAATGATGGCAATACATGAACAGAATAGGCAAGATGGTTATTCCTTTGGAAATTCTATTTCAATAAGATAGAAAGACTAAAGACAAGTTAAATTTTTAAAAAATAATAAAACCAGGCTGATATTAATGATACTAGATGACATTAGGTATTATCATTAAGATAGAACAAGATGATGATCTGTAGACAGAGATTTGAGAGTTTTTTTTTTTGTTTTGTTTTGTTTTGGTAGAGCGGTCTGGGACAGCCTCTTTGAAGATTACCATGGAGGGTGTATTATGAACCTAACAACAAAAAATAGGCAGGCATACACACATCTTAAAAACAAGCATTCCATTCAGAGATCAGCAGAAGCAACAGCCTGGAGTGGGAACAAGCTTGGCATGTTTGAGTACAGAAAAATACAGAGAAATGAACAAGAGGTAAGTGTGGACCGATAATGTAGAGTCTTCTAGATCCTGGGTGGCCAAGGTAAGAAGTTTGAATAGCATTCTAAGAGGGACAAAGAGGCAATGGAATAATCAATACAGCCACATACAGACAAGTGGTTAAAAGGGTAAAACAAGTAGAGTACATGTACTTAGATAAGTATTTTGACAGTACTAAAATTATCCTTAAAAATGATCTATGGAAATGGGTCTAATATAGGGAGATTTTTAGATGATAATTAAGTGTCATTGTAGTGTTTTAATCTGTCCCATTCTTATTACTCACAGTTTTTTTTCTCATTTTAATTCCCATTCCTAAAATATAAAATCCCAGAGGGCTAGTTCTTTATGCCTTCCTCTCTCAAGTACACACTTCTACCATTTATCCAATTACCTACTTTGTTGGCATAAACCTTAGGGGTGTGGCTATGTGTTAGTAAGGGCATTATTACTGATGCATCTTCACTTGGGATAAGTCTTATGCAGAAATCATGGTGTAGAGCTCTGACCAGTATTTAATAAGTCAATGTGGGGCAGCTGTGTTAGGCTTGCTCCCTGGCTTATCAGCTGCAAACCCTTTGCCTGATTGGTACATTAGTGTGTGGCAGTGCCACATGTGTGTGGCCTATAAAAGGCTATGGGTGCTTGAGCTCAGGGGATTGTGGGTGGTATATTGCCTGCTCACCACTGTGAGGGGCGATTTTTGCTGTTCCTTTGCCTCAGAA
The DNA here is from genome assembly GCF_036850995.1 of Saccopteryx leptura. Lineage (NCBI taxonomy): Eukaryota > Metazoa > Chordata > Mammalia > Chiroptera > Emballonuridae > Saccopteryx > Saccopteryx leptura. The sequence continues at coordinate 175,351,213 of NC_089506.1, read as the reverse complement.
GCAGTTTCCTCCTGCCTGTGTGCTTGTCCACTATTGTGAGACTTTATTAAATGGAATGGCCCAGAGCTTTCTGGCTCCGCAATTTTTCTACTATCTGTCCGAATCCAATGTGGACCTGCCTGGCTTTGACTACTGGAATTACTGTCACAGATGGTTAGCCAGAGATAAGTCAGACAAAGAAAGAAACACACTATATGATGCCCCTTATATGCAGAATTACTAAACTTACAAAAATGAAGACTAGAATGGTACCAGGTGTCAGGGGTCAGGGAATGGGGAGAGGCTGGTCAAAGGGTACAAACTGTAAGATGAGTTCCAGCTATAAGATGAATAAGTTCTGCAAGATCTAATGTCCTGTATAGTAATTATAGTTGATGATATTATGTTATGTATTAGAAAGTTACTAAGAGAATAGATCTTAACTGCTCTCACCACAAAAAAATAAAAATAGTAATAATGTGACCTGATGGAGGTGTTAGTTAAATCTATGGTGGTCATAACTTTATAATATATGTCTATCAAAGGTACACACTGTATGTCTTAAACGTACATGATGTATGTCAATTATCTCTTAATTATATTTTAATAAAGCTCAGGAAGAAAAGAAAGAAAATCTCTAATCAGAAATTTAAGAATTTTGGTGAGAAGATGAAGAAGATATTCTACTTCAGAGGCTTTCTGAAAGCATCCTCCAAATCACAACATAAAAAAAAAGGGCCAGGTCTCAGAAATATTTAAGGAGACATTCCCTTGTACTGACTTGGACACTTAAGGGAGCACAATGACTTTTTCAGAAAACAGTAATGATTGAGCACTCCTGTCACCCGAGTGGATCACCAAAATTATGAGGTTATTTCTATTTGTGCCCGAATATCTGCCATCTAGGACATTTGATCACTGGGGCATATGAAATTCCACTAAGTCCTGAGAAAAAAACGGAAGTGTGTGCTCTCCTCTATGACCTCATTTGCAAAGTAAATAATTTCTAACAGAGAAAATCCGAAAGAACATAAAAATCAGGCCACTTAGAAGAAATGAAATACCAGTGCTAAAGGAACATGCTCTTTATTCCTGAATGGTGTCCAGAAGCTTAGGATTCTCTTGAAGAACCTATTGCTTCTTTTTTAATTTATTTTTTATTTTTCTTAAGTGAGAAGCAGGGAGGCAGAGAGACAGACTCTTACATGAGCCCTGACAGGGATCCACCTGGCAAGCTCCCTGTGGGGGTGCTCTGCCCCTCTGGGACTATTGCTCTGTTGCTCGGCAACCGACCTATTTTAGCTCCTAAGGCAAGGCCTTGGAGCCATTCTCAGTGTCTGGGGCCAACTTGCTCCCACCAAGCCATGGCCGGGGGGGGGGGGGAGAAAGAGATAGAGAAGAGAGAAGGGTAAGGGTGGAGAAGCAGATGGCCACTGCTCCTGTGTGCCCTGACCAGGAATCAAACCCAGGACATCCACACACTGAGCCAATGCTCTACTGCTGAGCCTAACAGCTAAGGCCTCTATTGATTTTGTTTAGTTTTGGGGAGATGCACAACAAAAGAAGAAAATAGCATGTTAACATCTCATTGGATCTGCTAGAATTGTCCAACAAAAAATAGGAAACAAAATACACATAGTCAATATCTTAGCTTGCCAAAAAAACTTGCTTTATCATTTATTATGTTATATGTAACAAACATTTTACTATGATATTTCATCAGAGAATCATTGATTCTGCATATTATTTCCCATATAGGAAACATGTATCAGAGCTGCAGCAATGATAATGCAATGAAGCTCGTGTACTGAATGTCTTTTGCCTTAGCCCAGTTCTCCTAGAAATAAGAACTTGAGACAAAAACTTATGTGCTACATTGTTTTAGGAAATGAAATCCCAGAGCAATGACCTGAGGGACAGAGGAGTGAGGCAGAGCAAAAGGTTGAGTAAATTATAAGAACATGTTATCAAATTGCTGATTACTGACGGCTTGATCTCAGAGATCTATTCTTTAAGGAAACACACAAACTTCTCAAGAGTCCATTCAGAGGGAGAAATTGAGATGACTATATTCCTCAGTTCCTATACCTTCATTTCTCAAAAATTTGCCCTCAGGGAATTAGGAATTGTCTATATACTTTCAGATTACATATGCCTGGGTACTGTCCTAAATCCCATACTCTGTACCTTTGGAGTCCAAAGGTTAGCCCTAGAACAGGAGGCAAGAGGTGCAGGATATAGGCATGAGGGAAGGTACTGTCAGGTTGCACCTGTGAAAAGTCTGAACCAGGCAAAGCAATGGCCAGAGCAGTGGTCGGAACAAGGCACAGTGAGACCAAAAGGTAGTGAAGTGGTACATAAGAGAAGTGGTTCTCAGGTTACTGAAGGCATCAGAGCACTTGGTGGACTTCTTAAAACACAGGCTGTTGGGTGCCACCCCAGATTTTCTGATTTCTTACATCTGACATGGAGCTAAGTAATTCACATTTCTAACAACTTTGTGGGTGATTCTGATGCTACTGGTCCCAGACCACATGTTGAGAAACACTGTACAAATCCGTTGTTCACTGCAGCCCTTCCACACATGTTCCTTCAATTCCTTCTGTGGATAACGTGTTTCCTCCAGGTCACAGACCATAGTTTCCTGGCAATGCTGCGTGTGACTCTGGTCATAGCCTAGAACCAATGAAGATGGTGCAGGACATGTTCTGAGGACATATCATCTTCTCAGCTATATGCCAGGTGACGCTTGTGTACAAAATGCAGGGACAATGAGGACAGACTTTGATGAGCCAGCCTAGAGGTTCAGTTGAATCTAGACCACCAACATACTTCTCTCTTGAATCCTAAACCAAATACTTCCTTTTTGTGGTTATCTATTTTCTCTGTACAGCTACAGAATGAAATATGTTTTATGAGAAAATAAGAAGAAAAAGGTAAAGCTAAAGAAAAACCATTTGAAAAAGTTGACTTTCAGTTTACTAAGCTCCATTTTAAATTCTTGTGTATCTGTAACTTAGACTTTTGAGGACAGTAGAGAAATATTTCATGAGGTACTTACTGAGCAAAGATCTAGACTTAAGAAACTTAAAAAAATAGGACCTAACAACATAAATAACTTGTAACAAAAACAGACTATGAATGGAGAGACAATTTTTCACTTTTTATAAGAAGTATCTGTTTGAAGTTCTTTGAGTTCCCTTGAAGCAATTAAGAATCACAAATATCACAACATATCCATTTAGGAACTTGTCAGCTAAATAAAAAATGAGGTTCAGAGGTACAGAGACACATCCTATTACAGTTATTTCACAAGTGATTGTTCTTGTGACCTTGTAGCTAACAGAGTAAAGGCCCTTCCAGTTGCCCCACAGAGTTTCTGTTTAATTAAGTTAATAATTTAATAACTATTAGAGGATCTGTGAAGTCAAAAGTAAAGGATAAAAGAATTCTACAGAAAGCAGAACATTTGGATAGATTCCATTTAGCCATTCAATATTTATTGAACACCTGTCTTATATTAAGAACTTTGCTAAGTACTGAGAAATACAAAGATAATAAAAAATACTTTGCCCTCCAGAAGTTCACGGTCCACTATGGGAGCTGATGTAAACAATTTCAGTGATCTGTAAAATAAAGCTTTTTAAAATTTGGGGCAAGTGTAATAGAATTCTTTTAAGTAATACTGTTTTAGTATAATGTAAGACAAAATATTTGTTTCTGGCATAAGTAAACTCTAAAAGTTTGGTAAATTAAATGTTCAAATCAAGTAATAAAATATATTTGCACTAACTCTTCATGCACACATGTATTCCATTTCATGAGACACAATTTAAAATTAGTGTACCCACACTATTCATCTCTCCTGGTTCTGACCTTTGTCCATACCTTTGTCATATGTCACATCTGACATATGACTCAAATTATTGTGAAAATGTGATAGAATGGAACAGAGGAGATAAGAAATGAATTTTGTAATAGTCAAAACTGTGATTCTGTCTTGCTAGATGTAACCCTAATCACTTGTTGTCCTGAATTATCTAATTGTCTATTTGGGGAAACGCAGAGGAGTGGGAATTCTGGAAGACCTGTGCTCATACTATTGCTTAGCCATTTCCTCTACCAAATATAAATGAAGCCACAGATACTGTGAGAGATTCTATAAGAAAACAGATAAATAGACTTCAAAATATGAAGAAAACAGGATCCCAGAGAAGACTTTCTTTTAAGAAACAATGTTGTTGTTGTTGTTTTTTAATTTATTTATTTATTCATTTTTAGAGAGGAGAGGGAGAGACAGAGAGAGAAGAGACAGAGAGAGAGAAGGGGAGGAGGAGCTGGAAGCATCAACTCCCATATGTGTCTTGACCAGGCAAGCCCAGGGTTTCGAACCAGCGAACTCAGCATTTCCAGGTCGATGCTTTATCCACTGCGCCACCACAGGCCAGGCTGGTTTTTTTTTTTTTTATTTAATGAAAAACACGGATAGGTTAAAGTTATCCTTAAATGTTAAATATTATTAGTTTTAAAAAGATAAATGTAATCCTAAGTAATCACCAAATATTAATATTACTGAATATATGTTACAGCTCATGGAGCAAAGAGAATGAGCAGAGAAGAAAAACTTTTTCTTTGTGTCTCCTTTTTTTATGTATCCCCCTTTCTCTGTTTCCTCCTCCTTTCTCCTCATCCTCCTTTACAAAATATCAAGAATTCTGGCTTAATCATATAACAGTCAAGTGCTTTGGGAGCTCAGACGAATGTGATATTGTGTGAGGTGAGGTGACATCTGAACTTCACCCTCAAGGGAGGAGGAGTTTATCAAGGAGAAAAATGGCCCGGGTAATAGGTGACATGGATTTGCACTGAGAATTGATGTGACCTGTCAGGAATGACAATCAGCACTGCTACCTAATATAGCATCTGCCTTGACTGCACACAACTTTGAATCTCTCTTATTACATTCCTCAAAATGCAGCCAGTTACAAGATCTTCTGATTAATAAGTATTGCTTTCTAACTCTTTAAGAAAATTAGAGGTAATAAAGCAGTCAAAAACAATTAGACAGAATTAGATGGTTTTCACCTTAATACCTGTGTGAGGGCTTTGTGGGCCCTCGGAGAGGCCATGAAGGGAAACTGAAGACATGGGCCCAGAACTGAAAAGTCATGAGAAAACCTTCATCTTTATTTAAAATTCCTAACTTCAACATTTTCCCCTTTAAAACTCTGGACCCTACTAAGTAGCAGAATCTCTCTTCCTCTTTTCCCTGCTTGGCTGCATGTCTTCCCTACCCCTATTGCGAAAGCCAGTTCAAAACTCAGCAATATGATTGTCCCAGTTAATACTCTAGCTATGCTAAATGCAGATCAAAACTATTTTAATGGGTATATCTGGGACTCTTTGTTATTTCATATATAATCTTTTTTATACATGTCTATGAAAAAAATGAAATGATTTTAGATTTCATACTGAGAGCAAACTGTGTAAATAATTATAAAAGAGAGGAAAATATGTTTATAGCAATGTAAGTTCCATGAGATACACAAAACTATATTAAAAGGATATTGCATGTATTATTATTATTTTTTAAATTTTTCTTTTTTACTAATTTTTAGAGAGTGAGAGAAAGAGAGAGAGAGAGAGAGAGAGAGAGAGAAGAGGGAGGGAGGAGCAGGAAGCATCAACTCCCATATGTGCCTTGACCAGGAAGCCCAGGGTTTTGAACCGGCGACCTCAGCATTCCAGGTCGATGCTTTATCCACTGCGCCACCATAGGTCAGGCTGTATTATTTTTAATATTCTGAATCAGCAGTTTCAAATATTTTAAATTCTGAATTGGAAGTTGAGATTGTAAATTTTTTATTTTATTATTCAAAATGTATTGGAGGTTTTCACCAAGATTCATCCATTTTTTTCCTGATTTTATGAGCCAAATCTAACCTTCAGCAGGCTCCCTTCACTGTTTCTCTTATAATTTTACCTCCAATCTTCTCACAGTCACCTGCTGACATCTCTTTTATTGATGCCAAATGTCTTACTTTTTAATCAGAAGTCTGTCCCTAAGTCTTCTTTTGCTAAAGATTACATCCTATTACCTTTTGTAAATGACCTTATTTGTTTCACTTTTCTAAACATATTAAAATAAATAAAAAACTAATTTTAAGAAATATTTTTGGAGAAACTTCAATATTTTTTCTCTTACAACAATTTACTTTTCACCTGGAGGTAGAAGATACTTTTGACAACTAATAGTATTGCCCAGAGAGATCCTTGTCAAAGAGGAAATAAATGCTTCCACCACTTTTGTGTGGTGAGGTAAGATAGAGACAATGTACCTTGAGATTTAAAAATCCTCATTATGACTGGTTGAAAACCAGCATATTGAGTTTCTGCTATGAAGATAATGTGGATTGAGTTTATTGGAATGTGGAGAAAGCAAGCTTTAAATGAGACATCTCCAGCCCTGGGAAGGCTGTTCAAAGGCACAGAAAACCTCTGACAACTCTGTGAAAAAAGTAAAGAAAACATCAGGAGGAAATGATTTCTCAAGTGTGTATGAATAAAAATGTTTTTTATTTCAAAGAGTGCTTACCTCTGAGAAGTGCTGGTCCCCTATCTAACCCCATCCCTTAAAATATATGTTAGTTTTTTCATGAAATAGAAATATAGTATTTTAGAAAAATGTCAAAGCCCAGCAGCTCTGTACAGACCCTTGAGAATATTGAAAGATTAGTCAGAGATCCAGACAATGGTTGTGACACAGATTTGAGGCTATCCAGGAGAAAATGAAAAGTAAATTTCTCTATGGATCATAGGGAAGAACTGCCTGTCTCTCAAATCCCAGATGGAGAGAATTCAAACACCTGATTTTCCTGCTGAAGCTTCAGAAGTCTAAGAGGGTGAATCAGACCCTCTTGTACTCTGTCATGCATCCTCTCAGGATCACCTGATTCTGTGAAGTTTCCTGCCGAATTCCACTAAGGATATGTTGACAGTACCCTGGCTCAAGCATGCTTCATGTGACTTCTGCTTTTCATAGTGCTTTCTCAATGCTCTGATGTGGGACTCTGGTGAGGGATAGTAAGACATACACACATGCACAGCTCAGAAACATGAGACATGATTTTCTAACCCACCCAGGGATGCTCTCAAAAAGAAAGCAACAAGTACTTTTCCTGGAGATCATTTGTGGACAATTTGAGTAATAGTCTGTTAATCCTTAGAAGGTATCAATGGGATTGGACTCTAATGGTCATGCCCAGTGAACAATCCAATAACAGACTTTTATGTGTACTCTTCACCTTTCCCTGCTTCCCCTCACTGGTACCTGAGTTATGCTCCCTGTAGCATGTCCCATCATTTTCCAGATGAACCACTGATACACAAATCTTTAGTTCAGTCTCTTCTTTTGGTTAAAAATTTTAAATCCTTTTCAGAATACTCATAAGTGGTTTTGTGTCAGAAGTTTCAGTTTCTAAATCTATAGAGCCAACAAGACTCATACTGAGGTGTGTATCTAGGCAAGAGAGTAAAGGTTTATTCACTTTTACTGAAGACCTTATCTATAGAGACCATTAGTGAAAGTTCATTATTCTTTCAATGTTTAATGGTTTGCTTTCTTCAAGCTACTTTGATGAATCTCAGTCTACAAAGACCTCTCTCTTTTTTTTTCCTTACCAAAGTGTCTTGTCTTAGGTCTTAATCTCCTCGTATCTTATCTAAAATGCTTCAGGTTCAACCAGCCATTGGCCTTCTGGGTCTTTCTTATTATAAGATTTGAAAGTGACCTTACTTAACATCTAATCACCTCATGAGTCTAATAAAAAATCCTAAGGGTAGACAATTGGTAAATTAGCTGACCAAGATACTCCAATTGGTAGACTTTAGATAAATTACTTTGTCTACTGCCTATACCTCAAATGGACAAGCAAGACTAAAATTATCTCTAGAAAAAAAATTAATATTATCAATAAATACAATATTTCCCCCAATGTATGTTTTCAGTATTTTGTTTTACTGTTTTCCCCCAAATAGAGTAATACTTGCATTCTATTATGTCAGACATTGTATTTCATCTTCCTATGAACTACATACAGTTATCAAAAAATGTATATTATTAAATATTATACAATTTAGTGAGCTACATATTATATTTGATAAGACATTTAGTAAAATAAAAATAAAAAAACAAGGAATATATTTTGGGCAGCATATTCTGATTTGTATGAAGATGATGGGAATGTACAGAGTCCTTATTACAATACAAGTAGAATAAGATAATGTTCTATTATCTGATTTGTTTTGTGTTTGATATTTATTTATACCTCTGAACTCAGATACAGAAGACTGAGTTTATGTAACTCCTTAGTTTATTGCACATAATCAATCTTGTTTAATAAAAATTTCTTGAAGATGGCGATGGAGTAGGCAGACATACCAACTTCCATCTCCCAGAACCAAAGTGGATTACAACATAATTTTAAGAACCATCACCTGGAAAAACCAATGTGAAGCCAGTATACACGGCCTCCATCACAACAGCCAGGCCCATACAGTTTCGCATTGGATTTGAACAGTCAGTAAAGAAACAACGGAGCCAAAAACTGGTGGGCCATCATCTTTAATCCTAGCTTGCACCCAGAAGGCAAGTAAAAACACACACTGGGCTCCAAAACCCACTCACATCCAGTGCTCACAAAGCTACAAACTTATCCGAGTTTCCTAGAATCAAAGGTTTCTAGCTCACCAGACTTATTCACCTCTGTTCCCCATCTCCTTCCTTCTCCCTGCACAAACTCTGCACAAACTGGCTTCTCACTCAACACTCCACCATCTTGGCTGCCTTTCCTGGCCTCCTCCATGTGGCCTTTCTCTGCTCTCCTTTCTGCTCTCTCCTCTAATGCTAATCTCAGGAACTGAGAGAGCAAGCTCCCATTCTGCCCCCATTTTATAGTGTAGAAATCAAAACCTTTAATCCAATATACAAAATAGGGAAGTCTCTAATACAAAGTCACTTATCTGGGGCATGATGGGATTATACCACCCCACATCAAAAAGGGTTGGAAAGTCTTAGTCCTAAAACCAAGCCCCAGGCTACAAGGATCCTGCTTGCCCACAGCCCGCCCCCAACACACATTAATATCACCTGGGCCTCCATGTGGGCAGCGCCATCTTTAACAAAGTGAACATAATATATTTTATCTGCCTAACAATCAACTTTGGACTAAAGTAAGTGGACTCTTCAACCAAGGAACACTGAAGAAGCCATACTGAGACTGGTAGAAAAAGCGGAAACGTGGAGGGCTGCCCAGCTCCCCTGAGTGAACAGCAGCCTGGAGAGACTTGTGTGGCAGGAAGTGAGTTTAGCAGAGAGGGGAGGGTCCTGAGCCCCAGGAACAAAGCCCCAGCCTGCAACCCCAGAGCCTAGAAGAGGTGTATGGACAGGATTTAGCTGGAAAGAAGTCAGGGTAGTGTTTGTGAGAAAGAGACTGATTTCTTAGACACAGGATTCTTCTTAAAGGGACTATGCAGAAAACCTCTCTTACAACCACTCAACCGGGGCTCCTGGGGACGGGGAGAGGGGAGAGGACTGGAGCAGCGGGAAGAGAGTGTAATCTAGGAGGCACAGGGAGAAATGCTTTGAGGGACAGCCACCCTAATCCCTGGGCTGAGTCACTCCCCAAATCTGAAGTGAATATTTCCCCTGGAAACAGCAATACCAGCAAAGGGATGTAGGACACCAGCCAAACAAGCTCTCCCATGGTACTTACAGCAGAGTCATTTAGAAGGAGGGAGCTTTCTGGATGAGAGTAGTGAGTGTTAGGGTCTGAGCTGCAGCGCCCCCGCCTACATGGCTGAGGACTCTCCCAAGGGCGGCGGCAGCAGGATGCGGAAGCGCGGTTCTGTTGGCAAGGGCAGAAACTGGCTGGCCACCACTGAGGCCCAGTCTTGTCAGGCTGGGGCAGAGGGGATGCGCAAAAGTAATCAAGCCCAGCTGGGTGCTGCCTGCAATTCAGCCTGTGGGGGAAGGGCAGTAGCCCATGAAGGAGCAGAGACCTGCCCTTGAGCAAAGGCACAGGAGCACAGCCTCGCCAGCCTTGGGAACCCAAGCCTGCGGCCTAATGCAGGAGCTGGCTCCTCCCGTGTGGGTGGAGTGAAAGCCTAGAACAGGTGGAGTCCAGCAACTGAGCAAGGGAAGGCAGCTCTGCTGGCCCTTGGTGCCCTCGGGGTCAAGGCTTGAGGCTGGGCGTAGCGAATAACCCCACCCGCGGGGGAAAGGTGAAGGCCGAAGCCACAAACACAAGCACATGATCACAGCCCCTCCCTGAAGGAGAAATGGAAACCACAGCAACAGCCCTAGTGGGCTGGCACCAGCAACACCCATAACCAAACGCACTAGGCAGCAGCAGCAGAGGAGTTGGCGGGCCTGCAGACAGACCACAACTAGGGAACACAGAGGCCACACCAAGTGGACTCCACTGGCCAAAACCTTTTTTTACACAGATAAAATGGGAAGGCAGAGAAATGCAACACAAATGAATCAAGAGAAATCCCCAAAAAAGGTCCTGAATGAGTCAGATATAACCAAATTACTAAATACAGAGTTTAAAATAATGATTATTAGGATGCTCAAAGATCTTAGAACAACAATAGATAGTCATTACAAACACCTAAATAAAGAAATAGCAAATAAAAAAAGGACATTGAAATAATAAAAAAGAATCAGTCGGAGATGACAAATACAATATCAGAAATAAAGACCACAATGGAAGGAATTAAAAACAGGATAGATAGAGCAGAGGATCGAATCAGCGAGTTAGAGGACAACTGGAATGAAGGCATGAAAACAGAGAAGAGAAAAGAGACTCAAAAAGTCAAAGGAAACCCTTAGAGAGCTCTGTGACAACATGAAGAGAAATAACATCCGCATCATAGGGGTTCCTGAAGAAGAAGAAAAGGAACAAGGAATAGAGATGTTGTTCAATCATATCATAGCTGAAAACTTCCCTAAATTAATGCAAGAGAAACTCTCACAAATCCAAGAAGCACAGAGGACTCCATTAAAGAAAAGCCCAAAGAAACCTACACCAAGACACATCATAATTAAAATACCAAAGCTAAGCGATAAAGAGAAAATATTAAAAGCTGCAAGAGAAAAAAAAGTTATCACCTACAAAGGAGCCCCCATAAGGATGACATCTGACTTCTCAACAGAAACACTTGAGGCCAGAAGGGAATGGCAAGAAATATTCAAAGTAATGCAGAACAAGAACCTACAACCAAGACTACTTTATCCAGCAAGGCTATTGTTTAAAATCGAAGGAGAAATAAAAAGCTTCCCAGACAAAAAACAACTCAAGGAATTCATTACAACCAAACCAATGCTGCAGGAAATGTTAAGGGGCCTGGTGTAAACAGATCAAAGTGGGAAAAGAATACAGCAAAAAAAGGAATACACCTTTAAAGAAGAAAATGGCAATAAACAACTACATATCAATAATAACCTTAAATGTAAATGGATTAAATGATCCAATCAAAAGACATAGGGTAGCTGCGTGGATAAGAAAACAGGACCCATACATATGTTGTCTACAAGAGACACACCTTAGAACAAAAGACACACATAGATTGAAGGTAAAAGGATAGAAAAAAATGTTTCATGCAAACGGAAGTGAAAAGCAGGGGTAGCAATACTTAGACAAATTGGACTTTAAAACAAAGGATATAGTAAGAGATAAAGAAGGCCACTACATAATGATAAAGGGAGTAATCCAACAGGAAGAAATAACTATTATAAATATCTAAGAACCTAATATAGGAGCACCCAAATATATAAAGCAGACTTTGATGGATTTAAAGGGCGAGATCAACAGCAATACTATAATAGTAGGGGATTTCAATACCCCACTAACATCACTAGATAGATCCTCAAGAAAGAAAATTAACAAAGAAACAGCAGACTTATTGGAAACACTAGATCAACTCGATTTAATAGATATCTTCAGAACCTTTCACCCTAAAGCAGCAGAATATACATTCTTTTCAAGTGCTCATGGTACATTCTCTAGTATAGACTACATATTAGGGCACAAAAGTGCTCTCAACAAATTTAAAAAGACTGAAATCATATCAAGCACTTTCTCTGATCACAACAGCATGAAACTAGAAATGAATCACAACAGAAAAGCTCAAAAATTCTCAAACACATGGAAACTAAATAGCAGGGTGTTAAATAATGAATGGATTAAGAATGAGATCAAAGAAGAAATTAAAAAACTCCTAGAAACAAATGACAATGAGCATACAACAACTCAAAATTTATGGGACACAGCGAAAGCAGTGCTGAGAGGGAAGTTCATAGCACTACAGGCACACTTTCAGAAGCTAGAAAAAGCTCAAATAAACAACTTAACCCTGCATCTAAAAGAATTAGTAAAAGAGCAGCAAGTAAAGCCCAAATGTAGTAGAAGGAAGGAAATAATAAAGATCAGAGCAGAAATAAATGACATAGAGGCTAAAGAAACAATACAGAGGATCAATGAAACTAGGAGCTGGTTCTTTGAAAAGGTAAACAAGATTGATGAACCTTTAAGTAGACTCACCAAGAAAAAGAGAGAGAGGACTCAAATAAAATTAGAAATGAGAGTGGAGAAATAACAACTGACACAACAGAAATACAAAATATTGTAAGAAAATACTATGAAGAACTGTATGCCAAAAAACTAGACAACCTAGATGAAATGGACAAATTCCTTGAAGCACACAATCTTCCAAAAATCAATCTGGAAGAATCAGAAAACCTAAACAGACCGATTACAACAAAGGAGATCGAAACAGTTATCAAAAAACTTCCAACAAAGAAAAGTCCGGGGCCCGATGGCTTCACAACAGAATTCTACCAAATATTCAAAGAAGAACTAACTCCTATCCTTCTCAAACTATTTCAAAAAATTCAAGAGGAAGGAAGACTTCCAAGCTCCTTTTATGAGGCAAGCATAATTCTGATTCCAAAACCAGGCAAAGACAACACAAAGAAAGAAAATTATAGGCCAATATCTCTGATGAATATAGATGCTAAAATCCTCAACAAAATATTAGCAAACCAGATCCAACAATATATGGAAAAAATCATACACCATGATCAAGTGGGATTTATTCTGGGGAGGCAAGGCTGGTACAATATTCATAAATCAATCAATGTGATTCATCACATAAACAAAAAGAAGGAGAAAAACCATATGATAATTTCAATAGATGCAGAAAAAGCATTTGATAAAATCCAGCACCCATTCATGATCAAAACTCTCAGCAAAGTGGGAATACAGGGAACATACCTCAACATGATAAAAGCCATCTATGAGAAACCCACAGCCAACATCATACTCAATGGGCATAAATTAAAAGCAATCCTCTTAAGATCAGGAAAAAGGCAGGGGTGCCCCCTTTCACCACTCTTATTTAACATGGTCCTGGAAGTCGTAGCAACAGCAATCAGACAAGAAGAAGAAATAAAAGGCATTCAAGTTGGAAAAGAAGTAAAACTATCATTATTTGCAGATGATATGATATTGTATATAGAAAACCCTAAAGTCTCAGTCAAAAAGCTACTGGACCTGATAAATGAATTCAGCAAAGTGGCAGGATATAAAATCAATACTCAGAAATCAGAGGCATTTCTATACACCAACAATGAACAGACAGAAAGAGAAATTCAGGAAACAATCCCCTTCACAATTACAACCAAAAAAATAAAGTACCTAGGAATAAACTTAACCAAGGAGACTAAAGACTTGTACTCAGAAAATTACAAAGCATTTATAAAAGAAATCAAGGAAGATACAAACAAGTGGAAGCATATACCGTGCTCATGGTTAGGAAGAATAAACATCATTAAAATGTCTATATTACCCAAAGCAATCTATAAATTCAATGCAATACCAATTAAAATACCAATGACATACTTCAAAGATATAGACCACATATTCCAAAAATTTATATGGAACCAAAAGAGAACATGAATAGCCTCAGCAATCTTAAAAAAGAAGAATAAAGTGGGAGGTATCACACTTCCTGATACCAAGTTATACTACAAGGCCGTTGTACTCAAAACAGCCTGGTACTGGCATAAGAACAGGCATATGCATGAATTCAGCAAAGTGGCAGGATATAAAATCAATACTCAGAAATCAGAGGCATTTCTATACACCAACAAAATTTCAGATCAATGGAACAGAACAGAGAACCCAGAAATAAACCCACAGTTCTATGGACAACTGATATTTAACAAAGGAGGTAAGGAAATACAATGGAGTAAAGACAGCCTCTTTAACAAATGGTGTTGGGAAAATTGGACAGCTACCTGCAAAAAAATGAAACTAGATCACCAGCTTACACCACTCACAAAAATAAACTCAAAATGGATAAAAGACTTAAATGTAGGCCGTGAAACCATAAGCATCTTAGAAGAAAACATAGGCAGTAAGCTCTCGAACATCTCTCAGAGCAATATATTTGCTGATTTATCTCCACGGGGAAGTGAAATAAAAGACAGGATAAACAAATGGGACTATATCAAACTAAAAAGCTTTTGCACAGCTAAAGACAATAAGAACAGAATAAAAAGACAAACTACACAATGGGAGAACATATTTGACAATACGTCTGATAAGGGGTTAATAATCAAAATTTATAAAGAACTTGTAAAACTCAACACCAGGAAGACAAACAATCCAATCCAAAAATGGGCAAAAGAGATGAATAGACACTTCTCCAAAGAGGACATACAGATGGCCAATAGGCATATGAAAAAATGCTCAACATCACTAATCATTAGAGAAATGCAAATTAAAACCACAATGATATATCACCTCACACCAGTCAGAATGGCGCTCATCAACAAAACAACACAGAATAAGTGCTGGTGAGGATGTGGAGAAAAGGGAACCCTCCTGCACTGCTGGTGGGAATGCAGACTGGTGCAGCCACTGTGGAAAACAGTATGGAGATTCCTCAAAAAACTGAAAATCGAACTGCCTTTTGACCCAGCTATCCCACTTTTAGGAATATACCTCAAGGACACCATAGAACGGCTCCAAAAGGAGAAATGCACCCCCATGTTTGTGGCAGCATTGTTCACAATAGCGAAGATCTGGAAACAGCCCAAGTGTCCGTCAGTGGACGAGTGGATTAAAAAGCTTTGGTACATATATACTATGGAATACTACTCAGCCATAAGAAATGATGACATCGGATCATTTACAATAACATGGATGGACCTTGATAACATTATACGGAGTGAAATAAGTAAATTTGAAAAAACTAAGAACTATATGAATCCATACATAGGTTGGACATAAAAATGAGATTTAGAGACATGGACAAGAGTGTGGTGGTTATGGGGGGTGGGGAGGAGAAGAAGGGGTTTGGGACAGGTGAGGGGCACAAGGAAAACCAGTTAGAAGGTGACGGAAGACAAGTGGACTTTGGGTGATGGGAATGCAGCATAATTGAATGTCAGAATAACCTAGAGATGTTTTCTCTGAACATATGTACCCTGATTTATCAATGTCACCCCATTAAAATTAATAAAAAAATTTTCTTCTCTTGCTTTATTCATTCATTCTTCAATTAATTTGTATTTGTCTATTCTATTTTCCTTATCTTTATCCCCACACAACAATTTTAATGTATTCAATGTCTTTCTGTTTATCTAAATATTCTTTTACAAAATGAGAATTGTAAAATGTGCAAAAGTTTTAACTTAGTTAAATGACACTATGTTATGTATCTTATTATAGTTCTTAATTTTTTCACTGAGAATTGTGCTTAAAGACCTATTCAGAGTTTCACCTGTGCCTATACTACAGAAAATCACAGGAAAACATTGCCCTATCCCAACAGTAAGAATAGGAAAGAAAATGTATAGAGGGTTTTTGTTTTGTTTTGTTTTGTTCTTTGAGTCCACCAGTGAGCTCAAGTCTCAAGGCAATGAGGTGAATTAAAATTTAAGGGTGACAAACTCCTCCAAGGAAAGATGGATTATATAAACTGCTTTGTACTGGCAAAGTACAGAAGAAAGGAGAAGCGCCAATTAAAGTAAGTAAGGAGAAAAAAAAACTGAAATGTTATCAAATATGTGAAGGCAAAGTATGAACTAGTATGACAGGTTAAAAATCCTTGTGAGTTCCAGAACGAAAAGGAGTTTCCAGTCACTTACCAGATTTTTCTCGAAGACCTTTACCTGATATCCATTAGAAAGAGTGGAGGCAACAAAGGATACCTGAAAAAGCCTTCCTTAGTAATTAATGAAAGCATGGAGGTTATGACCAGTGGCTGCTTTGAAACAGACATGAAACCCACAAGTGACTGGGATACTTCTCTCACATGAAATAAAACTAGCCTTCCTCCAGGTATGGGTGAGGAAACCTGATTATCCTCTTACCCCCAAAACTATAAGCTTCACTGGAGAAGGGATAAAACAATAGCTGTCTCCTAGGGAGGAACAGGACAGCAGCTTCCTCTTCCTGCCCCTGGCAAAGATTGGCTGCTACTGGTGGAAAAATAGCAAGTCTCTTGTTCCAAGCATCCTACACTAATACAAAGTTAAAGCCTATTGTCACTGGAAGAGGAATGAGAAATCAGCCTGTGCTCAAGATTCCCTGGGCAAGATCACCATTTATAAGCGGCACTGGCTGCTCAGTAGGGAAGGATAAAATGCTGAGAATAAGCTCCCTCAGTGCTCCATGGAGTTTAGGATTAGAGGAACTAATGATTAGGTTATATCAATTCCTCACACAATCTGATGACAACAGAGGCAAACTGATTTCAAACAGTGAATACTGTTTACCTCACTCTTTATCCCTTTTTGGAAATAATGTTCAAAACGTTATGAAAACCATAATTGCAAAAGACACATATAACCATGAAGAAAAAAAAAGATCTACCAGAAAAAGATAAAGCAGTCTACAAAATCAGACTCAGAGATGGTCCGGATCTTGAAAATACTAAACTTGACATGGACATTAAAATAACTATAATAGGCCCTGGCTGGTAGGGTCAGTGGTAGAGTGTTGGCCCAGCATGTGGAAGTCCCAGGTTTGATCCCCAGCCAGGGCACACAGGAGAAGCACCCATCTGCTTCTCCACCCCTCCCCCTCTCCTTCCTCTCTATCTCTCTCTTCCCCTCCTGCAGCCAAGGATCCATTGGAGGAAAGTTGGCCTGGGCACTGAGGACAGCTCCATGGCCTCCACCTCAGGAGCTAGAATGTCTCTGGTCGCAGCAGAGCAATGCCCCAGATGGGCAGAGCATCATGCCCTGGTGGGCATGCCAGGTGGATCTTGGTTGGGAGCATGAGGGAGTCTGTCTGACTGCCTCCCCACTTCTAACTTTGGGAAATACAAATAATAATAATAATAATAATAACTACAATAAATACATTCATAAGTTTAGTGGAAATAAGAGCAATATAGATGAACAGATGGATATTTTGACAGAGATATAGACAATAAGGAAATCAAAAGGAAATGACAGAGATTTTAAAAGGTTATATCAAAGTTGAAGTTTTTCTTTAATTGGCTTACATTCAGACTAGTTTCATTAGAGAAAGTAGTCTATGAATTAAAATATATTTTGATATAAATTCTCCAAACTGACATATAAATATAAAAAAGAGTGAAAGCCCTGGCCAGTTTGTTCAGTGATAGAGCATTGTCCCAGTGTGTGGATGTCCCAGGTTCAATTCCCAGTCAGGGCACACAGAGAAGTGACTATCTGCTTGTCTACCCTTCCCCTCTCTTTCTTCCTCTTTCTTACTCTCTCTCTCTCTCTCTCTCTCTTCCCCTCTCACAGCCATAGCTCAGTTGGTTCAAGTGAATTGGCCCTGGGCACTGAGGATAGCTCCATAGCCTCTATCTCTGGTGCTAAAAATAGCTTGATTGCAAGCAATGGAGCCATGGCCCCAGATGGTCAGAGTATTGACCCCAGGCAGGGGTTGCCACATGGATCCTGGTTGGGGTTCATGTGGGAGTCAGTCTCTCTGCCTCTCCTCCTCTCACTTAATAATAAAAAAAGAGTGAAAAACAAAAAAAATACCTTTGACCATTAACAAACAGTCTAATATATGTGTAATTTTAATCCCAACATTAAAAGAGATAATAGGGTGATAGAAGCATTTCAAAAGAAAATAGGTGAGAACTTTGAACAACTAATAAAACATAAAAATCTGCAAATCTGAAAAACTCAGAGAATGCAACATAATATACTATGAAAAATTACATGTATAGGTGCATTAAACTTCTGAAAGTCTAAGTTATTCGACCAAAATATGATAACAAATAGTTTTACAACTACACAAAAAATAAGAGTGACAGGTATAGTAAAAATGTAAGAAAATATAAACTGTAATTCTCTTATTTGAAATCTCTAAGACAAAGTGTAAACCAAAATCACAAAATATACTGGGGATTATAATATGTGTAAAAGTAACACACATGACAGCAATAGCACAAAGAAAGATGGAGGAAATGAAATTATACTCTAGGTTCTTATACTATATGTGAAGTAGTAAAATATTATTTGAAGGTTTATTATTATAATCTAAAGATATATATTAGGCACCCTAGAACAATCATTAAAATAAGAGATAAAAGTAATAAGTTATTCACAGAGATACAATAAAAAAGTAAAGACTTTTAATCCCAAGAAGGCATAAATAGAAATTATAAAAAAAAGAACAGATGTGATAAATAGGAAATAAAATATAAGAAGATATAAATATATCATATTTGTTATCACATCAATGACATATAACACTTTAACATACCAACAATTGTTTTAATATAATATGTCTAAATACCCTAATAAAAGGTTGATATTGTCAATTTGGATAATAAATTCACAAACTATTATATGCTATTTAAAAGTAAAATGATAATAAATGACACACCATAAAAAGAACAGCGAAAATTACAGCATATATATATATGCTATATAAATATATATAAACACAGAAAGTGTTTACTACAAAACAGAATTTATGAGAGTAAAATCAACTAATTGATATTTAAAGAATATTCAACTCAACAATATCAGAATACATAGTATTTCCAAGTGGACACAAAAGATTCAAAGAGAGAAATGATAATCTCACAGATCAAAAGTCAACAAACTTAAAAAATTTGAAATCATGCAAAATATATTATTTGGCCAAAACAAAATTGAACTATATGCATGGAAAATCCTCAAGTGATTACAAGATAAACAATACATTTTTATGTAGCTTATGGTTCATAGAAACCACAAGGCAAATTAGATAATATTTTGAATTAGATGGAAATGAAAACATCAAAATTTGTGGAAGACAGCTAAAGCAATGTTTAGAATCAAATTGCTAGCAGTAAATGCTTATAATTTAAAATAAGAAAGAACTCAAAATAATAATATTGGCTCTATTATAATAAAGTAGACAGAAAAGAGCAATTTAATATGAAAGCAAGCAGAAGGAAATAATAAAGATAAAAAATTATCAACATAGGAAATCTAAAACCAAAGGAAAAAGTATATGAAACCAAATTTTTTTTTTAATTTCTTAAGATTAAGGAATTTGAGAATACTCTAGGCAGACTGATCAAGAAATAGAGGTTACCAACATTAGGAAGGAAAGAGAGTATAATACTCTATCTCCCACAGTCATTAAGTGAATAACAAGAAAATAATATAAACAATTTTATAACAACACATTTGAAAACTAGATGAAATGGACAATTTCTTGAAAAATATAAATGATCAAAACTCACTCAAGAAGAAATTTATAATCTGAGTAGCATATTATAAAATCAAATATATAATTCCCCAAAATAAAACTCCAAGCTCAGATACTATCATCGTAAATTCTACCAAAGATTTGAGAAATAATACCAATTATACACAAAGTCTTCTACAGAATAGAGATTAAGTAATGCTTCCCACCATATTTGAGACTACATTATCCTGACACTAAAAGATAAAGACATTACAAGAAAAAAAAAAACTATAGACCAATATCCCCTAGAATGCAGGCTCAAATCTTTAACATAATATTATCAAATCAAGTTCTACAATATATGAAACAATAATACATTAGTGGCTTCATCCAGAAATGCAAGTATTTTTCAATACTTGAAAATCAGTATCATTCACAAACAATATGGACTCCAGCAAACTTCATAGTCAAATGATTATTAGAGTAGACACAAAAAAACACTTGAAAAACTTAAAAATAAAATTTGCTCACGATAAAAATTCTCAGCAAACTGGGAGCTTGTTAAACTAATAAAGATCATTTACAGGCAACCAAAAGTAAATATTTTTACTTATTGGTGATAGATGGACATATGTATATATATATATATGAGAAGTATATATACTTCTCATACAACGTTTATTAGAGATTCTAAAAATTTCAAAATTTGCCTGACCTGTGGTGACGCAGTGGATAAAGTGTTGAGCTGGAATGCTGAGGTTGCTGGCTCGAGACCCTGGTCTTGTCTGTTCAAGACACATATAGGGGTTGATGTCCTGCTCCTCCACCCCTTCTCTCTCTCTCTCTCTCTCCTCTCTAAAATAAATCAAGTTAAATAAATAAATAAATAAATAAATATTTCAAAATTTGGGAGCATGGTGGACATACGGGTAAATTTTATCAAACGTACAAAATTCCAGTTATAAAATAAATGTCACGAGGATGTAATATACAGCATAATGACTACAGTTAATATTACGGTATAGTATATTTGAATGCTGCTAATAGAGTAGATAGTAATGGATCTCACCACAAGAAAAATATTATAACTATGTTTGGTGATAAATAGATATTCTAATCATTTCACATATATACTTATATCAAATCATTATGTTATACACCTGAAACTAACATAGTGTTATATGTCAATTATAATCTTAATAAAAAAGTGAACTTTCAAAACTCAACAGGAAATTGGCAAAAATATATGAAAAGACATTTTACTGTATAGAATAAATGGATGGCAAATAAGCACAAAAAAAAGATAAACAACCATTAAGAAATATAAATCAGAATAGCGCTCATCAACAAAACAACACAGAATAAGTGCTGGCAAGAATGTGGAGAAAAGGGAACCCTCCTGCACTGCTAGTGGGAATGCAGACTGGTGCAGCCACTGTGGAAAACAGTATGGAGATTCCTCAAAAAAAAATTTTTTAAATCGAACTGCCTTTTGACCCAGCTATCCCACTTTTAGGAATATACCCTAAGAACACCATAGAACTGTTCCAAAAGAAGAAATCTACCCCCATGTTTATGGTAGCATTGTTCACAATAGCGAAGATCTGAAAACAGCCCAAGTGTCCATCAATGGACGAGTGGATTAAAAAGCTTTGGTACGCTTGGCCGGTTGGCTCAGCGGTAGAGCATCGGCCTGGCGTGCGGGGGACCCGGGTTCGATTCCCGGCCAGGGCACATAGGAGAAGCGCCCATTTGCTTCTCTACCCCCCCCCTCCTTCCTCTCTGTCTCTCTCTTCCCCTCCCACAGCCAAGGCCCCATTGGAGCAAAGATGGCTCGGGCGCTGGGGATGGCTCCTTGGCCTCTGCCCCAGGCACTAGAGTGGCTCTGGTCGCGGCAGAGCGACGCCCCGGAGGGGCAGAGCATCGCCCCCTGGTGGGCAGAGCGTCGCCCCTGGTGGGTGTGCCGGGTGGATCCCGGTCAGGCGCATGCGGGAGTCTGTCTGACTGTCTCTCCCTGTTTCCAGCTTCAGAAAAATACAAAAAAATGAAATTAAAAAAAGCTTTGGTACATATATACTATGAAATACTACTCAGCCATAAGAAATGATGACATCGGATCATTTACTATTACATAGATGGACCTTGATAACATTATACTGAGTAAAATAAGTAAATCAGAAAAAACTAAGAACTATATGATTCCATACAAAGGTGGGACATAAAAATGAGACTCAGAGACATGGACAAGAATGTAATGGTAATGGGGGGGGGGGAGAAGGAAATAGAGGTGGTGGGGGAAAGGGAGGGGCACAAAGAAAACTAGATAGAAGGTGACGGAAGACAATTTGACTTTGGGTGAGGGGTATGCAATATAATCAAATGTCAAAATAACCTGGAGATGTTTTTTCCAGAGAACATATGTACCCTGATTTATCAATGTCACCACATTAAAATTAATGAATTAAAATATATATATATATATATATATAAATCAAAAACACAGTAAAATATTATTATACACCCAATAGGATGGCTATAATTAGAAAGATAGTCAATATCAAATATGATTTTATATGTGAAGCAACTAAAGCTCTCATACCTGGCTGATGAGTCATGTTAAAAAGCACAACTACTTTATAAAACAGTTTGGTAGTTTCTTAAAATGTTAAGCACTCACCGACCATGTGACCAAGCCATTCCATTTCCTGTAGTTACATATATATATGATAGATAGATGATACGAGAATTCGAAGACTTGTAAATGATGTTTATAGCAGCTTTTCTTTTCTTGTATTTACTTGCAATCGCTAAAAACTGTAAACCAAAATGTTCATCAATTGGTAAACTAATGAACAAATTGATATGTCTGTACAAAAGAATACCCTATTTCCCCATGTATAAGACATACATTTTTAGAAAAATTTGGGGTCTAAGAACTGGGTGCATCTTATACAATGGTTATAGATTTTTTTTTACTTGCATTTTCTGCTTTTTTTATCTTGTTTTTGCACTCATTGTTGAAGACAGTGATTCATCAATAGACACAGATGAAACAAGCTAATGGATGGTAGTTTTGACAGTGATGAGGAGTTGTATGAATTTTATAATGAATAAAACTTGATTTCAATAACTTTACGTAATACATTTTTTTTCAAATTTCAGGCCCAAATTAAGGTGTATCTTACACAATGGGAGCATCTTATACATGGGGAAATACAGTACTTATTAGCATGAAAAAGAATATTTATACATGTTACAAAAAAGATGAATCTCAAATCATTATGATGATGGAAAGAAAACAAATAAAAATAGTATATGCTATGAATTTATATAAAATTCTAGAAAATGCAAACTAATCTATAGTGACAGAAGTCAATTACCATATTTTTCACTCCATAAGACACACTTTATTCCCCCAAAAGTGGAGGAGAAAATTCCCGTGCATCTTATGGAGAGAAAAATACGGTATTTTATTAAATATTTTAACACATCATTTGGTTCAGAATATTGTTTTTCTTATTTTCCTCCTTACAACCTTAGGTGTGTCTAATGGTCAGGTGCATCTTATGGAGCGAAAAATATGGTAAGTTATTAGTATATATTAAAAATTACATCATTAATTTTATATATAAACAGATTTATAAAGATATAATTGACATAATAAACTGCAGATTTAAATGAATATATACATTTATATAATATATATGTATACATATATACATATAAATTATATATGTAATAATATATATATAATTTAAATGTATATATATGTGTGTGCCTGGATTTCCAAAGCAAAGTTACTTAGAGCAACCTATTATTAAAAAAAATTTCATAAGAAAGTATGAATACAGAGAATACAAATTAGAAAGAATACAAATATTCTTATTTGAAACATACCATTGGTATAATAAAATCCCAAGAAATCTCTAAAAAATCCATTTTAACTAATAAATGATTTTATCAATGATATGATATAAATCAAGATATAAAAATCAATTGCGTAGCTACATACTGGCAAACTAAATATGTAACTTTAAATTTTAAAACAATAAATTTGTAATGTTTGTTACATGTAAAGCAGAAAATACCTAGAGGTCAAAATAGCTAAATACATGCAAGACTTGTACACTGAAAATTACAAAACATTGTTGATAGAAATCAAGTAAATAAATAAATTTATTCATAACCATCATCAGTCAATATTACTAAGAAAGTTCTCTTTATATTTATTGATCTACAAATTCAATAAATTTCAACCAAAATTCTAGGGATATTTTTGTACTAAAGGAAAAGCTATCTAAAATTTATATTTAAAAATGGATATAGAATAGCAAAACTATTTTGAAAAAAAAAACAAAGTTGGAGGACTTATACTACCTTATATCAGTAATTACTATAAAGCTAGATAATCAATAAATTTAAAGTGTAATACATAGGCTTGAAATTAGGTAGGTAGGTAGGTAAGTGGGTGATAAATAGGTAAATAAATAGATTCGTCAATGGAACAAAACAGAAATACACCCACACTTCTATGAATATTTGGACCTAACTTAATTCAATATAGAAAAGATATTTCAGATATGATATTTTAAAAATGGGCAGTTATATACCAAAAAATTACTTCAATCCTTATCTGATGCCACATACAAAAATTAATTTAAAATAATTATGGACATAAATTTAAGTCCTAAATATATAAAATTATAGAAGGATACAGAAAAATATGTGACAACAAAATATGTCTTAGATATAATACCAAAAGCACAAACTATAAAAGAAAAATTAGATATATTGGATTACATTGAAAGACATAGTTAGAAATAAAAATACAATCCCCAGATTGGGACAAAATGTTTTTAAAACACATATATAATAGAGGATTCAGAGCCATAATATATATTAAAAAAAACAAACCCAACACTTATAACTGATCATAAGACTACAAACAACTTAAGACAAAAAGGACAAGAAATTTGCTGTGACACTTCCACACAGATAATAAATAAATGGCTCGTAAAGCATATGAAGTTGTTCAAATGTATTTGTATCAAAATGTAGTTTAAATCTATAAAAATATATGAGTAAAATTTATTAAAATGGCTAAAACTAAAAGAGAGCTTGATGTTAGGAAGTAATGACATAAATGTATTGAATAGAACATCTAGAACTCCAACATTGTTTGGGGGAATATAAAATGATGTGAGCACTTGGAAACCAGTTTAGCAATTTCTTCTAAGTAAAATATACACTTTACACATGAACCTGCTATTTAACTTCCAGCTATTTACTCAGATAAAACATAGGTTCACACAAATATCTGCATGCAAATGTTCATAGCAGCTTATTTAAAATTGCCCAGATCTAGAAACAACCTATCTATCAATCGGTGAAAGAGCAAACACATTTTGCTTATAGCCCCAAAACAGAGTACTATTCAGTAATAAAAGGTCTGTTAATGTATTCATACCAGGGGAATATCAAAAGTTTAACGTTAATGAAAAGAATCCAGGCAAAAAAAAAAACTCTACATACAGTATGATTCCATTTCTATAATATTCTAGAAAAAGCAAAATAGAAGTACAAAAAAATAAATCAGTGGTTGCCTGGAAATGAATGTGAGAGAGATTAACTGCTAAAGGACACAAGAAAACTTTTGAGATGACTGATAGTTTGTATATTTTGATTTTGGTTGATTTAACTGACTGTAGAGATTTTTCAAAACTTGTCAAACTATACAATTAAAATGGTAAGATTTAATGTATGTGAATTATTCCTCAATAAACTTGACTTTAAAAAATACAAAGATCTGCCACATTATTTTGTGTAGAGTTGTTCCAAGACCCCAGTGGATGCCTGAAACTTCAGACAGTATCAAACCCTATATATAATGTGTGTTTTTCCTATACATAAAACCTATAATATAGTTTCATTTATAAATAGGTAAAGAGATTAACAATTAATTATAAAATGTAGAAAGCATAATAACTTACTGTAATAAATGTTATGTAAATATGGCCTTTCTCAAAACGTCTTGTATTGCATTCACTCTTATGACTCTTGTTATGATGTGAGATGATATAACGTCTATGTGATGAGGTGAAGTAAGGCAAATGAGACATTATTAAGTAAATACGGGTTCCTTGAACACTAGCACTGTGATACCACACAGTATGGTCCAATAAGAAAGGGCTACTAAGTGAGAAACTGAAGGTCAGGCAGCATATACAGCAGAGATACGTTGGACAATGGGATGACTGATGTCCTAAGCAGGATGGAGCAGAGCAGCATCAGATTTCATCATACTACTCAGAATGGCATGCATTAAAAACTTATGAATTTCTTATTTCTGGAATTTTTTATTTAGTATTTTTGCACTCTGGCTGAATGCAGGTAACTTAAAACAGAGAAAGAAAATAGGTGGATATGGGGAGCAGGTTGGGGGGACTACTGTATACCTAACTTTGTATATTTACTTATATATACTTTCTCAGTGATGATACCCGAATTGCCTACAACCTCTGACCACCATAAGCATTGTAATGCTTTTCACAAATACATGAAATTTTCTGAGGACTATAGGCTTGAGAACACAATGGCTGACTTATAAGGTACATGCAATAATTATATCTTACTAAGACCAATTTGCTCATACAAAGGACTACAACCAGTCCATCTTTCATGTTTCTATCTATGTGAGAGTTAAAAAGTCTCATGTTAAGACACATGCAGCCCCATGTTTATTGCAGCATTGTTCACAGTGGCCAGGACATGGAAACAACCAAAAAGCCCATCAATAGATGACTGGATAAAAAAGATGTGGCACATATACACTATGGAATACTACTCAGCCATAAGAAATGATGACATCGGATCATTTACAACAAAATGGTGGGATCTTGATAACATTATACAAAGTGAAATAAGTAAATCAGAAAAAAACAGGAACTGCATTATTCCATACGTAGGTGGGACATAAAAGTGAAACTAAGAGACATTGATAAGAGTGTGGTGGTTACGGGGGGAGGGGAGAGAGGGAGAGGGAAAGGGGGAGGGGGAGGGGGAGGGGCACAAAGAAAACTAGATAGAAGGTGACAAAGGACAATCTGACTTTGGGTGATGGGTATGCAACATAATTGAACGACAAGATAACCTGGACATGTTATCTTTGAATATATGTATCCTGATTTATTGATGTCGCCCCATTAAAAAAATAAAATTAAAAATTAAAAATAAAATAAAATAAAATAGTAAGTATAGTGAATCTATAAAAAAAAGAAGTCTCATGTTAAGACTATCAGCCTCTGTCCTAGGTGGCCTTCTATGCTCCCAGCCTCACAAGCTACCCAGTGTCTTAACAGAAATTATTTTTTCCAGTTGTTCCCTGTTTGGTTCATATCATTTCTTTAATCATCTTCCCATAGCTGTATTATGCTTTCTAAAAACTGGCCTTCCCCAGTAAAGTTGCGTCTCAAGGCAATTTTTAAATTTTTCAAATTATTCCATTTATTCTTTCTTATCCTATTCAGGCTTGCTGACTCTCTGAGAGATGGTTTCTTTTCAAATTCCAGTTTGATGTCAACTTACTTTCTAAGAGCTCTGGCCCATAATTCTTATTTCCACAGGAAAATTCATAAAATCCAGCTTAGCTGCCCAGGTTTTCAAGTTAGTTATCTCTAAAAACCCATACACTCAGCTCCCATCCTAAACCTCTTTTTAGTCACATTTGAAAAGATTAATTGAATAATTAGTATCTATAGTGTGTATATATTTGAATACATAGTTGTGAGTTTTAGGCTCAAATTGTATTATGAGCCAAACCAAAGACATTGCATTTTTAAAAATTTACTTTTCATAAGAAATTAGGTTATCTACATTACAATATATGCATTTGTAACAATTTTTTGTGACTCTCTCAAAGTATTTATCAAATAAATCATGGATTTTTCTCCCAGCTCCTTGATTTATATTGAGTTCATTTTCCGATATGTCACAAAGAAAATATTAAGTTACTTTGCTCTTCTCTAATTAAGCACAAGAGTAATTCTAGCATTTATATTTACCATGAAATTTTAGGTATATTTTAGGAGTTTTTATGGAGAGGTCATTATAGAACAGTATTTTAATGATTAAGGGGAAAGGAAGTCCCAGTGTTCTACATTACACCATAATGAAATAAATACACAGTAATCTAGTTTAATTTATTTTGTGAATTTTTTACCACGGTGTTTTATAAATTAGAGACTCAGTTATGATTATTCTACACAACTGTGCTTAGAATACTTACTTTGAACAACCAACCAGGACACTCCAACATATTTTTATCCTTTTTTTATTTTTTTAATGAGAGGAAGAGAGGTAGAGACAAACTCCCCCATGTGCCCTGACCAGGATCCACCTGGCAAGCAATGCTATGCCCATCTGGGGTCGCTGCTCCCTTGTTTAGCAACAGAGCCATTTTTTTAGTGCCTGAGACAGAGGCCACAGAGCCAACTTCAGCCAAATTGCTTGAACCAGTCAAGCCATGGCTGCGGGCCAATGCTCTAGCACTGAGTCAACCGGCCAAGGCCTCTATTATTTTTTAACATTATTATTATTATTTTTTACTGAGAGAGACAGAGATAGAGAAGACAGAGATAGGGACAGATAGGGAGGGACAGACAGTCAAGAAGGGAGAGACATGAGAAGCACCAATTTTTCGTTGTGCACCGTAGTAGTCCATCGATTGCTTTCTCATATGTGCCTTGACTTGGGGGGTTCCAGCCAAACCAATGACTCCTTGCTCAAGCCAGTGACCTTGGGCTTCAAGCCAGCAACTTTTTGGCTCAAGCCAGCAACCATGGGGTCCTATGTATGTCCCCACACTCAAGCTGGCAACCTCAGGGTTTCAAACCAGGGTCCTCTGAGTCTCTATCTAGTGCGCCACTGGTCAGGCAGGGCCTGTATTTTTTTTAAGACACTAACTTTTAGGTGTTACTATACAACAACATGTAACTGAATTCAGAAAATACAAGGTCAAACAGGAACAAATTCACTCATTCAAACACAAAATAAAACTTAAATGATTTGGGGAGTTTTATTTTCAGAGAGTAGAAACTATAGAACAGGTCCTGGACAGTTGGCTCAGTGATAGAGCATCTGTCTGGCATGTCGATGTTCCCGGTTTGATTCTTGGTCAGGACACACAAGAGAAGTGACCATCTGCTTCTTCCCTCTTCCCTCTCCTCTCTCTCTCTCTTTCTTTCTCTCTCTTTCTCTTCAACTCCGGCAGATATAGCTCAATTGATTCAAGCACGTTGGCCCTCAGTGCTGAGGAGAACTCTGTAAACCTTCTGTCCCAAGCACTAAATGTGGTTCAGTTGCTGAGCAACAGCTCCAGATGGGCAGAGCTTCACCCCATAGGGGGCTTGCCAGGTGAATCCCAGTCATGGCATATATAGGGGTCTGTCTGTTTCCTTGCCCCTCTCTTAAAAAAAGGGGGGGGGAAGGAAATAAACTACAGAACAGAGCAGAGAGGAGGGGGAAAAGCAAACTGTAAAATACTGAGAATCTGATTCAACATTTAATCCTTTTAAGTCACTAACTCTAACCCCTAATTTTGAATATAAGTGCTTTAATTTTATATTCACCAAGCTATCTACAATAACAATATATTCTAATAAATTTTGTTAGGTTTTTGTGTGTGTCAGAGAATGTAAACCTCCCTAATACCACCTAAATTCTTCTGTCTTTTCAATAGAAACTATGTCTTTAGATAAGTTAAATTGCAATGGTCTTCCCCATCCCACTTGTAGCTGGGAACAGGAGTACTCTCTGACAGTATCATGCCTTCTCGGTATTCACTACCTCCTCCTTAACCCTGAGGTTTATCTGCAACCACCTCATGGGACACCCTGAAGACCTGTTCCACCATTCGGACGCATACACAAACTTGACAGTACTTGCCAAGATTATAAAGCAAAATCAAGACGAGTCAGAAATTCTATCAAAAGGTGATATGTACAATATGCACTGAATGACAGAATTTTAAGGTTAATTGAGTACTTTATATTATTTCCTTGTCATAAGACAATGAGCAGATAGGTAAAAAATTTTCTCAGACACTATTAAATCCCTTTTGGTCTAAAAAACTGGCATTTACCTCACTACATTTTATGTTTCCCAAGCAAAAAGAGGGGGAAAAAATGACAACCTAATTAGAAGAATGAAATGCTATCCATATCTTTCCAAAAAGAACATGCCTTCTCATTTTAATTTGGTTACATAAGAGTAAAAGCATTTATGTACTGAATAATTGCTAGTTCACTGTACCATCAATAAAACAAAAACTTCTTTTCAATACCATCAGAGACATCTCATTAATGGAAATTTGCATCTGTTTTTTATTAACATTTCCACAACATTATATGCAGATGATAAGTAATTTTATGCTCCATTTTTTAAATATTATATAGTCCCTAAACAAAAAAAAAGTTCACTATATACAATTCTCCAAAGTAGCATTACAGTAGTTTGTCTAAGTCAAACATGTATTCAAACTCACTTCCCCTCCATATGCACATAAAGCTGTAATTATATTCTGCTGATTATGTTCTCTATTCTGCTAATAAAGTGCATTATTTAGACAATCTATATGAAGTCAACAGCATGCATTTGGACTTCAGTTTCTGACAATGGAGGTAGACTAGCTACTCTAAAAGCCTTCCTACTGCAATAGTACTAAAATATAAATAAAGCATGCTTTGACGTTTTCACAACAAGTAAGGAAAATCTACAAGGGTAAGAATTAAGCCAAAACAACAACAATAGTGGCAAGGAACTCTAACCAGGAAGCTGTTTAAGGCCTATCATTGACCTAAGTATCAACATCTGTAGTGATGCTGAGATACAGCCAAAGCCTTGGGCCTGCTATAAAATAGATTTAAAATTTTTGAATTAAAATGTAAATCCTGAGGAAGTTAAACCACCGCCCCTACTAGGTAAATAGTAGGTTCTGAGCTCCAACAGAAACAAATTAAATTCTCTCTGAAAAAAAAATTCCTAAATAAGAACAACTTTATTCTCACCAATTTTTAAACTAAGATAGCTAGGATTCTTTTTTTTGTATTTTTCTGAAGTGAGAAGGGGGGAGGCAGAGAGACAGACTCCCACAAGCATCTGACTGGGATCCATTGGCATGCCCAGCAGGGGGTGATGCTCCGCCCACCTGGGGTGTTGATGCATTGCAACTGGAGCCATTCTAGTGCCTGAGGTGGAGGCTGTGAAGCCATCCTCAGCACCTGGGCCAACTTTGCTCCAATGAGCCTTGGCTGTGGGAGGGGAAGAGAGAGATAGAGAGAAAGTAGAGGGGGAAGGGTGGAGAAACAGATGGGTTCTTCTCTTGTGCGCCCTGGCTGGGAATCGAACCTGGGACTTCCACATGCTGGGCTGATGCTTTACCACTGAACCAACTGGCCAAGGCCAGCTAAGAAATTTTTTAATCACATAAAACTCACATATAAAAAAGTATTACATGAGGGATAGTTAGTAGACAATAATTTTAGATTCTCAAGAACTCCAGATAATATAAAAATTATAAAATAATAAAAATAACTTTTTTTAAGTGAATAAGAAACTATTACAATTACAAGACTGATTTGGAAAAGAACCAAGTAAAATTCTAGAATAAAAATTTACAATTAATGAATAGATAACAAAACAGTCTAAAGAATCTGTCTCCTAGTTCAGAGATACAAGAAAATATGGAAAAAAAAGTTTAAAAGGGGATAAATGAAAAATTATGCCTTCTAACTGTAGTCCAGAAGAAGGAGGTAATAAAGGACTTAGTGAGGCTAATGGTCTCTGTAGGAAAAGTATGAAACTTTATTGAAAGGTATTTAAAAGACTTAAATAAGTAGAGCAATATATCATATTCATGGACTGGAAGACCCTTATTTTAAATATCTACCAGGCCATAATTTAAAATTTATTTCTTAAGGTGAATCATAGTATACTAAGTTTGAACACACTATTTTAGAAAAATCATTGACTATGTACAACAGGAAAGATGTTCAGAACAGTGTTATACATAAGCGAGAAAACAAACAAACAAAAAATAATGCATGAGAAGAGTATAAATAAACTGCAATTGTCACAGTGGAATATTATGAAAGAATGGAAAGAATAAAGTGCAACTATAGAAAACAACATGGATGAACCTGAATAATATGTCAAGAAAAAAATAAAATTTACAGTGAGTATATGATTTCACACTTAGGTGGGATATAAAACGGAGACTCATTGGCTTATATGATATTAAAGTGGGTAAAAGGGGGAGGAGGTTGTCGGAGAGGGGGTTTTGGGGGGTAGTAAAGAGGGACAAATATAGTATATGGTGACAGAAAATGATTTGACTTTAGGTGATGAATATACAACATAATCAAGAGTTCAAATGCTACAGAGATGTTTACCTGAAACCTACATACTCTTATTGATTAATGTCACCCTGTTAAATTTAATTTTCTAAGTAAAATTTAAAACAGGCAAAAATATTCATAGTAAATAACATAATATTTGATATTTTTATAAGTCTCAAAAACATAAAAACTAAGCAACATTTATTTACATTTAAATATGTAACAGCAGTGTTCAAGACAGTCAAAAGGGATGATTGGCATAAAATTCATAGAAGTTCTGATAGGGAAGTTAGGCTATGAAATTGGGGAAGAACAGATAAATAATGTCAATATTATCACTATTTAATAATTTTTAAATTTGATAGCTTATAATAAATATTAAATTTTATTTTAGTTCTAGGTTACATATATTACTTAATATCAAGCAAATATTATATTGAAATGCATTTGCATTTTACAAATATTTCTAAGATTGCTTGCTCAAATCTATCTTCATTTTGTGCAAAATTCCAGAAAGCTATTTATCCAGAGTCCTAAGCCACAACCAATTAGGAGCTGAAGACTAAAAGGCAGAAGAACAAGTTCCAAAGAGGCCGGTGTGAACCAGTATCTCTACACTGAATAAATAATAAAATGCTTTATAAAATATAGGTTCAAGAGTCTCAAAATTATTGCTATTTGGCATAGAAGCTATTTAACATTGGATAAATGGGCCAGCACTGGCTAGAATTTAGTACCCCTGACGTGTATAATAGTGGGCAGCCCTGAGTCATCACAATCTGGAGGTGCTCTTAAATTGGCAAAGAAAGATGCAGTACATTTCAGAAAACTCACCAATCAACTTGATAAGGGAAGTGTCGAGCATTCGGTGTCTCTGGAGGTGATGCCCCCTTCAAGTCTGCAGAGGGTAATACTGTCTGCTTTACTTTTTAGTTCACCTGCTTGGATTCTGAAGGCATTTGAATTTTGAATCTCAGAATAACAACCTTTATACAGTTTGGTGTCAGGCTGCTGACCCTGATCTTCTGGAAAGGACAAACAAAAGAAGTCTGTGGGAAATGAGATTTCATAGGTGGACATAGGGAGACAGAAGGGTGTTCCAGAAAAAGAAAACAGTGTGAGTAAAAGCAAAGTTGACATTCTTCATTCTCCACTCCTCATAGTCCTAATGACTTATTTCTTTGGGATGTTCCCTCTTAATGCCTCCTGCAGCACCACATGGAGCCCGTGTTCATCCTCTTGGCAAAGTGAACATGCAGTATCTGTGGCACCTGTTACATCCCTTTTGTGTAACAGACTTCCACAGTTTCAGCCCCTGCATTTACCCTGTCTTCTGGAGCGTCAAGTGTCATCCTGAACTGTATTCTGCCGCTGCAGTTCATCCAGGTTTGTTCTGTACTAATCGCCTGCGGTACCAATGTCACATTTTTAAATCCCTCCACTACACAACCAAAAAATTAATTAACTCAGCAATTAATCGGGACCAATACAACACATCCTCTGCTTTCCATGTGATTAAAACCAGCTAGATAGTAAAAGAAGAGTAGTTAAATTATTCAATTAAAAGAAACCACCCCAAATTATGAATGACTCATTTATTATTAATTCTCTCAATAGAATTAATATTGAAGACTATTTTTGAGTGTCCTTTTCAGCAACAATGGGCAACACTGCAGTTTATCACTGAGATAAAATATTAAATGTTTTAATTGTTTTATATAATATTAATCATGTAAGAGTTATAAACACAATAGTCAAAAAATAGTATAACACAGCATATTTATACAGGTATATTTAGTATTTTCTTCATGTGGTAAAAAATGTACCAATGATTCTGAATCAGGAGATTCCAGTCTCAGTTCTTGCTTTGCCATTAAATAGATCCTTAGCTTTCTTGGCCTTTGTTTTCTATTTATTACTTTGTTTTCCATCACTAAACAGAAATGCAGGATAATAGTGTTTAGGTAGATATATAGCAGGATTTGACTCCCTTTTCTGTCACATACAAGCTGAAGGTTGTACCATATGTACAGCTCAGCCTTCTCATTCAGAAAATGGGAGTAATGTTAATATTAAAGAATTCTTCAGACGGTTGAAATATTTACAAATCCTTAGCTAGATATGTCCCAATTATCTTTTATTTACTAAGGATAAATAAATACTGAGCATAAATAAATAAATACAAGGAAACATTTGTATTTTTAAAATTACTAGTGCTTCTTTCAGTTTGCTTATACATATATGTAGATGTCTGATTTCCCCTATTTTTCATAATAGTTTCTCTAAATCTTCTCTAAGACATAGATATAGATATAAAATAGTAAACTTGTATAAAACACAATCTACAGTAGAAACATGACACTGGAGTTGATAAGAATTCAATACTCATATTTTAAAATAGAAATTGTCTCTATTCTAAATCCCTTCAGATCTAGCCTGCTTTATTTGGGGCTGAGTTACATAATCAATGGCCAGGAAAAATGCTTCCTCTAAGATGAGTAGGATGAGCCTTACTCCTAAAAATCTTTGAGTGATTTTGAAATATAATTATGGCATGTAAATAACAGTGGATGTCGACTACTTTGGTTTTGAAAGTGTTTCCAGAATTTTCATGCCATGAAGCAATAATTGAGATATTTTACATAACTGATTTTCTAAAAAAAGTTCTTAGAGTCTATGAGAGTTGCTTCTGTAGGGGTGCTTAGATTGCTTTCATACTTTCTGAGTTATACACAATATATAATATATAAGGTCTACCGTTTCTATCACAAGTTTCAACACGTAAGCACATGTTTATTTGGCGCATGTGTTCCTCTCTATTTTTATCACTTAATGTATACATACTGATGTAGCAAATTAACTAAAACAAAGTTGATTCACGTTAGTCTTATGTGTGAAGCAATAGTGTACCCATGGCTACTGACACAGTTCATTTATGCCACTGTAATTTTTATGAATTTCAACAAGGAAGAAATGCTACAGAAGTATGTCTGTCGCATCCATCATATTCCCCGGACTTAGCACCCTCCGACTATCACTTGTTTTTGTCCTTACAAAATTTTTTGAAGGGCAAAAATTCAAAAATGAAGAAGATATCAAACAAGCACTGGTTCAATTTTTCACATCAAAAGATAAAACATTTTTCAAAAATGGGATATACAAATTGCCCTCCCACTGGCAAGAAATCATTAATAATAATGGCAATTATATTATTTAATAAAGTTTATTGACGGTAAGAAAAAATTGTATTTTGTTTTATTTCAAAAACGGACAGAACTTTCCGGTAGACCTTATATAATATTTATAATATCTATATAATTTTCATATATGATTTTATGACAAGTATAGCTGGCTACTAAGTGGAAGGACATAGTTCCTTACTTATCCTGGAAAAAGAAGGAATTGAGCATAGGGTACACATCTGAGAAGGGCAAGCTTCCGGGGGTCTATTAGGGAGTTCACATCAAGATTCCAAATTTCCTAATAGAAGCTGGAGTGATGGGATGATGTTCAGAGGAACAGCTTTCGGTTTGGGTGTGGTCGGTGTGCTAGGAGATAATTCAGAGGCATGAAAGGTGGTGATAAGGGGCCAGGGATAGTAATCTTAGAAGGTGAAAACATATCTCATTCACTGTGTAAACGAAAAGGAGGAGAACTGAAGTTAATGAACCAGAATTGGTTTCAGCCAATATTCAGACATTGCCGAAATCCCCAGTTCCTTTCTAAAAATTTGCCCACTCTTCCTTCTGCTACTTTTGACTCTTCCACATTGACAAAATTTGCATCTGTATATTGGAATCAAAACTGGGCTCTTTGTATTTCTCTAAATGCTGCTCAACATAATCCATTTTTGTTTGTGCATAGTCCATAAAGAAGTCAATATAGCTCTGTAATTTATTGAGATGTCAGCTCCACAAACTTAGCTGTAGCCTGGGAAAGGCAGGCTGCAGATTTTTTTTCTCTTTTTAAAGATGCATTGACCTCATGCAGGGAACACTTCAAGGAGTTTTGTCTGGATAATCAATACATTTCTATATTTATAAGCCTAATCAGAGCTCATCTGCTTTTCTGCTAAAGTACTGCCCAATGAGAGAGTCACATAATCAAAATTATAAATTTTATTGCATTGATTTTTTTGTTCTACTTGTTACTCAGAGCAAAAAAATAATTAAATATTTTCATTTCAGTAACTACAACTTGACATAAAATCATTTCTTTAGGAAATATTTTTCTAACGTCAGTATTATGGCATTTTATGCTCCTGGTGCTGCCATTTTTTATTTTAATCATTATATTTTAACAGGTCCAAGACTTGTTTTAAATGCTCTAGTCTCAAAACTTAACAGCTGTTCTCCGGGCCATATATAGAAAGCCAGTCAGCTGCCTTGCACTGACCTCAATGGCGCAGTCTCCCAGAGCCAGATCTCCATCGGAGAGACACCAGCTTCACGTTATAAATACTGCAGGGTCATCTATAAATGTGTACATTTCACCATGTTTCACTTGCTCTTGTTTTGCTGAGGCAAGTGCCTGCTGTCCTTACTCATGTAGTAGCAAGCACCTTTGAAACTGAGACCACATTTCTTTCAGTTAGAGGTAGGGATAACAGAGCCAGGGGAGAGAGTTCAAAGAAGAGAAATGAGAAGGGCTAGCTTAGAGGAAGAATAACAAAATGGAAAAGACATCTCACAATAAAGATGGTAGCTGAGTCTTTAACTTGCTGTGTTAAGCCTATACATCTTTCTATAATATATGGCTCATAATTTCACATCACTGGCCTATACACATTTATTGTATGGTGTATAGAGAAAATGTACATCGGGATGTGACCAGAAAATTTCTGCCATCCACATTCAAGCCACCATCTCTGGGGCAAGGCATTTTCATTATCAGGGCACTGTTTCCACTCAGGGAAATTAACTGAACCTGAAAGCACCTAAGTGCTTCTATATGACTATGCTCTTAGGCTAATTTAGGCTATACAGTGTATTCCCTTGGCAATACATATGCCCTTTCTGACTTTTAGGCTTCTCAGCCATGGGATTTCTGAACCACAACCAAACAGTTTTGGCCAAGTCAACCTGGCCAAGACAATATCTACAAAAAAACAAAAGAGTAGGTGATGAAAATCCATATCTTAATTTAATTTTTAATAGAAAAATTAGGCATAAGTTATTTGATATTATTTAAGCATCTTTATCATTTTAGTAGAGACTTATAAAACAGCAGTTGTCTCTATTCCAAATTCTACAAACACTTTTCAGAGTATATTTCTAGTCAACATTCTTAGTGTCTTATGTTACACCAACATATAAAATTTATATTTTAAATCCATATAGAAAATACACTTGCTATGTAAGCAAACTTAAGAGTGGTGACCAACCTTAATAAAACTTGAAATTAACCATCAGCTTTTTAGATGCCATAGATCGTATTTGTTTTGTTTTATTAATGTCTGTACATTTTGCAAAATCTCTCCACAAAGTAAATCTTTGATAGCCTGGCCCAAAACAATGAAAAAGTAAATCCTGATAATAGCACACCAAAGAGATGAGTATCCAGTAAATATAGCTAAAACTCTATGAAGGACTGCTTAAATCCAGCTAGCAAAGGTTTGAAGTTTAATATGTTACATTATCATCAAAAATTAAGAAAGTTATCATTTCAGAGAGAAAATCTTTTTGTACTGACATTCAATATGTGGCATTGTCTGTCCATACATAGTGACAAAGAACCGCTGAAGGGATCTGGAGGTCTGAATGGTCATTTGTCCATTTCATTTCCTCTACATCACCTTCACTACCTTCAGCATTTGACTAGCTATAACAGAAGAGGGTAGCTCCAATATCTCCCAAAACAGCTCACTTTCTATTAAGATAGTTTTACTGTCAATAATACAATATCAATCTGGGATCCACCCCCGTCACATACGGTCATGGTCATTGGTTCTCAGCACAAAAATGATTTCTTAGAGCTGAATTTATAACTGCTTTTCATGATCAGACACTACATTTACCTCAACTTTGTGTTCACCTTAGCCTTTAGACTCAGAGGAATTAGTGAACTTACAGAAATAGACCCGGAAATAGTGTATACAGTAGGAGGCATTAAAGACATAAACTAATGAGTCCTAAAAGATAACGCATTAAATGGAAATAGGAAATAGCATATTGTTATGCTGTACAATGTCATGTGGGTACGAGTAAATACCTCAGCATCTCTTAATCATCCTGCACATAATACATTTTTACTTTGAATTCCCAAATATCTTCACTAGGCAAACTGTTTTTATGTTTGTCAATTTTTAGTGCTGTTATAACTTGGTGTGTCAACTGTTGGAATGAATTCACAGCAACAGAGAGAGACAGATGGATACAAACAAGCATAGATGACCATACATGAGAACCATACATAATATTTATGAATATATAACCTATAAAATAATATTGTTTAAATCTGAACATATAGTGAATTGAATACCCTTTTCCTGGAACACTTATTCAACTGTAATATATGATTAATGGTTAAATCTCATTTAATATTATTATGTATTATTTAATTGACTTCTCTTGAATTAGAAGTCACTATAATAAGCTGCTATAACAAGGAGAATGAGACCAATATTAGCTCATTACAATCTAAGTATATTTCTCAGTTATATTAATAGTCCGACCAGTCCAGGCTGGAAGAACAAACCTACTTCATGAGGTCATTCAGGGCCCAGGTTCCTTTTATCTTTTTGCTCTGTCCTCATCCACATGATTTAAAGTGACTTACCAACACCACAACTACACCCCAATTCTAAGGATGAAAAAAAAGTAGAGTGCAGGCAATTTTGTTTTAAGAAGTATAACCCAGAAATTGAACACATTGATTTTATTCACATACCACTGGCCAGTATTCCCTCACAGGTGCATATATAGCTGTGAGGTAAACTAACAAAAGCAGTTTCTGTCTCTTCGACCACATAGACAATTAAGGCTGGAGGTGTGGCTGAGGAAGAAAGTTGCATTATTTCAATTTAAAAGGAGATAACTGGCTCTAGTCAGGTAGATTTGTTGGTTAGAACATCATCTCCATACACCAAGGCTGTGGGTTCAATCAACAATAGAGGAATCAACCAATGCATAAATATCAATGAATACATAAATAAGTGAAAGAATGAATCAGTCTCTCTCTCTCTCTCTCTCTCTCTTTCTCTCTGTTAATTAATTTTTTTTTTAATTTTTAAAATTTTATTTATTTTTTATTTTTTTGACAGAGAGAGAGTCAGAGAGAGAGGGATAGATAAGGACAGACAAACAGGAAGGAGAGAGATGAGAAGCATCAATTCTTTGTTGCGGCACTTTAGTTTCTCATTGATTGCTTTCTCATATGTGCCTTGGCTGTGGGGTTACAGCAGACCAAGTAACCCCTTGCTCAAGCCAGTGACGTTTGACTCAAGCTGATGAGCTTTGCTCAAACCAGATGAATCTGCGCTCAAGCTGGTGATTCGGGATTTCGAACCTGGGTCCTTCACATCCCAGTCTGGGGCTCTATCTACTGCACCACTGCTTGTTCAGACAATTTTTAAAATTTTATTTAGAAAATTAAATTTAGTAAAAATAAAGATAATTGATAATGGAGTAGAGTTAGATAATATTTCCATCCTTTGCCTGAAACTTTTCAGTTAGTACTAAATACTTTTACACATCTCTATGTACCATAATATCTTTCTGATTTACTTTGCTAGGAAGAAGGATGCTTTATCGTTTAAACTGACAAGGGGTGATGTCATCTTTCCTGAGTCATTGCCACAAAGTACATTATTCAAAAATATTTAGAAAACATTGCATCCTAGATTTCTATGTATGACTTGCATTTTTTATACTTTAAATTCATATACCCATCAAACAAATATTTTTCAACCTACGATGGTCCACACACTGTTGTTAGAACTAAGGAAAAAAAATTAATAGAACACAGCCTTTGTCTTCATGAAGGTTTACAAACTAAGGAGGTGATCACAGTATAATGATATTAATAAACGGGTGGATACTATGTATAAAAATCATAAATCTAGATCTATAAAAATAAAAACTATTTCAACTTAACTTTTGAAGGCCTCAGAAGCATTGTCAGAGAAGGAATGCCAAGGGGAGACCTAAGAAAGAATGGGTGATCTAAGAAGAGAATAAGAAAATCAGTCCAAATGGAGGGAAGAGCACAGGCAAAGGTCATTTCTATTGCCAGGCAAGGCTTCAGAAGGAGCTCGAGAACAAACTGGTACAACATCATGAAAGGATTCAGGAGCCACACGACAGACCTCTAAGCTCAATCAGCTCTCACTGAGTCAGCAGTCATCCGTGATCATTTCTGTCCTATTTACTGGCTCAGCTAAAATTTATCTTCCCTCAGGAAACTGTATCTATGCCTTGAAACCACGAGAGCCCATGATACAGGGAAAGGTGAAAAAGACTTGTTCTTTAGTGTATATAGATAGTGAATAGGCATTGCTGGTTTTGAAGCAGATCTTGACTTTGACGAGCTGTTTTGTGAAGCATGCACAGATGAAATAGCGCAAGACTGGATGTAGAGGAGGAAACATTATGGAACCTTATTTAGAGCCAGACTATGTCCTAAGTGCTTCATGGACTTTATATCTCTTAATTATCACAGCTCTCTAAAGTAGATCCCATCACTATTTTCATGTAATTTAGACACTGAGGCTCTGACTACTTAAGAAAATGCCTAAGATCACACAGTGTATGAGTGGAAGAGCCAGGATGCAAACCCTGGAATTCTGATTCTACATGTTATACCCTTAATTACTATGATCTACTACCTCTAATAAATTAGGTAGTGACTAGAATTAAGATACCTTTCATTTAGTGGTGGAGGTGCTAAAAGAAAAAAAGTACATGGGAAGAGAAAAGCAGCAACAAATCTGCACTGAAGTGATAGAGAACATGGTATATTTAACTTTCAACTTGACCCAACATCCATATGCTATACTAAATACAGTATTAATTAAACCTAAAATGCTGTGTGAGGTTTCAAGTCAAGAAGAACAGACTGAAAGCACAGAGATGAGTAGCAATATGCAGGGGTACTATGGGATTTTAATAGTGCTGGGGCACATGGTAAACAACAGGCTGACAAGGTCTGGGGCAGTAGAACTACACAGTGCTCGAATGCCCTGCTACCCAACTGCATTCATAGGAAATGGTGTAATAACATTGGGCCAATCAGTTCCCATTATATTTCCACCTCTACCCTCAGATGTCTGCTATCAACGTCTGTCTTCTGGTATGGAGTGGTGTATCTGTCCTTTTTCATGGCTCTGTTACAGAGGTAAGTGACATTCTCAAAAATGGTTCTTGTATATATATTCCCTGAAAAAAATTAATACACTTTTGACAATGTCTGCTTATTGCTTTTATACTTGAAAACAATGTGGCTGCAAATAATACTGCAGTATCACACTTTTCTTTCAACATCTGCAGATACTTTTATTCTCAAGGAATAAATACTGCTTAATGGATGTGTAAAGTCAGCTTAGTGTTTAGTACTTATAAGTGACTTGTTTCCCTTACAGCACCTACAGAATTTATTTGTTTGCTTTATCAATTAAGATAATAAAAAATTAAATGGGAGTTTTTAATTTCTATAAATCATCTTCTATCATTTTCTTTTTCCTGGAAAGTAATGTATATCCTATTCATTTATAGTTTCAATTCTTTAATCCTGGGGTTAATTTATGGTATTATGTCTTGAATATCTGGTTTATTTGTTAATATCTTTATAGTTATGCGTATTATTTGGCCTTATCTATGTCTTATATTTAATTATATATTACTCTCTTCCCTTTATACTTACCTATAAAATAATCTATATATCAGATATTCAATTTTAAGCTTTATCCTGTATTGTTATCTAATTAATTTATTTATTGTTTAATCTTTCTTCAGACTTTTTTTTTGTCCTCAGCTCTACATTTTCCATTCTTATTTCTGTAAACTGAATTTCCATCTTGCTTGGCTTCTGTTTTATTGACTCTAGTTGCCTAAACCTAAACCTAATTACAGAATTCCCATGAAATTGTTCTTCTATTCCTTGGTTCATGTTTCATTTATGGCTTAAGTATTTATTTTTTTATTTCATTCTGCTTTATATTATTGAATAATTTACATAATTGCTGTGTCCTTTTCTCTTATTACTCTTGTCTAATTACTTTTGTTTTTGTTTTTTGCCTACACTACTCTACTGGACATAAATTTACTCTGACACCTCTGTTTTTGTCTCAGTGCGGTAGCTGAAAAATTCACTCTTCCCCAGTCTCCCTCAAAAACATGTTCGTCTATTCCCCAATCCAGTGTTAAGTAGCAAAAAAGCCTTCACAGGCAAAACCAAGGATTTTAAATTGGGAAGAGTATTCTGGATTATGAGTGCGTGTCAACGTAATCATAAGAGTCCATATGACATTAAGATAGGCACCTGACAGAGCGAAAATGTAACACTGGGAGCAGATGTTGCAGTAATATGTTTTAAAGATGCAGGAAGACAACAAGAGCCAAGGAATGCAGGCAGCCTCTTGCACCTTGAAAGGGCAAGGGAACAGATTCTCTCCTAGAGTTCCAGATGGAACCAATCCTGCTGATGCCTTGGTCTGGGGCTTTAAAACCCACATTGAAATTCTGACCTACAGAACTATATGATAATA
This sequence comes from Saccopteryx leptura, assembly GCF_036850995.1. Taxonomy (NCBI): domain Eukaryota; kingdom Metazoa; phylum Chordata; class Mammalia; order Chiroptera; family Emballonuridae; genus Saccopteryx; species Saccopteryx leptura. The sequence continues at coordinate 175,308,398 of NC_089506.1, read as the reverse complement.
CACTTTTATTTTTAGCCACAAAGTTAGTGGTAATTTGTTATAGAAGCAATAGGATATTAAAACAGGAAAAGATCTTTAGAACAATTCTTTCTCTCAGACCTAGACATAATATGAGCTATTTTAATATTGGGAGAGATTATTCTACTTTTTTATGGTTTAAAATTATTGATTATTGATTTATTAATTTTTAAGTTAATTTTCTGGTTAAAAAACCACTTTAGGCTATTTTATGACATTTTTTTTTATTTCTGGTCAACGCTTCCTTCTTGATACTCCTCCATATAAAAATATTTTTTAATTGGCTTGAATTCTATATTTGAAAATTGATTCTGAAATATGTATTAATTTGCTTATCTATTCTCCTCAATTTGGAAACTAAACAAAATTACCATCTCAACTCCCCATTGGTATAAATTATGCTATATGTATAATCATTGCACAGATACCTTTAAGGAATGATATTGCAAGGTCATAGGTTATATGCTTAATTAATTAAAAAATGTTAGTAGTTGTTCAACAATGATTGTTCAGGTCAATACTCCATGTTAGGTCAACTTTACGTAAACTTGTATTTAATTTTTGTTTTCATGTTTCCCTGATAGCTGGCAAGCTAAAATTCCTTGATAAACATGTGCACCATTTAGTGTCTGTGAAATGTTTAGTTCAGGTAAGTGGGGTAACACAGAGAGGCTGGGCCTCCTGAGGTTAAGGGATGCAGAAGAGGCCAGGTCAGGGCCCAGCTCTTTGGAAATAAATACAAAAAGCCCCTGAGGGAGGAGGCATACTCAGTGGGGGGTAGGATGTAGAATGGAGCCAACTACACAGAGTTCAGACCCTGTACAGAGCTCAGCTATTTCCAGAAGATGGAGATGGGGCCTAGAACTGAAGCCTGGAAATTGAGACCTTGTGGACTGACCAGAACAGGATTCATGACAAAGGCCATGGACTTCCTCTTTCCCAATCCCCTGGGGAAGTGATAAGTGTAACACAAAAGACAATAGCTTGTTGTAAAATATATAAGACTATTAGAAATGGTAAGGGGATATTCAATAAATTTACAGTTGGAAGAATTACGAGGTATTTAAAAATCCACATGTAAACACCAATATACATAGACCTCACATATAAGTTATGCTGTATATAAGTTAAATATTACTACCAATATGATAAAAATATTTAATATTTTACATAAGACAGGCATGGTTCTCAGATAATGCTCAGCCTCACTGTTGAGGTGATTTAGTAGTGTGGTTACCCTAGACAAATAAAATAATTTCCTTGCTTAAATCCGAGTCAGAGACTCTCTCGTTTTGATAGCAAGAAAATGATTTTTATAAATTCCAGAGCATTATAGAGTTTCTATTGGATAAATGGTGTCATTCTAGTCAGTGGGAGTGACAGTGGTTGTGCAGTCCTGTGAATATTAGCTGGCTTCCTGGAGTTCATAACATCATACCATGCCATGGAATACTGCTGATGGGCTAGTGATGTCATGCCGAGCTCACAGAACACTGCTGACGCCGTAGCAATAACAGTCCTGGTCTGTGCTAAGCACTGGTCAGAACAGTGAGTTGGTGAGGAGATAGCTCTCTCAAGTGACTTGTTATTGATTGTAATTTTTTATATTGATGGTACTTGTTGTATTTTAATTCATTGTCAGCATCATCTACTGACACTCTGAGAGTAGAGTTAGTGGAAGAAAGGTACCTGCTTTAAAGAACTCTTTAAAGAGTTGAACCATGAAGCCTAAACGAAAAAGGAGACATCTGGACAGCAGCTATTCCATCAAATCTGCGAAAGTGTCAAGAGGTAGGCGTTAAGCTCACTCTCTGGGCATGGGGTAGCCAGGGACTGCTTTCTAAGGAGAGAAAATTTCTTGTTCTCAGGAAAGAGACAAAGAGAGAGGGAGCAAAGGAGGTAGAGAAGGGGGGGAGAGAGAGAGAGGAGTGAGAGAAGAGATGTGTGTATGATGGTCTTTTTGAGGACCCAGGTAGTCTGAGAATAGAGAAAACTCAGTGGCTGGGTCCTTGTCTCTGTGGCTTAGAACTTGTGCTACCTGTACCGTGTCACTCTGGGTTACACTGTCATAGACATAATGGTTGGTTAGTGTGATATTCATGAGAAAACGTATTTGCCTTTATTTGATGTCTGCCTTAGGGCATTAATTAATTATGTTGTGACTAGTTTTCCAATAGTATTTTCTCTTGTTAAGAAGAAACTCTGTCTCATAAAGGTGAGCAAAAAATTGAAAAAACAAAACTAAACTTTGAACACTTAAATCTAGTTGTGTACAGATGAGAATATAATGACAAAAAGAATTTTTTACTCAGGAGTAAAAACAAATTGTTTTGTTTTAGAATGTGAATATGTAAAGGTGAGGGCCCTGGGTGAAATGCAGAAAAAATGGGATACACACATCACACACACAAACACAATACACCCCTTAAGTGAAAAACAGAAAGTGTTTGGTTACTATGGAGATAAAAAGTAACCATTTAACTGCTATGAGGAAGAGCCACTGCTCAGTGGTGGGAGGGGACAGAATGGAGCCAACCCCATAGTTCCAAATGGTGGCTCACATTAGTAAAAAGAACTGACTTTTCCAACTTGTTTGAGATTTCTGAATCCACAATGGACCTTTGAAGAAGGCTGTCCTCATTTCATTTAAAATATACTGTGCATATTTATAGATGTTATTGAATATAAACTGAGACAACATGACAAACATTCCCACCTATTCCACTACACACACATACAGAGCATAAATAAGCCAGGAGAAGAAAGGTACTCATACCTGACATTATTGTGTACTAATTGGGGATCAAGCCCAGTTATTTGCATTTCAAGAACACATTATACCCCTTATTCATTAAAATGCATTAGGCTGTAGCTACAAGTACACAAATGAATTCATTTCTTATTTACATAAGAAATCAGCATATAAGTACCAACCACTAAGGCCAGTCTCCTCACAGATAATTCATGGGCCTGAGTTGAAGCAAACTTTGTTATCATTAAATGCAGCTTTGCAAAAGACAAAGAGTTATAGCATACCAGTGATCTAGGAAAGAGGAACTTTGAGGGGCAAATAAGAGGTTGGTGTGAATGTGCCTGAAAGAGGAAAATGGCATTTCCATTCATTTTCCAATATAGAAACATAATCACACTGTCAGAACTACCTGCAAGGGAAGCTAAACATAAAATATAGTTGTGTGTTCAGGTAGAAAGGAGACAGCAGTGTTTGTTCCATTAACAAAAAAACCTACTTTGTGCAAACCCAGTCACCCAAGATATACAATGACATAGTATATATTATTGTTCATTTAAAATTTTATAGAAACCCTTTTTCATATCCATGAAGATAGAAACTAATTGTGTTTACTGAACATATTATACAGTTGGCTCCTATTATGTAAAGAGCAGATAAATACACAAATAAGAAACATGAACCATATCCCTATTGTTGTTATTTATTTCTCAACATTTTTCAAATAAGATGATTTGCAGCACATACAGCAGTAGGCCTAACTCAATGCAAGAAAGCATAGGTAGCTTCTTCTTCAACAGATTTCTTATCTAGCATCTCTTCTAAAGATAAGGTAACTCATGATGTTAAAGAGTAACTACTGAATAGGATGTAAAGGGAGGTGGGATCTAGACAGAGCCCAGAGATGAGCTGAGTCTGCCCAGCAGTCGGTACAAGGCTGCCCAGGACAAAAGAACCTCAGATGCTTCTGCATCTTCCATGTGATCAGCAGTGAAAGCAATAAATTCCAAGAGAAACACACTTAAGGGACTGGAGCATGCCAAGGAGATCAGAGAAGAAGTATTATATTTGTGAAATAATGGGAGAGAGACTAAAAGGGATGAGAGTTTTATGAAAGAAATTTGGAGAATATGTGACTATGAGAAAAACAAGAGCATGGTATATGACCCGGATGGTATGAAAGCACTAATAAAAACAGGCTAATAGTGCTAGAAGCCTGGAGAACAGAACTTTAGGTAGAACCTAGAGATACCTAGTCAAAGAGCACATCACATTCAATATATTCATAGGCATTTTTACATTCACATTCATCCCTCATTGGACCCATCGGCACCCATGATTCCTCCTCATTCATTTCTGTATATTCTGCTACATGCATCTAAATTCTCCAAGTATAATTTTCTCTTAACATACAAAGAATTATTATTTCTTTCCCTCCTAAAAACCTAGATTAGTTATTCCTGTTTTTATATGTTATAGAAATAAATGGACAAAATATATATTTTGCATCTGTTCCTCTCATTTGTCTATATATTTGTGTATCTTCTTTCATGTGATCAGCAGTAGAAGCAAAATTTCCATGTGGAAAACACTATAGGACTGGAGAAGACCCCAGGAGATCATAGGAGAACCGCATTACGTGTGTGGAAATAGTGGGTGCGGGATTAAGGGGATGAGAGTTTCAATAGAGAAACATGGAAGAATATGTTAGTAGGAGTCAAACAAGGACATCTGGTTAAATGACCAGATAGATGTGAAAGCACCAATGACTTTAAAAAGAGCCCAAGGTGGAAGGGTCCTAAAGCATAGAACTTGAGGTAGAATTCAAGATACACCATCACAGACCCACTTTTAATGATGGTAGACCACTTACCTTTCAGGCATGGTTTTAAGTTTCTGATGATCTCTAATGGCTTGCTGAGATAGCACAGGCAAGATAAGTAATCCCACGAACATTGATGATACACAAAATACATTTCTAGTTTGAGTTTGTTTATATTTTTAGAAAATGAACCTAATACGGGAAAGTCATGTGTGGTACTGATGAATGACATATAATGTCCACTCAAAAAGCATTTTTTGAATTGACCCAAACCCTATAAAAAATCACATCTTAACAATCTTTTTTTACTCCATTCCTCATAACATAAATCAGTTGTAAAGACTGAAACATCCGATGAGACTCAAAAAGAAAACTTCTTATTCTCAGAAGACCTAACGGGACCCTATTCTGCAACCACGCGTCACCATCTTGATGAGGATGGTAAGGACCTTACACAGGTGGGATGTGAGCATGGACAAGAGATGCTGCTGAGCTGCCCAACCCAGTCTCCACTGACTTCACTGTCCCCTCACACACAGGGAAGGGCTACAGGCTCACAAACCAGTACCAAAGCTTCTGCTGAGAGACACACAGGGAGAGTGACTTCAAGTACAGGGCAAGGTGCCTCAGCACAAATTCCAAGATAAGAACACTGGGACAGTGGGGGGTGACATGGTGGGCTGTGGTGATATGTGAGTGGGAGTGGAATCAGAACCTGCACCCACAGCTCAGCACAATGCACATCCTCACACACTCTCTCACACCAGCCCTCCTTCCACCAGGCATGATCCCATCTCTCCTCTGCTTCACCTTTCCTCCCAAGTACACAGCCTTCACCCCCGTCCACCTTCCTCCTTCTCCAGGAGTACCACATAGCTACATCCTTACCACATTTCTTCACAAAACCTTTTTGAGAGTCACCCATTGACAACTAATTCCATATATAATTCTAATCCTCTCACACAGATAATCAGTTCTAAATCACTCAAATTGAACCAACTATAGATTACTCCCATGACTTCATGATAATGAACTTCCATCCACTGTTGTTTAATCCACACATCCTATAAGCCTCGAAGCAACAGACCTTCATACAGATGCACTCCTGAGTTCTACACAAATGACCCCTAACAATCAAAGTCTTGTCATCTCACTTGAAAAGAGACCCACTCCTGCACTGCTCACATATGCTGTCACACCACTAACCAACATGCAAACAGTCATTAAGCATCCCCGTTCAGCAACATCACCAGATATGTCCCAGAATGTAGACACCTACACTAGAACATACCTCTCTCTCTATATATATATACCTACATCAATATAGATATCAATATAAAAATGTAGATATGTGTGTAGTAGTTACTGTTCAAAAAAACTTTCAACACAAATCCCCAAAATGTACAGTTTTTTATTAGGACATTGAGTTGATATCCCATTGTTAGTTCCTGCATACTGTCTTTCATATGGTTTTAGTTTTTGTTAATTTGTATACATCTCCAGAAATATCACATACAAAATTCCTAATCTCATACACATTCATCAAATACAAATTTTCATACCAGTTTATATTTCAGTGTAAATAAAATTTTAAATTGGAATGTCAACTAAATTTCCATCAGAGCAAGTGTCATGTGAGGTAATAATGCCTAGCATCCATGGCGATTCCATATGTATTCCTTGAATTGAAAAAAACTCCAGAAAATGTCTCATAACAATGTTCTTTATGTATTCCATTCCCCAGAACTTCAGTCAGTTGTGGAGGCTCCAGCACGTGGTCCCACAGGACGTGAATACCCATTACCCTCAGCAGTGTTAATGGAGGACTTCGTTGTATGCCTGCGTCCCCATACTGATATGGATGGTAAGGAGTGTGCACAGCTGTGATCTGAGCTTGTATGGACAAGACATGACACTGAGCTGCTCAGCCTAGTCTCTGCTGAATTCACTGTCCCCTCACACACAGGAAAGGGCTACAGGGCAGATGATTAGTACTAAAGCTTCTGCAGAGGGACACATAGGAAGTGTGTCTGCAAGGTGGCTTAGCACAGATTTCCAACACGGGAACACTGGGACAGCTGTGGGTATCAAAGTGGACATATGTGATTGGGAGTGTAACAGAACCTGCTCTCTCCTATGAGCACAAACTCACACACTCACACACGCTCACACATCTCTCCTCTTTAACCATGATGGGCACCATTTCAGCTCCTCTTTCCTTTCTCCCAAATACACAAGTATCCATTCCCCACATCATTTTCCTTCTGGAGTAGCATCACATAGGTACACCCTTACCTTCATTACTCACAGTGATTTTCAGACTCACCTATTTACAATTAACTCCATAAATAATTCACATTCCCTCACGCAGATAATCTGTCCTCTCATTAAAGATCAAACCAAAACACACACACAAACACACACAAATACATGCCCTGATGGAAATGAACTTCCATCAGTTGTGTATCTAATCCATATGCCCCTCTAGCCATGGAGCCTCAGACCTTCACAGAGATGATCATTTGAGAAATACACACCGTCCACTTCACTCTCCCTTTTACCACGTCACTCTGAGAACACGTCTCACTAGTGCACTGCTCACAAGTGCTGTCACACCAATAATAAATATGCACAACTCATTCACAGTCTGCTTTTCCCAACATTAAAAACCTCAGGAAGTATGTCCTTGAGCATACACACTCCTTAAAAGATACATACATGCTATATCCTCATTCCCACAGAGTTATGCCATGTAAGGAACTCAAGTAATGCATACCATACAAAACTTCTGAAAAACCACATACAAAGGACTTTCACTTCACAAGGTCACACAGGGCATAGCCTTCTTTACTACTAAAGACTCCACACACAGATTCTACTTTTCTTCTAATTTCCTTTCCTAGAAATCCAGTATTACACTGAAACTTTTCATGCAGTAGTATCCCTGATATTCCTATATCCCCATCAACTACAAAAGGCAAGAGCATGGAGGGACACATAGGAGAATTGTATGGTGATGCTACAAGTGGCTCATGTCATTGCCATGCACTTTAAGTTGTAGAAACACAATCAAATGGTAAAAACTACCTGCATGGAAAGCTAATAAATACAATATAGTTATTTCTTTAGGTAGAAATCAGACACCACTGTCTAATCCATCAACAAAGAAGCATCTTAATACAAACCCAGTTGCCAATAACATGCACTGACACAATGAATACCCCTGTGCATTTTAAAGTTCTATAGAACTATATACAACCAGTCTCTGACGATGAAGGCCCTCTGTGTTCAATCAACATGTCCCATAGCAGCCTGCTACTGTTTGCTCCATGAACAGATAAATACAAAATTACAGTCATGGACTCCATCCCAATTATTATTATTTAATTTCTCAGCAGAGCTAAATTTACAAGAAGATGCTTTACAAACTAGTCAGAAGTCAGTGACCCCCCCCCCCAAAACCCAGGAACTTCACAGAGTTTTGCCTTCCTCAGATTACTTCATCTATATTTCCTCTGAAGTTGAGCAAACAGGTTCTGGCAAGTAGGAACTACTGAATAGGATGCAAAGGGAGGTTGGGATCTAGACAGAGTGCAGGGACAGGCTGAGTGATTCTGTCCATGAGTCGGTACAAGGCTGCCCCAAACGAAAAGAACCTCAGAATACTTCTGCATCTTCCTTCATGTAATCAGCAGTGGAAGCAAAATTTCTAAGGGGAGACCACTAACAGGACTGGAGAAGGCCCTAGGAGATCGGAGGAGAACAGTGTTATGTGTGGAAATAAGGGGTGCGGCCCTGACCGGGCGGTGGTGCAATGAGCATCAGACTGGGTTGCAGAAGACCCAGGTTCGAGATCCCGAGGTTGGCAGCTTAAACACCGCTCATCTGGTTTGAGCAAAGCTCACCAGCTTGAACCCAAGGTTGCTGGCTCGAGCAAGGGTTTACTTGGTCTGCTGAAGGCCCACGATCAAGGCACGTATGAGAAAGCAATCAATGAACAATTAAGGTGTCGCAATGCACAACGAAAAACTAATGATTGTTGCTTCTCATCTCTCCGTTCCTGCCTGTCTGTCCCTGTCTATCCCTCCCTCTCTCTCTCTCTCTCTCTGTCTCTGTAAAATAAAATAAAATAAATAAAAATATGGGTGAGGGACTAAGAGGATGAGAGTTTTAATAGAAAAACATGAAAGAATATGTTAATACGAGTCTAACAAACACATGTTACATTACCAGGAATATGGATAAACACTAATGACTTAAAAAAAGACCCAGATTGGTTTCGTCCTAAAGCACAGCACTTGAGGTTGTGTAGAAGGTATCCTGTCGTAGACTCAACTTTTAGTGCCGGTGAACTACCTTTCAGGCATGGTTCTAACTTTCTGATGATCTCTATAGCCCTGCCGAGATAACACAGACAAGTAATCCTACTGACATCCAGGATACAGAAAATTTAAAAGGGTGTATTTATATTTTGAGTAAATAAACTTGCATATGGAAAGTAACCTTAATTTCCATGAGATCAAGTGTCATGTATTACTGATGACTGACATAAAATGTCCACTCTACATGTATTTCTTGAATTGATACAAACCCTATAAAATGTCTCATTTTAATTTTCTTTTTTTCACTTTATTCCACATAATGTGAATCAGTTGTGGATATCCAAGAACCTGATAAGACAACTGGAAAAAACTCTCTGATCTCAGAAGGTTTCAAGGAGGACTGGTGATCCATCAATGAGTCCCCATCCTGAGGAGGATGGTAAGGAACACACACAGGTGGGATCTGAGCTTGTACAAGAGATGCTGCTGAGCTGCTCAGCCCAGTCTCCACTGATTTTACTGTACCTTCACAGACAGGAAAGGGCTACAAGCCAGACAGACTACTAATAAAAGAGGGATATAAAGTGCGTGTGACTTCAAGGACAGGTTGAGACACCTAAACACAAATTTCCAAGAGAGGATCACTGAGACAGCCATGGGTGACTGTATTAGACTGTGCTGATGTGTGAGTGGAGTGTCATCAGAGTTTAATCAGAACCTACCCCTTTAAATGAGCACAAACCCACATCCTCACACACTTTCCCACATCTGTCCTCCTCTAATATGGTATGGGCCACGTTCTTCTTTTAAATGTCCCTCTCAAATACACAAACTTTATTGCCCATATACCCTACCCCTTCTCTAGAAGCATCACCTAGGTACCCCCTTACCTTCATTCCTTCACACAATCAGTGTTAGAATCACCCATTAACAAGCTAACTCATAACTCACATTCCCTCACACCGACAGCCTAATTAAATTCTCTCATCCCAGACCATTCTGGGAAATCACAAGCCCTTAAGGAAACGCACTTTCTTCTGTTGTCTTTGATATCAGATGACCCTTCAGCCACAAAGCCTCAGAACTGAGAGAGCTGCACATTGTCAGAGCTACACCACCATCCTCGAACACTCTAAGTCTTAATATCTCACTGTGGGAACAGGTCCCACCCTGGCACTGCTCACATGGGCCTTCAGAGCACTGACAAACATGCATTAACGCATTCACCATCCTCTTTCACCAACCCCAGGACACTCGCTGCATATGTCCCACGAAGTGCTCACTAGTCCACAAAAGCAACATGCAATGCTAACTCCTCATTCCCAGAGTTATACAATGTAAGCAACTCAAATAACGCGTAGCATGCAGGGAATTCTGAAATGTCACCTACAGACGAATGTTGATGGTGCATGCTCACAAAGGGCATGGCCATCTTCACTCATATATACTTTACACCATATTTTACTTTTCTTCTTTTTAAAATTCTCTGTCCTATGAACCCAAGAATTATATCAAAGTGCTCCAGGTATTGGAACCCTGGCAATGGCTGTATCCCAGTCAGCTAGGAAAAGCAAGAACGTAGAGTGGCACATGGGAGGTTTCTATGGAGATGCCTAAACAGTGGCCCACGTCATTACAATTCAGGTTCCAATATGGACACACAATTACACGGTCAGAACTATCTGCAAGGAAAGCTGATAAATATAACGTATTTGTATGTCCTGGTAGAACGGTAGTCTCCGTTCCATTCACAAAGAGCTTTACAGGGGATACCCTATCACCCATGATATCCACTGACACAATAAATGACTGTGCATTTAAAAGTTTCATAGAAATTATACTACACATTCCATGAAGATGAAGGCTGTGTGAGTTCACTCATCATGTTGCATAGCAAACTCTTACTTTTTTTTAATGAACAGATAGTAACATAAATACCATGGACCACATCCCTATTATTTATATGTTATTTCTCTGCAGAGTCAAATTTACTAGAAGACACTCTGAAGCATAGTCACAAGGCAAAGGCCCTCCTTCAAACCCAGAAAGTTTGGGAGATTATTTCTTCTGATGATGATGACTTAATCTACATTTCCTCTAAAGATAACCTAACAGGTGCTGGTGAGGAGGATGTCTGAATAGGAGGCAAAGGGAGGTTGGAGGTAGACTGAGCCCAGAGATGAGCTGAGTGAGTCTGCCCAGCAGTCAATACAAGGCTGCCCAGGACAACAGAACCTCAGATGCTTCTGCATCTTCTTTCATGTGATTAGAATTGGAAGCAATAAATTTCAAGGGGAGAACACTTAAAAGGACTGGAGGAAGCACAAGGATACTAGAGGAGAACAGTGTTACATTTTAAAAGACAGTGGGAAAGAAGTGAAGAGGATGAGAGTTTCCTCAGAATAACATTGAGGAATATGTTAGTATTAGCCAGAAAAGGACATGTTATATTATCAGGAGCGTGTGAACACATGAATAACATGAAAGAGTGCGAAAGAGTTAAGTACCTGAGAAGTGAACTTGAGGTGCAGCACAGAGCTCTCCAGGGGAGGACACATCACATCCACACAGTTTCACAGCAAAGTGTCCACGTTCATCCTCAGCCCTCATCACCCTCATCGGCACTCACTGTCCTCTGTCCCTTGTCATCTTACATGGCATCTAAGTTCTCTCTGCTCCACCTACCATGAAAAGATTTGTAACTTCTCAGACTCTCAGACCCTGATTAGTTATACCACTTTTTAAATTTCATATAAATCAAAGGTCACAGTATATACATTTGACAGGTTCCTCTCACTCACCATTATCTTAGTGCAATTGTGCAGCACGTGGGTTTAGTCTGTGCACCCTGGTATATGCAAACCATTGCGTGAGCATCACTTTCCTGACATATTTTCAGGATTTCTATATGATTTCACTTGGAGAGTATTAAAAAGATGTTCTTAACAGTCTACTACATTGATATGTAATATGGACATATGTCTCTTGAATAAATGCTTAAGACATTGCTAGACCTTAATGTCCAGATCTGGCTTATCCCCTCCAGAACCCGGACCTCCAAACTCTCTTTCCCTAATGCCATCACGTGTCACTGCACACATACCTTACACATCTTCTCCACACTCTCACTTACTCTGGCTCCTCACTTACTTAGCATCTTTTTCCAATACCCATCCATTCTTTCTCTTATTAGCCTTGATTTTTACATTCTCACGTTCTTTAATTTCCTCTCCTATTTTACAATTACACTAATTCCACTGCTACAAAAAGAATATGCTTGGTAAGATATTCCATATCTGAACACAAATAAAGCATACTAATCATAGTTATAGTAAATGCAATATACACACATAATGTGTGCAAAAAATAAAAAACATTCCCAAAAATAATGGCTAATTTTTGCAATATGTAACTTTATCTTTACCTCTCTCCATATATATCTATCTTAACATAGATATCAGTATACACTGATTGATAGATAAATAGATGTGAGAATTTCTCATAAAACCTGTAACTTACATCTCCAAATTATACTATTTTTGTGAAGAAATTAGATGATACCCAACTTTTAGTTCCTGCATACTGCTTTCAGGCCTTTTTGAAGACTCTGATATTGTGTGCAGAACTATAGAAATATCATACAAGATAACCAATACACTGAAATCCATCAAATTCAAATGTTTAATAATTGTTTACATTTTATAGTAAATTAAATCTTGAATGATAATGTCACCTTAATTACTATGAAAGCAAGTGGCATGTGTACTAATGATGATGCACCTGGAATATACATATCAACATGTAATTTTTGAATGAACAGAGACCCCAGAAAATGTCTCATCTCAATGTTCTTCTTTTATTCCACTCCCTAGGACTCTGGAATACTCAAGCAGATGCCCCTCCTCCTGAGTCAGGGGTGCAGGTCTCAGCATCTGGACAGAGAGAAGGAGAAAAGCCTACAACTTCAGAAAATATAACATGGTACTACTCTGAATCCAAGCGTCCCCGTCTTGATGAGGACGGTAAGACACATGCACAGGTGACATCTGAGCTTGGACAAGAGATGCTGCTGAGTTGCTCAGCCTGGTGTCTACTGATGTCACTGTCCCTCACACACAAGAAAGGGAAACAGTGAAGGCATCCTAGTAGTAAAGCTTCTCCAGAGAAACACAGAGTGTATCTTCACAGATAGGGCAAGATGCACCAGCACAAATTTCTAACATAGCAACCCATTGACTGCTGTGGGTGACATGGTAAACACTGTTGGCATGTGAATGGGAGTGTAATCAGAACTGTCCCCAAAGAGGAGCACAAACACACATCCTCACACAATCACACATCTGTCTTCCTTCAACCAGGATAGGCCCCATATCTTCTCCTAATCACTTTATTTCTCAACTACATAAGCCTACATTCCCCATCTATCCATTCTCTCCACTAGTACCATCACACATGTACACCCTTACCTTCCTTCTTTCACACAATCCTTTTCAGAATCACCAATTTACAAACTAATTCCATAAGTAATTCGCGTTTCCTCACACAGATAACCTGTTTAAAATCCCTCATTCTCAGACAAACTTTAGAAAACTCACATGCCCTTACCAAGTGAAGTTTCATACATTGTCTGACTAATCCATATGTGCATTCAGCCACAGAGCCTCAGAGTTCGATAGAGATGCTAATTCTGAGAGCTACACACCCATCCTCTAATACTCTAAATTTTACCATCCTTACTGTCAGAACACGTTCCACTTCTGCACTGTTGATATGTGATGTCATACCACTACCAAACATGCATGCACTCATTCACCATCCCCTCTTACCAAATCAAAAATGCTCAACCTGATATATCCCATAACATACACAAATTCTAACTAGAACATACACACAATGCTACATCCTCATTCCCATAGAGTCATAGCACTTGAACAATAAAATAATGCATACTACACACAGACTTCTGAAATATCACATAGACATGAACTTTCACTCCACATGCCCAAATAGGACGTGGCCTTCTTTACAACTGAATACTTCCAACACATAGTCTAGTTTGAAATTTCTTTCCTAGAATTGCATCAATTACATAGAAATGATTCCTGTCATGGAAGCCCGAGTCACCTTTATCCAAGGCATCCACCAGAGGAAAGAGCACAGAGGAGCACCATAGTAGCTTGTATGGGTATGCCTAGAAGTGGCTCTGTCATTTCCATTCATTTCATACTAGCAATGCAATCACATGGTCACAATTTTCTGCAAAGAAAGTTGTTTTGAAAAGTACAGTTATGTCTAGGTTTAAAGAAACCAACAATCTTTTTTTTTATTTACAAAGAAGCTTCTTTGTTCAAACCCAGTCACTGATGATACCCATTGTTACAACAGCTATCACTATACATTTAAAAATTTCATAGTAAATAAATTAGAATATCCACGATGCTGGAGGCTGTGTGTCTTCACTAATAATCACATCACTGACACTAATTGTTTGTTCCATGGACATATAAGTATACAAATAAGAAACATGGACCACATCCTATTATTTTCATTTAATTTTCCAGCAGAGATGAATTTACAAGAAGAACCTTTGCAGAGTAGTCACAAGGCAGTGGCCCCAACTCAGACCCAGACAGGACAGGAAATATCTTCTTCCTCAAGTGACTTAATCTACATTTCTGCTCAAGATGCCCCAACATGTGCTGGTAAGGGAAAACTACTAAATAACATGCAAAAGGCGGTTGGGATCTAGACAGAGCCCAGAGATGAGCTGAGTGAGTCTGACCATTAGTCGGTACAAGGCTGCCCAGGACAAAAGAACCTCCGATGCTCCTGCATCTTCTTTCACGTGATTAACAGTGGAAGCAATAAATTCTAAGGAGAAAACACTTACAGGACTGGAGAAAGCCCAAGGAATTTAAAGGAGAACAGCGTTATGTCTGCGGGCATAAAAGGAGATAGACTAAAAAAATGAGATTTTTTTTCAGAATCACATGAAATAATATGTTAGTATAAATAAGACAAGGACATGTTATATTCCTGAAAGGGTGTGAAAGAACTAATAATTCAAAACAGAAAAAATGTGGTAGAATTCTCTAGACGTGAACTTTAGGTTGATTACAAAGATACCCAGATGGAGACACCATCATATCCATGTAGTTTCATAGCCAATGTTCTCACAATAATAAGATCAATCTAATCAGATCAATTGGAACTCACTATTCTCATCATTCATTTCTTTATCTTCCACATGCACCTAAATCCTCCATGATCTATTTTTATCTCTACCATACAAAGCATTATAACTTCTTGGACTCCTAAGACTCTATTATGTTAAGTGAAATAAGCCAGGCAGAGAAAGAAAAATATCTTATGACCTCACTCATTTGAGGGATCGAATGAACAATGTGAACAGAGGAACTGAATAGAGGCAGAGGTGGGATCAAAGGGACCAGAGGGAAAATAGACAGAGGGAAAGAAGATGAGAGGATCGGATCAGAGAAGGGAAAGAGATTGGTGGAATTATGTATACATAACACAGCGTTATAGAGAGCAGAAAAGCAAATTCCAGAGGGAAGGGGAAGGGCGCAGGGGGGAGGGGGACAAGGAGATATTGAGGGGAACACAGGGACAGGGAGGATATATTCTGTGGGACACTTGAATCTATGTAAACAGAATAAATTTTAATCAATAAAAAAGTCATTCCTGTTTTTAAATGCATTGCAAATAGAAGAGCACAATATATATATCTGTGTCTTGTTCCTACCCCTCATCATTATATTTCTGTAATTTATCCAAGTTGCATGTGACTTTAGTTTGTTCTTTCTTGGTATACATGTACCACTTCATGAATATAAACTGATTATATTTTTCTGATTTTTGAGTTGCTTTCAGTTTGGGACCACTGGAAAAGATGATTTTAACCATCTATTATGTTGATTTACAACATAAAAATATTACTTTTTGGAGAATGCTTAAGAGTTAGATTGCTAGGCTTTAGTGTCTAGATTCTATCTTAACCCCTTCAGGACTAAGACCTCCAGACTTTAATTGCCTAATGAAGTCACATCTTCCTTCACACTTAACCTTACACACACTTCTCTGTACTCCTATTTATTTTGATTCCTCACAGAATGCCATATATTAAATGCCCATCTGTTTTTCCTCTTAAAATTCTTGATTTTTCACATCCTTGTGTTATTTAATTTTTCCGCACATTTTAAAAATACACTAATTTTCTGGTTTCAGAAAGAATATGCTCAGTAAGATATTCCATACTGAAACCTGATAATATATAAACATGTATAAAGTCCAGTTAAAGGAAATGCAATCTAGCCTGACCTGTGGTGGCACAGTGGACAAACTGTTGACCTGGGAACACTGAGGTCACTGGTTCGAAACCCTGGGCTTGCCTGGTCAAGACACATATGTGAGTTGAAGCTTCTGTTCCTCCCCCTTCTCTTTCCCTCTGTCTCTCTTCTCTCTATAAACTGAATAACATTTTAAAAATAAAACATATCTTAAAAGAAAAGAAATGCAATCTACACACATAAGTATGTACAAAACTAACACAGAGACACAAAGGACACGTACCATACTAAATCACACAATACTAATCCTAAATCCAGATTCACAAACACTGAATATTCACATATTAAACCTTGGCCTCATGTTAACCAATGTCTATGAAATTAAACACTAATCACATTACATTCAACATGCCATTTTGCTACAAATGTGAATAATATACAACCAGACACATTCATGACAGATGAGGAAAATCTTAAACATTTCTATCATGATGAGTGAGCATGATTAGCTTTGAAACGGACACAGTGACATCACCATAGTAAATATTTAATTTTAGCAATAATAAAAATATATACAACTCTCTCTACTGTATATATACATTAAAATAGAAATTGATATAAATTAATGATATACCTGTAGAATTTCAAACATCTTACTCCTCACAGCCCCTAATTATACAATTTTCTTGAGGACTCTGAGTGGTTATCCAACATTTATTTCCTGCATACTACCTCTAAGGCATGGTTCTCAATTATGACTGAAGATCTAAGATATGTCACATACCAGATACCCAATCCCACTGACATCCATCAAACATAAAATTTTAATAAGTGCTTATTTATATTTTGGAGTAATGGAATTTTAAAAAGAAAAGTTACCTTAATTTCCATTAGAGCAAGTGTCATGTGTGGTACTGATGAGTGACATATAATGTCCACCCAAAATGTATTTATTGAATGAACACAGGCCCCAGAAAAAGTCTCATTTCATCTCAATGTTCTATATTATCCCATTCTCGGCAACACTCAAGTGGATGCTGCTCAGCCTCAGTCAGGAGTGAAGGTCACAGCATCTGGACAAAGAGAAGAAGACTATTCTTCATCTTCAGAATATTTAACATGGGAGTTCTCTGCATCCACACATCTCTATCCTGATGAGGACGGTAAGGAACACACACAGGTGGGATCTGAGCTCGGACAAGAGATGCAGCTGAGCTGCTTGGCCGGGTGTCTACTGATTTCACTGTCCCCTCAGACACCGGCAAGGTAAAAAGGGCAGATGACAACTACTAAAGCTTCTGTAGGTGGACACATAGGGACCGCAAGGTGGCTCAGCACAAATTTACAAATAGGAACACTGGGATAGCTGTGGGTGACATGGTGGACTGTGCTGAAATGTGAATGAGTTTCTCAAGCAGCATCTCACAGGTGCGCCCTTTCCATCATTCCTTCCCAGAATCAATTCAGTCTTGTCCATTTACACACTAGTTCCATAAAGCACTCACATCCCATCACAAAGACAACTGGTTTTAAGTCCCTCATTCTGAGCCAAACTCTAGAAAACTCATACTCCCTGATGGAAATGTACTTTCATCTGTCTTTCTAATTTGTATCCCATTACAGCCACAAATCTCAGACCACAGAGATGCTCATTCTGAGAGCTACACAGCCATCCTCTACTGCTCTGAGGCTACCATCTCACTCTCAACAGGTCTCACATGTGCTGTAATACCACGTAGCACACATGAACATACTAATTCACCATCCCCTTTCACCAACATCAGCAACACTCACCAGATATGTTCCAGAATGTACGGACAACTCCACTGGAGTATATATTTCATGCTACATCCTCCTTCCAACAAAACTACACCATGTAAACAACTCAGCGCTTACCACACAGGGAATTCGGAACAATCACACACACATGAGCATTCAGTCCTCATGCTCACACAGGGTCCGACCATTTTAACTCAACTAACTCGAGCACACATCCTAATTTTCTCTCATTGGAAATTTTCTTTCCTAGGATATCTTCAGATGCCTGTATTCCAGGACTTGGAGCAATCAGAGATTCCCCCCCTCTGTCCACCTGCCGCCTGTCCACTCCACTCAGTTGATAAGAACAAGTCCCTTATGTCCTCAGTGCATGACACAGAGGAAAGGGTCATTTATTACATGCCTGTCCAAAGGAGAAGTGTGGTTAAGACTTTATGGGAAACACAAGAAGGTTTGGTGCGTCCTTCTAAAAAGATAAAAATGGAGGAAATGACCTATATTGAAAAGGTCCATAAAAATGCCCCCCTCTCTCACATGTCTCGGAAGAGACCCCTAACTGACCATGAGCCCAGCTTAGACACCAGAGCCCAAGGGAAAAAAAAGAAGGCAGAGACTCTAGCAGAGCCTCCAGGTCTGGACGAGTATCCCAGGGCCAAGACACCTGAGTGGCTGGTGGCCCCGGACCATGGCTTCAAGTGCATGGCCTGCTGCCAGGTGTTCCCCAGCTTACAGGTCCTGCAGGAGCACGTGGAGTACGGGGTCACTGAGGGCTTCAGCTGCCATGTTTTCCATCGTGCCATGGCCCATATGAACTGCAAAAAGCAGAAAGAAGAGAAAAGGAAACTGAAGAAGGAAGCACGTAGATGCCAGAAAGAACAATATTTTGGCATTAAGACAACCCCTTTCAACTAAACAGACTGTTCTTCAGCCCCTAAAAGAGTGGAAGTGAAGTTGGTTAGACTTTATTGACAGAATACACTTTTACAGCAGCCATATTACCCACCATTTTATGCATATCTACCACCTGCTCTACTGCCATAGCACCAATATGAGCAAGCACATAACCCCTTTTTTATACTATCTACCAGTTTCCTTAAGAAGCAGGCGGACCACAACATCCCGAATATTGCCCTATTCTCTTTCCACTTTATTACAACCCTACATACTGACACAATCCATGAATATGTATTTCAGAAAAAGAGTGCAGATTCTATAGACTTTAAATAGTATAGATTATAATTCCCCTCCCCTACATTCACCCCACATTTCCCTGAACATGAACTTGTTAACAACCTTCCATATTTTTCTATTTGCTTTTCTTTAAAAAGCATACACCTTTTCCTATAGCTCCCTCAATTGTCCTCACCCATACCACCCATACCATGTGAGCGGAGAACAGACATTCTTATTATTGAGAGAAGAGCAGAAATTAAAGAATAGCAACTATAACTCACCTCTTAGCTTCTGTGAACTTGTGGACAACAGGTGCATACTCACTTTTATACGTGCATACCCACGGGAAAGGATGGCACACAAAATGCATAATTTCATGATAATCTCACATGTATCTATCTACACAGGGGTCCACAATGCCACAGTGAAGTTTAAAGCTTGACACCTTTTAAGGATAAAAGCTATCAAGTTTGTGAAACACAATTTGAATGTTTATTTGTTTGTCATTTACACTTGTTTAACTTGGTATATTTCCGAAGATAAATTTTAATTTTTGTCACTCTGGCATATTCCAAGGCTCAGAAACCTAAATGAACATTAAAAATGTTGTATTTACACTTCACCAAACTATACAGGAGAAGGGAACTAAAAATGATTCTTCTTTTAAATGATGTTCTTTATAATTTGTAGCTGTGACATTAACCTATTTTTCTATAGTAAAGAATAAGAAAAAAAACAACAGAATCAACAGCAGTCTGAGTTTTAAAAAGTGAATTTCGAATGCACTACCCAGGTAAGGAGGCAGGAAGCAGCATGCATACAAAACTAGACCACTAGGAAACCACTGTGAAGCCACAAGTCCAAACAAAGACAAAAATTTAATTAGAAAATCACAGATCAGCTCTTTCAGAAAAAAAAAAAAGGTTTGACTACTTCCTTTTTCCAATTTTTGTTCTTATTAAACCCTCAAGAGACTGGATGAGCCCACTCATATAGGGCAGCATGACCTACGGAGTGTGTGGATTCAAATGCCAATGTCATCCAGAATCCAGACAACTTCACAATCACAGACACATAGTCAGAGAAATAATATATACTCTGGGCTCCCCATAACTGGAGAACTTAATGCATATAATCAACCATTACAAGAATTCTCAGTAATATCTTCGAAAGTTTTAGTAAATCCAAATGTTCTATTAAAATGTTCTTTTTTAATAAGAATCATATTCAATTTAGATATACAAATTTTGATTCAATTGTGATATTTTAAATGATGACTTTTATGTAGTTTTTAACATTTTGAACACAGATTGATTATTTGAAGTTATAAAGCATTATTGTAAAATTTTGGATAATAAAGTATAATATTAAAAATTTTAAAAGAGAATACTTTTGTTATAGGCATGCATACTGCAGTATTTATTGGGGAACTAGGGTGACGTATGTCTTTGCCATGGACTGAGCGGAGGAGGGGAGACCGGGTGTGGACGGAGCAGGACGGGCGGAGTTGAGGGTTGCTCGCATTGAGCGGTGGGTGCACGGGGCTCATGGTGCCGTTCTGTTTGATATTTCACACGGTAAACATTCTTTAAATAAAAGTTAAAAAGGAGTCTCATAGGTAAACACGCTAAATTTCTTAATTGTTGAGAGGGATTGTGAGCAAAATAAAAAAAATATGTACTAAATTTCTCTCCAACTTAATAAACAACAGAAACACTTCAAGATTTCACAAGCTGGGAATTTTAAGTATAATAACTTCATTATCATTAAAAAGAACAAACAGTGTCGTTCATGAACTGACCCTGCACCATACCTGCAGTCCTATTTGCTTTAGGAACAGATGCGGAGATAAGGAATAGCAATGTGCGCAGATAGAAATAAAGAAGGCTGCCCAGCAGGGATGAACTAACCTAGTGGGTAGCAAGCAGTGGTTAGAAGACACGCTGGGACGCCACGGGGAAGCCCGGGGGCTGCATGCGGAGGGGTCCTGTCTCGGTATTAAGGACAGGGCGTTCACCTCTTCAAAAACATTGTAAATCACCAGAGTAAAGGGCCCCTAAAGAAATGATAAGACTTGCAGTTCAGAGAGGATAAAATGTAACTGAGTCCCAACAATAATTTTCATCTTCTCTTTAGTCCTAACCAGCAAAGCCACTCTTTAAAGATAAATATATTATTCTTATTAATGTATCTATGAAACTAGAGATGGCCAGCAACTCCCACACACACACTCACATATTCACATGTATGTTATTTTTCATTAAACACTAAGATGTCATAGCAAATGCAAATAGTAAATGAAATGAAGGTGGTGGGTGTGCAGAGCCTTTATCAAACATGTAGAAGGCTCACAGGTGGAAGTGAAACTCCAGTTGTATAATAAAAAGATGCTTAAAACTATTCTGTCTTTAGGCTTTTTAGAAGTCATTAATATCTACCACTTCAAGTGAGTTTGAAATAGGCATTTGAGAAGTTAAACTACATTTTCCTTCTACAAAAAATAAAAAGGTGAGATAAAAAATATATATATAAACATACACACATATATATGTATATATATAAATATATATGTCATTCAAATGATGAAATACAGGCACACAGGGCCAGAAACATACATGAATATAGAAAGATTCTGAATTGAAACTCTGTGGCTCTGCAGATGTCTTCTTACTTCTATCATTTTCAGCTTTGAGGATTAGTAATTCTTGAAGATGTGTAACACTGTAAACCATCCTGAACAAAGGGAACATGGCTCTGATTCTGGTGACACAAACTCCAGAGGGACCAAACAGTCACTAGTGGACACTGAGTAGAGTATTAGAAAGGAGGCCTCTCTATGTGGAAGGGCAAGTGGACAGTTCTTACAACGACTTATTCTACTAAGACACTTTGGGGAGAGTCTATAATTTAAATTCATGTGTCATAGGTTCTATGTATTTCTGTGTTAGAATATATCCACAAATATTAATGCTATGTGCTATCACTTATGAGGATAGAGAACTTTAAGACCAAGATCTGATAGCCAAAATTGTTTCCAGCGTGACTTTCCCTATTCAAAAATTATGTGGCGACAAATAGGGCAATAACTGAGGTCAATTGCAGCTGTGGAGGCCAACGGGACTAGAGTTTTCTAAAACATCTGAGAGTCCAGAATACACTCACAAATATTATTGAAACGTATATCAGCAAGATTATATTATCAGAAGGACATAGGGAGATCTACTTGTAAACACCTGAAAGATAATCAAGCAGAAAATAAAAGAATATGGAAGAAGAGGTGAAATCATTCCCACTATGTTGAATTTGTTGCCAACAATTCCAATTATCACCCGAGGAAAATGCAGTAGGTGTAATGAATTTAGGAACTGCTAAAATTCCTAAATCTTACTGAAGATTTAACTCAAATTATTTTGAAATAAACACCAACCCCTCATAGATAGTGTAAGCATGGCCAAAAGAAGACAAAATAATGCTGAAGTCCAGGTAAAGGAGTGATTAGAAACATAGAAACACAAGTCAATTTTTCCTGATTTTTCCGTGTAGTTGTTTTTCTCTTTCTGGTCTGTAAGATGTTCACATGGGTCATATTCCCCACCTTCTTTAATGTGGATGTGTTGGGTGAAGAAGCAATATGCACAGTTACTATAGTAGATGCAGTCAGAGTTTCCTGATATGATGATTAAGTTCCTAAGAAATATCATCAGTATGCACATTTGTAAATAACGGTAGGAAAGAATACCATCCCCATGATCGTTAAGGAACTTCTGTAGGTTAAATATTGATTCTCATGTGAGGTATATCAGAAAAACTAGGAGAGGAATTGACAGCCCCAATGTTCCCAGCGTAGGTGACAAAATCAAATGTATATCTAAATTCAAAAATATCTGCATTCAAGTATTTAAAATGGCTTAGGGCGCCACATATTATAGATGCTTAAAGTACCAGAATGGTGAATAGCTCCCAACCTTTTTCTCTTCTTGTAGCTCAGTGGCCTAGAATAAGCAGGCTCTGGGATGGTAGTGAAGAGAATGTTACAAAAGAGCTGAGTAAAAAAAAAATTAACTGCAATTTCAGAAGGTCAGTAGACATATAATGTCCTTTCTCTAATAAGGGCAAAAAGGAAATCATGGTCTAGAGCTGAGTTCCCTTAAAAGGGCATTTACACCACTTTTTATTGTTTAGTATTATAAAAACAAATGAGGGACTACTGAAGGTGCTCCTTGAAGTAACTCCCTACACTGTTTCTCACTCTTAAAATGAGCAGATAGATAAAAATTTCATAATCTAACTCAAAATCTCCCCATCTGGCCTTCAGATAAAGGTTATAAACTGGCAGTTCTTGAATAATGGCTGGTCCATCTGATAAGCCACTAAACATTTTTTTAAATAACACATTTTATGTGAATGTTAAAAAATAAAAATAAAAATCTCTGTTTTTGACTTTTATTTGAAAAATAAGAAATCAGAATCATAAAACCAAATCAGCCCCCGCTGAGTTACCACAGCCACCTTCCCATGAAGCACCTCTTCACCTACCAGCACTTCCCGTCTGACTCACCTTTTCCTTCAGCTGCTACTGTCTGTCTCTCCATGTTTTCGAGATCATGAGAAATGCAAAATTGTGCTATTGACATATTGCATCTATAAGTAAAAAAATTTTTCAATTACATTTAATATGTAATCTTTTAAAACAATGCTAACTTTCAAGGAAAGGGATGTTTAAGTCAGTGAATTTTCTCAATGGTCAATATCTAACAGCTGAAGACGTTATCAGAATGCCTCTACCCACTGTGATGTACCCCTGAAGCTAAGATAACATACTATTGAATAAAATATTTTGAAGTTAAAAGGAAAACGCATCTCCACCTGTACAGAAAACTGGATTCCTAGGGAAAAGAACCTAAGTTCCACAGCCTTTCCAAAACTTAAAAAGAAAAAACAACAATTTAATCAAACTAAAGGCAGAATGGTAGATATGTACATAAGTTTCCCTTGTAACACCTGCTACTTAACTGCTTGCTTGATCATTTCTGATCATTTCTTTTATTTATTAATTATGAGCTTCTTTAAAACTTAAAAGGCTGAAACAAGTTTCCTATGTAAGAATAAGATTTGGCAAGAGGTAAAAAAATGTCTAGAAAATTAAAGCAATGCAATTTGATGTATTTGTTTTATTATTAATATTTTGTTGTTAGAATCAATTATTTTTACTTTATTCTAATGACATGGTTTCACATATCTGGGAAAATACTGTTGTTTATCAGACAAAAAAAAGGAAATATTTTAATATAGCATGAACAGTAACTGAAGAGAAATACTCAGTTTTCCCTAGTTTATATTTTTTTCAAGCAATTATTCAATTATCTGATGCTGACTGAAAGTATAAAATGTGACATATACTTAAAGACAGATGAAAAAATTATTAGAAAAGCTCTAAATATATTTGTTTTAACAGAAAAATCTAAAGCCCAACTTTCAATTAGAAAATCAACTGTTATTATATTTTTATTACTTAGAACTTCTATAATTATTTTGGTTATTATTTAATATTTAAGGAACAATTTAGAATTTCCTAGTGTTTATAACCACTCAGTGTTTCTTTACAACATCCACGACAGGTGTAAGCAGTAAAACTTCTCACCAGAACAGAAAATTTTGAAATACCATTAGAAAAGATATTCTTAAATGGTGTTTCATTTGGTGACTAGAGTAGGGAAGTCAGATGCTTACTCATTTCACTGACTTACTTTAGAGTAAATTCTGCCAAAGTTAATTTGCACTCAGTAGTGACAATAATCTTCCATGATTTTACGGTAATTATAATAATTCTTGGCAAGGAACTAGAAATTAATATAAAGTCTTGAGATTTAGTCTAGAGTTGGAAAGACCTAGGCAAGTCAGTGATTCAGACCAGCTCTGGAAGTCCAGTCATCTCTGGCAGATGGGAATTAAATTTCAATTTCTTAAAATATCTGCTTTCTTCAACACCTTCCAAGTTAATGTCTTTTGTTACAGAAATGTTATTTTCCTATGTCCAACCAAAATCCATCAGGCTTTAAAATATGCCTACTTCCTCTAGATGGTGCTTCACTGGAAATGGAAAAAATTGGTTACAAACTTAAAGTGCAACTTTGCCCATGTTGCCCAACTGCTTGCTTTTTCCATACAACTGGTTGTTCCTTAGAGCACATGACCCTATTTGAGCACTTTGTTTTCCACTTCAAGGCATTTCAATTGAGGTTGAATAGAGTCATTCCTAGATACCATTCACAGAATGGAGAGATATTAAAGAGAATTATAATAGCGACATAAGTTCAATAATTGTTGAACTCAGTAAAGCATCATATGACAATCTAATACAATTGACTTCAAGGGGTCTCTACTATGTACTTAACACTGGGCAGTGGGTTGTTCTTCAAAAAAAAATAAAGCCAATCTTTCCCACAAGAAGATTAAAATATATATTATAAAGAGAAAGGTACATTTTAAATATTCAAATAACTGAACAGTTAATATAAGATAAATGAAAATAGTGTGTAAAGACAGTATTAAGAAACAAGCCAAGGTGAAGCAACAAATACTGTAATAAGAGACTGAACATGAAGTGCAACTTGAAGGAGTCTATATAAGGAGAGAAGGAAAGCACATTCTCAAGAAAGGAAGCAATAATTTTAAAATTACATAATAAGAATGGCCTGCTCTTAGGTTGATAATGTAAATATGCCTACACGAAATAGTTGTTCATTGATGGAGCAAAGAAGATTAAGTTGAATATCTTAGAAAAATGTACTTAATCTTTTTAAAGTATGTAATTGTTGCATGTATGAATTTTGATCTTTCTTCAAAATTAATTTAAAAAGTAAGATAATGAGAAATGACATGGGAGGTCACTAATCTGGAGGACAATAAAGACACAAATAGATCCATTTGGACAAATGGCATAATAAGAAGGAGATGGTTTGATGGAAGAGTACTTTAAGACATAGGAGAGAAAAATCAAATTATATTTTTTAAAAGTCCATTATAGATAAGTCTCAACAAATAAAGAGAATAAAGAGAAGGATTGCCATAATTAAGGAATTCTTAAAGACATGTGCCATTTCTTCAAATACTGCCAAACTATAATCTTAGGGTCCTCCCTAAAATTTCTTTGCTTCATGGCCCTCTTTTCTTTTTAGCATCCCCAAAACTCTTCCCTGGTTTTGCTTATTTATTCACTAGCTTACTAAAATAAATGTAAGCCTCACATCTAATTTTCTGTTCTTGAACTACCTGCTAAATGCAGTCAATATAGATGTTTCCTATGTCATTCCCCATATCTACTACATCAAATACAGAATTCCTGTTTCTTCCAAACCCAGACCCTCAGCAGCTAAATTCTACATCCTCTGTTCTGAGGCTATTACATGGTTTAAGTATTTATATTCTGTCACCAGGTTCCTTATAGTAGCCTCCTCTAAATCTCTCTGCACTCAGCTCTCCCACCTTTAATCTATATTTTAAAAATTGGTTTAATTGAATCATTTCACTGCTACAAAGATGTAATAATTATTTTTTTCTTTTAGTTCTATAACATATTCAAAATTTCAAAGTATGACATCTAAGACTCCATTCTCTCTTTCTCAGCCTTTCTTTCTATATATCATATAACCCCAGTGCCTTTTTATTTCCAGAATATGATCTTTACTTTCCAGAGTCATGAATACAGTTATTAGTTCATACCTAAAAATCTCTTTCAATTCTGTTCCCTTGGAAAATTTACTATTGTTTTAAAAACAAATTTGGAGGGCATCTTCTCCTTTGATCACTCACCCAGATTTAGTCAGTAACTCCTTTAAATGACCACTATTCTTAGATATTTGTTCTATGGGAAATTTAACAAGTGACCACTATACTTATATATCATCCTGCTGGCAGCATATAAAACTATAAGATTTCTGCCTGACCTGTGGTGGCGCAGTGGATAAAGCGTCGACCTGGAAATGCTGAGGTTGCTGGTTCAAAACCCTGGGCTTGCCTGGTCAAGGCACATATGGGAGTTGATGCTTCCAGCTCTTCCCCTTTCTCTTTCTCTGTCTCTCTCCCTCTCTCTCTCCTCTTTAAAAATGAATAAATAAAATTAAAAAAAACTATAAGATTTCTGGTCAACCAGGTTCAGAAACATAGATGCTCAATAAATGTTATGAAATTTTAATTGTGACCTGTCCTGTAACATACAAAAAAAGATAATTTATTGAGAGTAATATCTAAAGTAAGAAATTATAAGAACTTTTTAATTTTTCTTATGTATCTATAAATTTCTTGCTTGTGAGATTCTTACTACTCTTCCTATCACTCTCTATATGATGACAGTCCATCAGTCACACACAAAAAAGTTAATCCAATTACATGGTTTCTATGGCACAAAGACAAAAGAAAATAAACTGAGCACCACTGCATTGTCTTATGACAGAGCAGCTGCACAATACATGTTCCTTACATCAATTTCTAAGATAACTAGTTATATAATTACATTAGGAAGAATATTTGGATAAAGTAGAATACATACTGGACTCCAACATAATTTAGGGTTGTTAAAAAACTGATGTTATAGTAAGAATGCAGGCACTCAAATCAGAACTGATATCTAATTTTTCAATACTCACATGCCTCACATGGCTGTTATGCAGATTAAATGAAATATTGAATGCAGAAAAGCTGGAATAAAGTTACCTAGCTTGACTGTTACAATCAATGAATATAATTGCATTTTCTGTGAACTGAGGAGAGAACATGGACTGGGAAATCAGACAGATCTAAGTTCAGGAGTTCGCCAGCCTTGCGACCTAGCATAGCTATTTGACTAAATCTCATTATTTTTTTCTTAACTGTATCTATACCATTAGATACAACTTTATAGTTGTAAAATGACTAATAGCTGTCAGAGGGAACAGTGTGGCAGCTGGGTGAGAAGAATGAAGAGAATAGGCAAAGAGAGAAATAAAAAAAATTCATGGACGCAAACAACAGTGTGGTGATTGCCAGAGGAAAGGGTTGTGGGAGGAGGTAGAAGAGGATAAAGGGGGGATAAATGGTGATGGAAAGAGACCTGACTTAAAAATACACAGTTTATATATATAGAATTGTGCACCTGAAACCTATATAATTTTATTAACCAATAGTCACCCTAATATTCAATTTAAAAAATGAGATATCACAAATGGCATAAAAACTGACACCCTGAAGATATTTTAAAAGGCCAATTTTACACAATTTTGATACTGCAAGGTTTTACAAACACACCAATTTTCTACTAATTATATCAGAAGTTAACAACTTATTTACTCATAATAGATATAAATTTCTCAGCATTAGCTCCAGATAGAGGCCCTTCACTAGAATGGTATTTAGGTTCTGATATTGCTGATATAGTCTAAAATTGACAATAAATAAACAAAAATGTCCATTTCGAAGACACAGAATTATACCACAATAGTAAAATATTTCAAATAAAGTGATACCTTGAGATATGAGCAGACCGACATCTGAAATTTTTTCTTAAGATACGAGCTAGGACTTGGTCTGTATTTTTGTTAGAGAACTGAGTGAAATTCTGAGATATGAGTCATGATTCAGGAAGCTGCCGCTAGTTGCCGCGTTGGCGCACAGGTCCAGTATTGGCAGCACAACACCAGAATCTCATTCTTTCTCATATGTTACCTGCAGACGCTCTGTACTCATTCTTGCATCATTTTTGCATTTTTTACTAACTCTTTTTGTGTGTTATCATGGGGCCGAAGAAAGTGAGTGCAAAGGACAGTGGTGAGAAGAAGAGAATGATGTAGATAGAAGTAAAGCAAGAAATAATAGAAAAACATGAGCATGGTGTATGAGTGATTGAACTGGCAAGGCTGTACGACCAAAATACATCTAAAATTTGTACCATCCTTAAATAAAAGGATGCCATCAAAAGTGCAAATCCAGTGAAAGGAATTACAATTCTGTCTCAATTAAGGACAAATATCCATGAAGAAATGGAGAAGCTTCTGCTGGTGTGGGTGAAAGAGAAAGAGCTGGCAAGAGATACAGTGACGGAGACTGTAATATGCGAAAAGGCAGGTATTATTTACGGAGACTTGAGGAAGAAATAACCATGAACCTCAAAAGAGGCAGCAGAAGATAGGTTTAAGGCAAGTCACGGCTGGTTTGAAAATTTCAAGAACAGATCTGGCACTCACTCAGTGGTGAGGCATGGTGAAGCTGCGAGTGCTGACGTTAAGGCAGCTGAGGGGTACACTGCACATTTTGTTGCGCTTATCGCAAAGGAAGGCTACATCCCCCAACAAGTGTTCAACTGTGACAAAACAGAATTGTTTTGGGGAAAAAATGCCCCGGAGGACTTTTATCACCACAGAGGAGAAGAAGCTGCCAGGCCATAAACCCATGAAGGGCCATCTGACCCTTGCATTGTGTGCAAATGCTAGCGGTGACTGTAAAAAATCATTCCGAAAATCCTTGAGCCCTTAAGACTCACAAGATTCTTAAAGAAAAACTGCAGGTTATGTGGCGCGCCAATGCTAGGGCATAGGTTACGTGGCAGTTTTTTATTGATGGGTAAATCTCATCTTTGGTCTTGCAGTGAAGAAATATCTTCAAGAAAATAAACTCCTGATGAAAGCATTACTAATCCTTGAAAATTCTCCAGCCCACCCACCTAGTCTTGAAGATGACATTCTCGATGAGTTCAAATTCGTGAAAGTCCTCTACCTCCCACCCAACACGACTTCAATCTTGCAACCTATGGATCAGCAGGTCATTTCCAACTTTAAAAAGCTTTACACAAAGCACTTATTACACTGCTGCTTTGAGGTGACTGAAAATACAGATCTAACCCTTTGAGAGTTTTGGAAGGATCACTACAACATCATGATATGTTTACACATTATTGACTTGGCATGGCAAGAGGTTACAAGAAGAACCTGGAACTCAGCATGGAAAAAGTTATGGCCTAATGTTGTTGCAGACAGGGACTTCGAAGGATTCGAACCAGAGACTGAGACTGAGGTAGAAGTGTTGGAGGAGATTGTGCCCCTCAGAATGTCGATGGGTCTGGACTTAGGTGAGGGTAACATTGAGGAACATGAGGAGGAACTCTCAACTGAGGAGTTGAAGGAGCTACAGATGATGCAACATACAGAGCTTCTGCAAGAGATTAGTAGGGAAGAGGAGGTAGAGTAGTAGGAAGTGATTTCTACAAGTAAAATTAAAGACATGCTGGCAATGAGTGAGAGGCTTTCAAGTTTCATTGAAAAGAAACACCGAGAAAAAATTTCAACTGGTCATGCTTTAGCACTTTTTAATGATGCTTGTTTGTCACATTTCCATAACATTTTAAAAGGCAGGAAAAAGCAAACCTCTTTGGATAGATTTTTATTCAAGAGTCCTGCAAGTGAAAGTGCCAAAAGTGCAGTGCAGCCAAAAAAGGCAAAAACAGATGATGATTAAATGAAAAATATGTAATGTTAAGCTTAGGTTAAGTTTAAAGTAAGGATAGTGCATTTTTTTACAATTAAGTTTTTGTGGTTTCATTTTAAGTAAAGAAAGTGCAGTTTTAGCTTTGTTTAAAGTAAAGAAAATGCATTTTATTTTACATTTAGTGTTAAGAAAGTGCAGTTTTAGTTTACGCGTCTACAGTGCCTACATCCCTTCTTCCCTCCCTCCTCCTCCGCCATTCACCTCCATTAGCCACACTTGTCTGTCCCCAAGGTAAGAATACAGTACTAAATAACAATTTTTTTTATTTCATATATTTTGTTATGCATTGGTAAAGTATACATGTGTGTTTCTTAATTGAAAACATGTCTTTTTCATAATTTAGGATAATTTGAGGATGTCTCACAAGGCTGGAATACATTAAATCTATTTCAGTTAATTTATGTATCTATAAATTTTTATTAATTTTAATTGGGTGACATTAATAAATCAGGGTACATATGTTCAAAGAAAACATCTTCAGGTTATCTTGTCATTCAATTATGTTGCATACCTGTCACCCAAAGTCAGATTGTCCTCTGTCACCTTCTATCTGGTTTTCCTTGTGCCACTCACCTCCCTCCTCTCTCTCCCTCTCCTCCCCCCTGCAACCACCACACTCTTGTCCATGTCTCTTAGTCTCCTTTTTATGTCCCACCTATGTATGGAATCATACCATTCTTAGTTTTTTCTGATTTACTTATTTTGCTCCATATAATGTTATCAAGATCCATCCATTTTGTTGTAAATGATCCAATGTCATCATTTCTTATGGCTGAGTAGTATTCCATAGTATGTATGTACCACAATCATCTTTATCCAGTCATCTATTGAAGGGCTTTTTGTATATTTTATTTATTTTATTTTTTATTTATTTATTTTAGAGAGGAGAGGGAGAGAAAGAGAGAGAAGGGGGGAGGAGCTGGAAGCATCAACTCCCATATGTGCCTTGACCAGGCAAGCCCAGGGTTTCGAACCGGCGACCTCAGCATTTCCAGGTCGATGCTTTATCCACTGCGCCACCACAGGTCAGGCTGAAGGGCTTTTTGGTTGTTTCCATGTCTTGGCTACTGTGAACAATGCTGCAATGAACATGGGGCTACATGTGTCTTTACGTAACAATGTTTTTGAGTTTTGGGGGTATATACCCATAGAGCAGTGGTTCTCAACCTGTGGGTCGCGACCCTGGCGGGGTCATTTAAAAATATATTGTATAATAGAAATGTATTTTCCGATGGCTTTAGGTGACCCCTGTGTTTTGGTCTTAAATATTTATTTTCCGATGGCTTTAGGCAACCCCTGTGTTTTGGTCGTTCGACCTCCACCGGGTTCGCGACCCACAGGTTGAGAGCTGCTGCCATAGAGGGATTGCTGAGCTATATGGTAGTTCTATTTTTAGTTTTTTGAGGAACAACCATACTTTCTTCCATAACGGTTGTATTACTTTAGATTCCCAGCAACAATAGATGAGGGTTCCTTTTTCTCCACAGCCTCTCCAACACTTGCTATTACCTGTCTTGTTAATAATAGCTAATCTAACAGGTGTGAGGTGGTATATCATTGTACTTTTGATTTGCATTTGTTTAATAACTAATGAAGATGAACATCTTTTCATATATCTGTTGGCCATTTGTTTTTCTTCCTGGGAGAAGTGTCTGTTCATGTCCTCTTCCCATTTTGTTACTGGATTGTTTGTTTGTTGTTGAGTTTTATGAGTTATTTGTATATTTAGATTTCCCTTAACAATGATTTGTAGTTTTCATTATATAGGTCCTTTACATTCTTTTTGTATATTCTTAGGTATTTTATTTTTTTGTTGCAACCATAAAGGGGATTATTTTTTTGAGTTCGTTTTCTAATGTTTCATTGTTGGCATATAGAAAGGCTATGGACTTTTGTATGTTAATTTTGTGTCCTGCGACCTTACTGTATTGGTTTATTCTTTCTAGTAATCTTTTTGTGGAGTCCTTGGGGTTTTTAATGTATAGTATCATACCATCTGCAAAAAGTTAAACCTTTACTTCTTTTTTTATATGGATACCTTTTATGTCTTTATCTTGTTTGATTGCTCGGGCTAGAACTGCTAGCACCACGTTAAATAAGAGTGGAGAGAGTGGATACCCTGTCTTATTCCTGATTTAAGAGGGAAAGTCCTTAGTTTCATGCCATTTAATATGATGTTAGCTGATGGTTTATCATAAGTGGTCTTTATCATGTTGAGATATTTTCCTTCTATACCCATTTTGTTGAGTGTTTTAAACATAAAATTGTGTTGTATTTTATCGAATGCCTTTTCTGCATCTATTGATAGGATCGTGTGGTTTTTGTTCTTTGTTTTGTTGATATTGTATATTATGTTAACCTTTTTACATATGTTGAACCATCCTTGAGATTCTGGGATGAATCCCACTTGATCATGATGTATTATTTTTTAATGTGTTGTTATATTCGATTTGCTAGTGTTATTTTTAGTATTTTAGCATCTGTATTCATTAGTGATATTGGTCTGTTGTTTTCTTTTTTTGTACCATTCTTGCCAGGTTTCAATATGAGGGTTATGTTGACCTCATAAAATGTGTTTCAAAGTACTTCTTCTTCAATTTTTTGGAAGACTTTAGTAGAATAGGAACCAAGTCTTTGTATGTTTGATAGAATTCATTAGTATAACCATCTGTGCCTGGACTTTTATTTTGGTGAGGTTTTTAACAGTTTCTTCTATTTCCTCCCTGCTTATTGGTCTGTTTAGGCTTTCTGCTTCTTCATGACTCAGTCTAGGAAGGTTGTATTGTTCTAGGAATTTTTCATTTCTTCTAGATTGTTGAATTTGGTGGCATATAGTTTTTCATAGTATTGTACAATAATTCTTTGTATATCTTTGATATCTGTGGTGATTTTTCCACTTTTGTTTTGGATTTTGTTTATATGAGTCCTTTCCCTTTTTTCTTGTTGAGTCTTGCCAAGGGTTTGTCAATTTTGTTGATCTTTTCAAAAAAACAGCTCCTTGTTTTATTAATTTTTTCTACAGTTTTTCTGTTTTCTATTTCATTTATTTCTGCTCTGATTTTTATTATTTCCTTTCTTCAGCTGGTTTTGGGTTGTCTTTGTTTTTCTTTTTCTAGTTCCTTAAAGTATGAAGTTAAGTGGTTTACTTGGGCTCTCTCTTGTTTATTAATATAGGCCTGAAGTGATATAAACTTCTCTCTTATTACTTCCTTTGCTGCATCCCAGAGATTCTGATATGTCATATTGTCATTTCATTTGTCTGTATATATCTTTTGATCTCTGCGCTTATTTCTTCATTGACCCATTCATTTTTTAAAAGTATGTTGTTTAGTTTCCACATTTTTGTGGGGTTTTTTCCCTCTTTTTTGCAGTTGAATTCTAGTTTCAAGGTTTTATGATCAGAAAATATGCTTGGTACAATTTCAATTTTTCTGAATTCACTGATGTTATTTTTTTGGCCCAATATATTGTCAATTCTTGAGAATGTCCCATGTACACTAGAGAAAAATGTATACTCTGTCACTTTGGGATGAAATATCCTGTAGATGTCCAACATATCCAATTGCTCTAGTGTTTTGTTTAAGGCCAATATACCTTTACTGATTTTTTTGTTTGGATGAACAATCTAGAGCCGTCAGTGGTGTATTGAGGTCTCCAAGTATGACTGTATTTTTGTCAGTTTTTGTTTTTAGGTCAGTCAATAGCTGAAGTATTATGTCTTCTTGATTCAGTGTCCCCTTAATTATGAAATGACCATTTTGTTTCTGATTACTTTTGCTTTCTTGTAGTCAAAATTGTTAGATATGAGTATTGCTACACCTTCTTTTTTTTTGTATGTTATTTGCTTGGAATATTGTTTTCCAGCCTTTCACTTTGAATTTGTTTTTATTCTGTTGCTTAGATGTGTTTCTTGTAGGTAGCATACAGTTGGCTTTTCTTTTTTAATCCATTCTGGTACTCTGTGTCTTTTTATTGGTAAATTTAATCTGTTTACATTTAGTGTAATTATTGACACTTGAGAGTTCTCTCTTGCCATTTTATATACTGCTTTCTGTTAGTTTTTATCGTGTTTTATTCTTCTCTTTTGTTTTTCTATTATTTGTTTTTGTTTGGTTGTAATCCATACCTCTTTCCTCTTTTACTACTTTTTTTAAGTCATGTGCTTCTGTGGTGGTTTTTTTCAGGGGTGGTTACCATTAAGTAATGAAAAGGGTGCCTACCATGTTTATTGTAGTACACTATCTTAGGAGTGCTTCTGAACTCCATTGTCCTTTGCTACTGTTAATCTTTGTCCTCTCCTCTTTTTTACTTTTTGTTGTGACAGTTTAAATTTGATTTTACTATGTTCTTGGTGGAGCTTTTACTTGTGGTTTTGTTTTATTTTGTTCTTTGTATCTGATTGGAAAACTCCCTTTAGTATTTCCTGAAATGAGGGTTTTCTGATGATAAATTTCTCATCTTTTCTGAATCTGTGAATGTTTTTATTTCTTTTTCATATTTGAAGGATAGCTTTGATAGGTATAGTATTCTTGGTTGGAAGTTCCTCTCTTTCAGAACTTTTAATATTGGGGTCCACTCTCTTCTAGCTTGTAGAGTTTCTGCTGAGAAATCTGATGATAATCTAATAGGCCTTCAATTATATGTTGTATTCTTTTCCCTGGCTGACTTGAGAATTTTTTCTTTGTCGTTTGTGCCAATTTCATTATGATATGCCTTGGAGTAGGTTTGTTGGGGTTAAGATAACTCAGTGTTCTGTTTGCTTCTTGAATTTGAGGCTTTAGTTCTTTCCACGGGTTTCGGAAGTTCTCGTCTATTATTTGTTTGAATATGTTCTCCATTCCATTTTCTCTCTCTTCTCCTTCTGATATCCCTATTATTCTATGTTACTCTTTTTGATGGAGTCAGACAATTCAGTAGGGCTTTCTCATTTTTTTTAAAATTCTTGAGTCTCTCCCTTCTCTCCGTTGTGCCTCAAGTTACCTGTCTTCTGTCATTAATTCTCTATTTTTTCAGGCCTGTTCTATTAGCTAAGCTTGTTACCTCGTTTTTCAGTTCATGAATTGAGTTTTTCATCACTGTTTGATTTGTTTTTATAGATTCAATTTCCTTGGTAATATATTCTTTGTGTCATTGAGTTGTTTTTGACCTCCCTAAAAAGCCTTTCTGTGTTTTCTTGTATATCTCTGAGTATTTTTAGGATTTTTATTTTAAATTCTCTGTCATTGAACTCCAAGGTTTCCAATCTATTAATTTTTTTCTATACATTTTTCCTATCTGTGCTACATCTATTCTTTTTGTATCCATGATATTTAATTTCCTTTTCCTTGATGGCATCTGAGGGTGGTCTTGTTAATACCACTAATGAGAATTAATAAAGAATAAAAAGTTAAAAAAGGCAATAATAACAAAATAATTAAGAAAATTATTATTTTTCCCTTTATTTTTTCTTTCTTTGAGAAAATACCATAAAAACTGAGAATTATATTGTGCTAAATGGAACTAAAATGACGTATAATGGAGGGCCTGAGTTGGGGAAAAGTACTAAACGGGCAAAAGGGAGGTAAGGACGCACAAAATGCATAAAAGAAAAAAATTTGGATCAAGAATAAAATAATTTGCTTGTAAATGATGGTCGAATGAGAGATATAGTGAAAGAGATAAGGAAACAAGAAAAAGAAAAAATATATTGTATTAAGTGGAACAAAAACTACATAGATTGGAGAGCCGGGGTTGGGGGGAATTCTAGTGAGTTGAAAAGTGAAGTAAAAAGCACACAAAATGCCGCCAAGAAAATACTTGAATCCAAAATAAAATAATTTGTTCGTGAGTAAGGATGGAATGAGAGGAAACATAAAGGAGAAAAGAAGAAACTAAGAAAGAGAATGAAAAAAGAAAAATAAATGAAATAGGAAATGTAACACTTATGGGTAATGTAGTTCAAGATGAAGAGAAAAGAATATGATGAGCAAAGAATAAGAGGACCAAGGTGGAAGAAGAAAAAAAGGAAAAAAATAAAGATTAGATGAAAAAAAACAGTGGAAAAAGTTATAAAGTCTGTAGATTTTTCTTGATTTTGAGTGGTTCTCTTCTTCTTTATTCTTTCCTCTCCCTCTTCTTGGTTGGTGGCTCTGTACTCCAGGCTCTGCCCCTGTGGCATGTTTAGGTAGAGATTTGCAATTGATGTGTCTCTATGGCGATGTCATGTACTAGTCCTTGGTCTCGTTGGTAGTCGGGGCTTGTTAGCATTTGCAGGCTCCAACAATGGGAGAGTCCATTTTCCTGGAGCCTCTCTCCTAGTCTCTCCTTCCTGAATTAGTGGACTGATAATCCAATTATGAGGTTGCCGCTGCCATTGCCTGTAGATTAATAGGCTCAAAGAGCTGGCAGATCCCCACTCCATCCACACTCAGCACAGGGCTATGGGTAAGGCTCTGTCAGTCAGAGTCACCAGCGTAATCAGGCAAAGCTGGGAGCCAATTGCTCTCAAGGTGTTGTTCTGTGAGCCTCCAGGCATGTCCAGTATGCCTCAGCACTCTGTGGGACCATGCTCCCCAGGCTTTTTGAACTTTGTAACTTGTACTGGCTGGGAAGAAGATGCCCTAGTCACTTCCTACAGAAAAGGAGGTCTTAAAAGCTCCAAGTCCCTCTTTTTAGTGCACAGCCTTGAGTATGAAAGCTCTGCCAATCAGAGCCACCAGCTTAAGCAGGTAGGGGGGCGTGTTGACTTCTGTTCAGTTCCCCAGATATATCTAGTTAAATTTTCCTTAGTGTTATGTGGAATTGCTTTCTACAGGCTTCTTCCTTGTTAAAAAGCCTACAGCCTAGCCTGTCTGACTTCTACAGTGTTCTCTGAGGTTTGTTCTGTAGCAATGTGTTTTTACCCTGTATCAGCTGACAGGAAGTTTCCCTGCCCCTACGTGCAGAGCAAGAGGCACTAAGAATATCATGTCTCTTGTCTTAAATCGCTGATCTGAGAGAGACCTTGTCAACTAGAGCCACGTAAGCCAGTTGGGCAGTGAGTAGACTGTGGGTTAAGCTAATTTCTGTGATTGGATCCACAGATCTGCTCCAGAGACAGTCTGAAAGCTGCCTGCATGCCCCTCCCTCTAGCACTTCCATATTTTTTCTTCCCTGGGCTGTTAGCTTCAATGGCTGAGTGAGGCGCCCTGCCTGCCCGAAGATGTCCGGGCATAGGGAAATTCACATTTGCTCACTCCCTGCACGCTGTTGTTGGGGAAGCAGGGACCACAGTAAGACTCAGGTTGCAGCCCATGCAGAAGCCTCTGACCCTGCCCCTCTGTCCGGGAACACGGGCACCCACGCAGAGGGCGCTAGTAGGAACCTCTCGCACACTGTCTGCGCTCGCCGACCAGGATATTTGGGGTAATGGCAGCCGCTGCTCGCCCGCCTTTGCCAGGTTATGGCATCGGCGTTTGCTTGCGTGGGCTGAGTCACCGCAAGCACACTCTTTCCTCAGCTTGAATGTCTGTGCCCCAGCCTGGCTCCCTCCATGTCCCCAGCCCCCACTCTCTTTCAGTTCCAAGTGAAAGCAGCCCTTGCTCAGGTTAGTGAGGAAGCCAGAGTGTTCTTTTCTCTGTCTTATTTCCTTCAGGGTTGATTATATATTTAGCCAACTTGTCGCCCAATCATACCTTCTTGTTCAGTGTGTGGGACTTCCAGACACTCCAGGAATATATTTTTCTGTCTCTGGTTGTAGAACTTGTTGAAATTTTGGGGAGAGGTATCGAGAGCATTCCTCACAGCGCCATTTCTCTGACGTCTCTTCCTGTTTCAGTTATTTTAAATGGGAGAAATTTGTTTGATATACGAGTTGACTGACTTATGAGCTTGGTTACAGAACAAATTAAACTGGTATCTCAAGGTACCATTGTATACCCTCTCTCATTATACATGAGTGGCTCAAACATCCTTAAAACTTCAGCAATTCTTGTACCCTTCCCAAAAATTTTTTTAAAAACCATTAATCCCTATGGGAATTACAAAATGGTAGCAGAGTAGGCAGATATACAAACTGCCACCTCCCATGACCAAACTGGATTATAAATTAATTTAAAAACAATCATTGTGAAAAACTAACTTTGGATTAAATGAACAGGACTTGAAAACCAAGGAGCACAGAAGAAACCACAGCGAGACTGGTAGGAAGTGCAAGGGGCAGCTGAGGATCCAGAGGAATTCTCGCTGTGGGGAGAGAGACTCTGAGAGGTGGGCATCCTCAGCCCCAGGACCGGAGCCCCAGCCTAAAGACCCAGTAACAAGAAGAGACAATCTGACATATTTGGGTGGGGAAAAGAGCAGTATTTCTGTCTATGGGAAAAAGCTTGCGAGAAGCAGATGCAGCCTTAAAGGGCCAGTGGAAAATATCTTTCTCACAGCCACTTATCTGGGACTCAGGGGACAAGTATAGCTAAGGACTGGTCTTGCATGAGGGGATTGGGGGGATTGAGGCACAGGGACACAAATAGTGACAGAAAGAAGAATATCTGTGCTGAGTCATTCTCCAATATTAAGGTGGCCATATGCAGGGGGAAATGCACTCCCTCCATCCAACAGAAGCCTATCGTAAGGCCAATTGACCCACCTCCAGAAATCTGTCCAGCTTCAATCAGCACAAAAGGCCATTTGGAAAGGAGGAAGTAAAGAGGAGGGGCAGTGACTCAGTTTCCAGGGAGACCTAAGCTACACCTCCACCTTCTGATATGGAGAATGGGCCCGGCTCCCAGAGAGTATCTGGTAGACCACACCTTCTGGTTCTTAGAGGTCAGACCCACTGCTTTTTTGTGGACTTACTATAAAGAAAAAAAAAAAAAAGGCCTGGATAGTTTCAACTGGGGCCAAAGAGAAAGATAGGCCCACTAACAGGTCCTAATCACAGAAGTTCCCTGCTGGGCTCAGCAAACAAACAAGAGGGAAATTAAGAGTTTTTGCAGTTCACCTTGTTAGGGAGAATTAAAATCCCAGCAACCAGCAGAGGCTGAGAGATTAAGCCCTGGAGGACAGGCCGCATTCCCTGTACCAACGTCAGCTGCTCTAACCCAGTAAGCTTGCAATCAGTACACAGAAAAAATGGAAAAACAGAGAAATGCAATCCAAATGAATCAACAAGTGATTTTGCCAGAAAAAGAACAGAATGAGATAAAAGTAATCAAATTACAAGAAGCAGAGTTTAAAATAATGATTGTTAGGATGCTTAAGAATTTTAGAGCTACAGTGGATGGACATAAAGAGCACCTAAATCAAGAAATAGAAAGCATCAAAAAGGACACTGAAATCACAAAAAAGAATCAATTAGAAATGACAATTACGGCCCTGGCTGGTTGGCTCAGTGGTAGAGCGTCTGCCTGGCGTGCAGAAGTCTCGGGTTTGATTCCCAGCCAGGGCACATAGGAGAAGCGCCCATCTGCTTCTCCACCCCTCCCTCTCTCCTTCCTCTCTGTCTCTCTCTTCCCCTCCCGCAGCGAGGCTCCATTGGTGCAAAGATGGCCTGGGCGCTGGGAATGGCTCCTTGGCCTCTGCCCCATGCGCCAGAGTGGCACTGGTTGCAACAGAACGATGCCCCAGAAGGGCAGAGCATCATCCCCTGGTGGGCAGAGCATCGCCCCCTGGTGGGCGTGCCGGGTGGATTCCAGTCGGGCGCATGCGGGAGTCTGTCTGACTGTCTCTCCCCATTTCCGGCTTCAGAAAAATACAAAAAAAAAAAAGAAAAAAAGAAAAAAAAAAGAAATGACAATTACAATATCAGAAATGCAGACTACACTAGAAGGAATCAAAAGCAGGCTGGATGAACAAGAGAATCAAATCAACAATTTAGAGATCAAGAAAAATGAAACACAAACAGAGCATTAAAAAGAAAGATGATCAATAAGTCTGAGGAAATTCTGAGAGCTCTGTGACAACATGAAGAGAAATAACATCCACATCATAGGGGTTCCTGAAGGAGAAGAGAAAGAACAAGGGATAGAGAACCAGTTTAAAAAAATCATAGCTAAAATCTTCCCTAAATTGATGAAGAAAAAAGTCACAAAAATTCAGGAAGCACAATCTCATTAAAGAGGAACCCAAAGAGACCTACATCAAACACACCATAATTAAAATACCAAAGTTAAGATATAAAGAAAGAATACAAAAAGCTGCAAGAGAAAAGCAGTCAATCACCTACAAAGGAGCCACCATAAGGATGACATCAAACTCTTCAACAGAAACACTTGAGGCCAAAAGGGAATGGCAAGAAATATTCAAATTAATGCAAAACAAGAGCCTACAACCAAGACTTCTTTATCCAGCAAGGCTATTATTTAAAATTGAAGGAGAAATAAAAAGCTTCCCAAACAAACAAACAAAAAAATAACTTGAGGAATTCATTACAACCAAACCAATGCTACAAAAAATGTTAAGGGGCCTGTAGTATACAGAACAAAGGAAAAAAAAATTTTAAAAATGAGAAATGTAGATTTAAAGAATAAAATGGCAATAAACAACAACATATCAATAAGAACCTTAAATGTAAATGGATTAAATGCTCCAATCAAAAGACATAAGGTAGCTGCATGGATAAGAAAACAGGACCCCGAAACAACAACAAAATAAACAGGACCTGTACATATGCTGTCTACAAGAGACCCACCTAATATTAAAAGTTAAACAGAGACTGAAAGTGAAGGGATGGAACAATTGTTTCATGCAATGGAAATGAATAAAAAGCTGTGATAGCAATAATAATATCTTGACAAAATACACTTTAAAACAAAGGCTATAGTAAGGGATAAAGAAGATCACTAATGATAAAGGGAGCAATCCAACAGGAAGATATAACTATTATAAAATCTAAGTACCCAATATAGAAGCACCTAAATATATACAGCAGATTTTGATGAACATAAAGGGCGAGATAAACAGGAATACTATAATATGAGGGGATTTTAAAACCCCACTAACATCAATGGATAGATCCTCAATAAAGAAAATCAACAAAGAAACAGCAGCTTTAAAGGACACACTAGATGAACTGAATTTAATAAATATCTTCAGAACCTTTCACACTAAAGCAGCAGAATATACATTCTTTTCAAGTGCATGTGGTATATTCTCTAGGATAGACCATGTTAGGACACAAAATGAGTCTCAATAAATTTAAGAAGATTGAAATCATATCAAGCATCTTCTCTGACCCCAGTGGCATGAAACAAAAAATCAATTACAATAGAAAAACTGAAAATAATTCCAACACTTGGAAACTAAATAGCATGTTATTAAATAACAAATGGGTTAAACAATTAGATCAAGGAAAAAGTAAAATATTTCCTTGAAACAAATGAAAATGAACATACAACAACTCAAAATTTATGGGACACAGCAAAACCAGTCCTGAAAGGGAAGTTCATAGCATTACAGGCATACCTTAAGAAGCAAGAAAAAGCTCAAATGAACAACTTTGCATCTAAAAGAACTAGGAGAAAAAACAACAAGTAAACATCAGAGGAAGTAGAAGGAAGGAAATAATAAGGATCAGAGTGAAAATAAATGACATAGAGGCTAACAAAACAATACAGAAGATCAATGAAACCAAGAGCTCCTTTTTTAAAAAGGTAAACAATATTGATGAACCTTTAATCAGATTCACCAAGAAAAAAAGAGAGAGGACTCAAATAAAATTAGAAATGAGAGTGGAGAAGTAACAACTGACACAGAAAAAAACCAAAGGATTGTGAGAAAATACCATGAAGAATTGTATGCCAAATAATTAGGCAACCTGGGTAAAATTGACAAATTCCTTGAAACATACAATCTTTCAGAAATCAATCTGAAAGAATCAGAAAACCTATACAGACCGATTACAACAAATGAGATTGAAACAATTATAAAAAGAACTTCCAACAAACAAAAGTCCTGGGTTAGATGGCTTCACAGGCAAATTCTACCAAATATTCAAAGAAGAAATAACGCCTATCCTTCTCAAGCTTTTATGAAAATTCAAGAGGAGGGAAGACTTCCAAGCTCCTTTTATGAATTGAGCATAATCCTCATTCCAAAACCAGGCAAAGAGACTAAAATGAAAGAAAATTATAGGCCAATATCCCTAATGAATATAGATGCAAAATTCTCAACAAAATATTAACAAACAGGATCCAGCAATACTTCAAAAAAATCATAAATCATGATCAAGAGGGCTTTATTCTAGGGATAAAAGGCTGGTACAATATATGCAAATCAATCAATGTGATTCATCACATAAACAAAAGGATGGAGAAAAACCACGATAATATCAATAGATGCAGAAAAATCACTTGATAAAATCCAGCACCCATTTATGATCAAAACTCTCAGCAAAGTGGGAATACAGGGACCATACCTCAACATGATAAAGGCCATCTATGACAAAGCCACGGCCAACATCATACTCAATGGGCAAAAATTAAAAGCAATTCCCTTAAGATCAGGAATAAGGCAGGGGTGCCCCCTTTCACCACTCTTATTCAACATAGTTCTGAAAGTCATAGCCATAGCAATCAGACAAGAAGAAGAAATAAAAGGCATCAATTTGAAAAGAAGTAAAACTATCATTATTTGCAGATGATATGATACTGTACATAGAAAACTCTAAAGTCTCGGTCAAAAAACTACTGGACCTGATAA
This sequence comes from Saccopteryx leptura, assembly GCF_036850995.1. Taxonomy (NCBI): domain Eukaryota; kingdom Metazoa; phylum Chordata; class Mammalia; order Chiroptera; family Emballonuridae; genus Saccopteryx; species Saccopteryx leptura. The sequence continues at coordinate 175,265,060 of NC_089506.1, read as the reverse complement.
ATGAATTCAGCAATGTGGCAGGATATAAAATTGATATTCAAAAATCAGAGGTATTTTTAGACACCAACAATGAACTGTCTGAAAGAAATTAAGAAAACAATCGCCTTCACTATTACAACAATAAAAGTAAAGTACTTAGGAGTAAATTTAACCAAGGAGGTTAAAGACTTGTACTCAGAAAATTATAAAACATTGATAAAAGTAGTCAGGAAGATAAAAAAAAGTGGTAGCACATACCGTGTTCATGGATAGGAAGAATAAACATCATTAAAATGTCTATATTACCCAATGCAATTTATAAATTCAATGCAATTCCTATTAAAATACAAATATTCCAAAAATTCATATGGAACAGACAAAAAAAAAAACATGAATAGCCTCAGCAATCTTGAAAAAGATGAATAAAGTGGGTGGCATCACACTTCCTCATATCAAGTTATATGACAGGCCATTTTATTCAAAGTAGCTTAGTACTGGCATAAGAACAGGCATATAGATCAAAGGAACAGAACAGAGAACCCAGAAATAAACCCAATCCTTTATAGACAATTGATATTTGACAAAGGAGGTAAGAGCATACAATGGAGTAAAGACAGTCTCTTTAACAAATGGTGTTGGGAAAAGTGGACATCTACCTGCAAAAAATTTAAACTTGACCACCAACATACACCATTCACAAAAGTAAACTCAAAATGGATAAAAGACTTAAATGTAAGTCGTGAAACGATAATCATCTTAGAAGAAAAGATAGGCAGTAAGCTCTCCTACATCTCTCGCAGCAATATATATTTGCTGATTTGTCTACATGGGCAAGTTAAATAAAGGATAGGATAAACAAATGGGACTATATCAAACTAAAAAGGTTTTCCACAGCTAAAGATAATATGAACAAAATAAAAAGACAAACCACATAATGGGAGAACATATTCGACAATATGTCTGATAAGGGGCTAATAATCAAAATTTATAAAGAATTTGTAAAACTCAACACCAGGAAAGATAATCCAATCAAAAAGTGGACAAAAGAAATGAATAGACACTTCTCGAAAGAGGACATAGGCAGATGAAAAAATGTTCAATGTCACTAATCACACACTAATTAAAACCACAGTGAGATTTCATCCCACGCCAGTCAGAATGGCGCTCTATTAACAAAACAACACATAATAAGTGCTGATGAGGGTGTGGAGAAAAGGGAAATCCTCCTGCAGTTCTGGTGAAAATGCAGACTGGTGCAGCCACTGTGGAAAACAGTATGGAGATTCCTTTAAAAATTAGTAATGGAACTGCCCTTTGACCCAGCCATCCCAGTTTTAGGAATATATCCTAAGAATACCAAATCACTGATCTAAAAGAAGAAATACATCCCTATCTTTTTTGCAGCATTGTTTAAGCTTAGCCAAGATCCGGAAACAGCCCAAGTGTCCGTCCATGGATAAATGGATTAAAAAAGTGGTACATATACAAAATGGAATATTACACGGCCATTAAAAAAAAATCTTATCTTTCATGCTATATGGATGGACCTGGAAACTATTATGCTAAGTGAAATAAGCCAGGCAGAGAAAGAAAAATATCATATGACCTCACTCATTTGAGGAATCGAATGAACAATGTGAACTGATAAACGAAATAGAGGCAGAGATAGGATCAAAGGGACCAGAAGGAAAGAGGTCAGAGGGAAAGGGGAAGAGAGGATGGGAGCAGAGAAGGAAAAAAGATTAGTGAAATTATATAAACATAACAAAGCCTTATAGAGAGCAGGACAGCAAGTCCTGCAGGGAAGGCATTGGGAGGAGGGCCAAGAAGGATGTCAAAGGGAACACGGGGGTTGGGGAGGGAGATATATTCGATGCAACACTTGAATTTATGTAAACTCAATAAATTAAAATAAATTAAAATTAAAAAAAATATTGATCCCTATTATCAGCTGTCAATATATATCCAATAGTATCAACATTAGATTTTTACAAGCCATTATTTATTTCCAGAAATCTAAAGAGTTAATTTTTGCAATAGTTGCCACTCTTAACACTTCTTTATTGAAGTGTGAAATTTGAGGAGTCCTTCCTACACCATTCCAGAATACATAACTCTAGAATGTTATATTTCTGACTTTTAGTTCAATAAGCTATCCAACTTCAGATTTTAAAGATGTGAGCACAGTGGATTCCATGATTTTATTCAAATCACTACACAGAAACTGCTGTAAATGCTAGTAGAAATACAGATTTCTAACTCACAACTAAGTGAATATTCTTTCCAACCTTCAATCCAATATCAGAAGGAGTTTTTAATTCACACTCTGTATTAAATGCTGAAGACCTCTTAAATAAACAGTGTTGGAGCACGTAGAATATAAATATGACAAACAATGCATTTTTGCTCATGAATTTATAATCTAAAAAATAATTAGAATTTATATACAAAAATAGAAATACATGATTAAAATATACAAAAATCCTAATTATATAGGAACTCAAATATTAAAATTTGTGGATATTTTTTAAGTGATTGATGGTCATATAAGGCCCTCAGGAAAAAGAGACATAGAGTTAACTCATGAATTTAGACTATAAAGACACCTTCAATCTAATCCAGAACAGCCATTTTACCCAATTCAAGTCTTTCCTAAATACTTTAGACAGAATCAATCTCTCATAGCACCTTATTCATAGGTTGCATACAGTACTTTCATAGTACTTAGTGATGACATTTGTCTTATCTACCCTGCTTTCCCAAGAGACTATGCTCAACTCTAAATATAGATACTGCCACCTGTATCACCAAAATCTAAAAGAGATACATAGTATTTACTTAATCATTGTTTTTGAATAGATGGATGCAATAATGTTTAAATTTACCTTCTATATACTTTGCTTGGGCAAATAGTCTCAGAATGGATATAATCCTTGTAGTGATTATGGGTAGGTTTAAGTCAATAGAATGTGTCTAATGACTTTCAAGGGGAAATGCTGAGTTCATTTACTCGAAGTAAAGAGATAACTATAAAAAATAATCTGAAGAATTGCTTCCATAAGTGAACATGAGTTCAAAACTACTTTGGTAGACTATAGGAATGAATAAACTTTCACAGCAGCTAATTTGACTCTCACCTGTGCAGAAACAGTGAGCCAGGATAAGGGGTTATGAATTAGAAATGATCATCTTCCCTATTGCACTGACATCAGATATGCCTTAAAGAGCTTTCAGGCTGTCTGGAACCACTTCTATTATTTTTAATTCTGGTCTTACCAGATGTGGGTGCAAAGTTTTGGCAGAAATAAGACCAAAGACTTCACTATTGTGAATTACCCACTACAAAAACATTATTTACCGTAATACAATGTGTCAGTAAAGTCACGGTGCACTTTTGACCAGTCACAGGAAAGCAACAAAAGACAATAGAAATGTGAAATCTGCACCAAATAAAAGGAAAACCCTCCCAGTTTCTGTAGGATGATGTGGCAGCATGTGCGCATGTGCAGATGATGACATAACACCATGTATACAGCGGAGCAACCCACGACCATGGCAGTCGAGATGTGGACGGTACAGAGGAAAGTTCATTGTGTTCTGTAGCTCGCTAAATTCGAATCCATGACCAAATAGCAATGTGAATATCGGCGCGTTTATAACGAAGCGCCACCACATAGGAATAACATTACTCGGTGGGATAAGCAGTTGAAGGAAATCGGCAGTTTGGTGGAGAAACCCCGTTCTGGTAGGCCATCAGTCAGTGACGAGTCTGTAGAGGCTATACGGAATAGCTACCTAAGGAGCTCTAAAAAATCTGTGCGTGAGCCCAGGTCGAACTGCACTGAATAGGTATGAAACTGGGAGAGTTTTCCTTTCCTTTCGTGCAGATTTACATTTCTGTTGTCTTGTTGCTTCCTGTGACCGGTCAAAAGTGCACCATGACTTGATGGACACACTGTATAAGAGAAACAGTCCCAACTAACAAAAGCAGGCATAACACACACTAAGTTAGATGTAACAGATGTTGTAACGTACAATGAAATGAAAAGGTTAAAAGGAAGGCATTCCTTATCAAGAGTAGAATTATTTACCCAATTAATGAAAGTACTTCATTTTCAAACCTAAGGATGAACTGAAAATATGTGCAGTACTTTCACTTCTAGGATAAGAATAATCCTTTAAGAAATTAGTTTTGCATTAAAAGAATCCATGAGGGCTGTATATGCATAAAGCTAAATCACACTATATTATCTGTATGTTTCATTCATCATTTTTTAAATGTCAGATCATCTTTTTGTGCTCTAGGCTGCCTCATTAATATTAGATAGTTATAAATTATCTGATATTACTTGAGGAGCATTTACCATCCCATTCTTGCTATTAAAAACTATCTAGTTTTATTATTGTTGTTGTTAAGTTTTATATTACTAACCTTCTGTCTTCAGTTACTCATTTGTTTTTATTTTAACTTTAATGTTATTGAGTAACTATAATAGTCCATGGAAAAATATAAGTCCAGAATCTTCTTTCTGTGACTCTTTATGCCATTTGGCAAAGTGTCATCTGGTAAACCCTTTTCTAGAGAAAGCTATGGAAAAATGCAATGTGGTAGTCGTATGAACAACAAATATATAAAAATTTTGGTCAAAATTTCTTGTGCTACTTTGAAGTTTTCATTCTTCTATGAATAAAAATATCTATATATTTCTTTGCTAATTCTCCACATGTTTCCTGTGACAGGGATCATCTAGACTGTAATAGCTCACTCTAGAGAAACCCTATTCATTAGTCAAGAAAGTGGAAAATACAGAGGGAGAGAGAGATAGAAGGAGAAAGGAAGGGAGGGAAGGAGGGAGGTACTAGAGGGAAGGAGGTCAGAAGGGAGGGAGAGAGACAGACAAGAAGAGAGGGAGAGAAGAAGGCAAGAAGAAAGCAAGGAAGGAAGGAATAAATGAAGAAAGGAAGAAAGGCCCCAAATAGAAACAGACTGACAGATACAAAGAGGCCCTGGCTGTTTGGCTCAGCGCTGAAGTGTCGCCCGGCATGTGGAAGTCTAGGGTTCCATTTCCCATCAGGGCACATAGTAGAAGCAACCATCTGCTTCTCCACCCCTCCACTTTCCTTTTTTTCTCTCTTCTCTACTGGCAGCCGTGGCTAAAATGGTTCAAGCAAGTTGGCCCTGGTCACTAAGGATGGCTCTATGACCTCACCTTGGGTGCTAAAATAGCTGTTTCTGAGCAGTGGAACCGCGGCACCAGAGGAGCAGAGCACCGCTGGGTAAGGGGTTTGCTTGATGGATTCTGGTGGGGAAGCATGCAGGAGTCTGTCTCTCTGCCTCCCTGCCACTAACTTAATAAAATAATAATAATAATAATAATAATAAAAAAGATGCAGAGAAGAGACTGATGATTTCCAGAGGTTGTGGGAGGTGGGGGGCTAGATGAAAAGATGTGAAATTAATAAATACAAATTGGCAGTTACAGAATAAACACAGGGATATAAATTACAGCATAAGGAATATAGTCAACAATATCGTAATAACTATGTATGGGTCCAGGTAGGTACTTGGAATATTGGAGGGAACACTCTGTAAAGTATATGACTGTATAATCACTATGCAGTATACCTAAACTAATACAGAATAATACTGAATGCAAACTGTAACTGAAAAATGAAAAAAATAAGCAGGAATGTGCTGAGTTAATTACAGAGCAGCAAATTTGGATTATGCCAGTAGTATGTTCATTTGTAACAAGTAAATTACTCTTCCAGAATTGCATGTTTCAAAGCACTAAGGGCTTGAAGAGACATTTTAGTTCTAGTGCACTATATTTTTTCATATATCTTAAATAGTATATATCATGAATACAACCTCCAATCCCCCTGCCCAATGGCCAGCTCTTAGAGACTCCTGCAGATTTGGAAGCTCCTGGAAACAAAGATTCTGTCCAGTGTGGGCACTACTTAATTACTGAATTATGCATGTTCCTGTAAGCATGAGGTCAAAATGAATTTGAACTTAGGCCACAGTGGATCAGGAACTAATTCAGCCTCTTCTTTCATGTGTGTGGGTATGTGCGCGCATGCGCATGTGTTTCATGTATATGTATGTGCATAGGAGAGAAAGGGAGAAAGAGATAAAGAGAGAGAGAAATTGGAATTTCTGAATATTAGGAATCTTGGTTGTCAATAGTCTTATGTATTTGCCATCAAATATAGGAAACAATAAGAAAATGTATAAACCTGGAAGAAACAAAATGAAATAGTCTTCTCAGGTAACAGACATCTGTGGAAATTTGGAACATTAGAAACTTATTCAGAATGCAAGGATTTGTTGTTTTTAAATTTTTACAAAAGAATTTGTCTTATTTCCTCCTAAACTTAACTAAGGATTTAAGCAATAAATGTTATATAACCTAGAGAAGAATAACTTATTTTTCTATTTCTGTTATACTTTATATAGTCTTTGACAAAGTCCGCCCCCCTCTCCCTGTTTGCCACTGCTCTGAAGTCTCTCATTTAAAAAAGAACACACCTGATTGAGGAACAGATGTCTTGTCCTTGGGTGGTTGGTTAATTTTTGCATAGTTAATATATTACAGAAAAAAGGACTATATTTGCTAAAAAGATAATGGAACTTTAGTTACATGTCTTTGATTTTGTCTGTTTCCCGTGTGTGTGTGTGTGTGTATGTGTGTGTGTGTGTGTGTGTGTGTGTGTGTGTGTGTGTGTGTGTGTGAGATGGAGACAGACAGAGGGGCAGACAGGGCACACAAACGGGAAGGGAGAGAGATGTGAAGCATCAATTCTTCGTTGCTGCTTCTTTTAACTGTTCCTTGACTCCTTTCTCATATTTGTCTTGACTAGGGAGCTACAGCAGAGAAAGTGATCACTTGCTCAAACCAGCAAACTTGGGCTCAAGCCAGCGACCAGCGGGTCATGTCTCTGATCCCACACTCAAGCCAGTGACCTCCTGCTCAAGCTGATGAGCCTGCACTCAAGCCGCGGATATCTGGGATTTGAACCTGGGTCCTCATGTCCCAGTCCTATGCTCAATTTCCCATGCTACCACCTGGTCAGGCTGGTTTTTTTCACTTTTTACAAAGGAAAGTGTCATGTACCATATACAAAACTAAAATGCTGCCATTACCAAAATCAACAGAGAGTTTTATAGAAAAATAGCTCTGGACTCAAACACAGAAATCCTTACCAGTTCATTAGCCTTGAAAATGTCCCTTAACTGCTCTCATTTCCAGGTCTATAACTTGTTACACACATGAGTTTAACAGTACTGACCTCTCAGGGTTGCTAGGCAGGGTGGGCTACACTGGGCATTATTGCAAAAGATATCTTTAATAATATTACAGTATTATAATAATATAATGTAAAGTTTTGTGGCTTGAGGAAGTGATTTCAACTTGGACTAAAAAAATAATGACTTTTCCTGTCTGAAAGGAGTTAAAAACTCCCTCATTGCCCACAGAACACACAGGGAGAGCTGTCATTTTTTTAGTTACTTTTTTAGTTATTTTTTATTTATTCATTTTTAGAGAGGAGAGGGAGAGACAGTGAGAGAAAGAGAGAGGAGAGACAGAGAGAGAGAAGGGGGGAGGAGCTGGAAGCATCAACTCCCATATGTGCCTTGACCAGGCAAGCCCAGGGTTTCGATCCAGCGACCTCAGCATTTCCAGGTCAACACTTTATCCACTGCGCCACCACAGGTCAGGCGGAGAGCTGTCATTTTAAGGAACCCAATCCTGAAACCCATTATTCCATTTAGAAAGCAAGAGAGCAGTAGCATTACAAGCATTGCAGCGCTGCTCTCATTTCTAAGTTTATTAACCAGCTGCACTAAAGGAGAGAAGAGTGTAGGAATACATGGCTTCTAAACAAAGAGAAGAAAACACTCAAGATTTAAAGAGTGTAAGTTTAAAATATGTAAGCAAAGACAAAGAACTATTTATGATTTGAAATCTTCTTTAGAAAGCAAAAAATATGTGTCCTATCAAAAAGTGACAGATACCTTGAGGCTATATATAAGCTGTATAAATCAATGACTGGGCTTTCATAAAATCTAAATGTTGGTTATAGATTATCCGTAACTAGGTGGCAAAGTCAAGTGTCTACTGCATTTTAAAAAACATTTTTGGTGGTTTGAAAGGTGAAACATAAGTTTACATGTCAGAGAGGAAGTTCTCACTAGGGAGCAAAGACATACTTTTATTTTCCTAATTGTGGTACCTGCAGACATGGCCGCCTGTGGGTTCCAACTACTGGTAAGAGTTGAGGACTGCCTTGATTTTACAGGAGGGAGGAGCCACTGTTGCAAAAGAAGAGGACCAGTTATTAATTCTGTTGGCTTGAGGACCAGTAGATCTGAGCTGGGAAACTCTTCATTCAACCCTGCACTATCCACCCTGAACTCTATAGGACTAAAATCACGTGTCTTTCAGTCATAAAACAACATCTCTACTGGAATGTGATAGGAATCTAGGTATGTAAGACTAGAATTATGTGTATAGGGCTTTATCGAGTTGTCTAGCATACATATTTGTCTCACTGGTTTGCTTAAAGCTAGAAAATTGATCCCTAAGATTGATACGTACCTCATCACAGCCAGAACCATGTGCACAACTTGGATGAATCACTGAATGAGTTCAGGATTAAAACACTAATTTCTAAAGTTTCAGTTCTTTTAGACACCATGGTATCCTTCAGGAAGACTACAATGAGTAGAAGAAGTCAGCAAATAGGTAAAGTCAACTACATATACAGTCTTTTTCACTTACTTAAGAATTAATATTTCATAATTTGAGCTTTAAAATTAACTGATCATGACTTATTAGTGAATTTGGTAGAATTTTAAAAAATCACAGATAAGACAAATGATGTTATTTATATAATTAGTATTTGAGCATTCAAATAATTTAAAATACCTACATTTTATTGACTTAAAGTTGAAGTAAGAAAGTAGCTATTGATTATAATTCTCTTAAACTTTGAAAGACAATTATTATTTCCTTCGTGGACAGATAAATACACAAATAACATGGACTACATCACTATTATTTTTACTTAATTTCTTAGGAGGTTTGAATTTATGAGAACATGCTTTGCAGAGCAATCACAAGGCTGGGACTCTAACTTAAACCAAGAAAGTTTGGGAGATTTCTTCAACTTCAGATGATATCACTTATATTATTTTTTTGAACATGAGCTAAGGTTACTGGTAAGGAGGAACTCCTGAATAGGATCCATGGAGGTTGGGCCTTAGAAATGGCCAAGGAAGACCTCTGTGTTCTGACCACTAGTTGGAACATGGCTGCCCAGGACAAAAAAGCCCTAAATTGATTCTGCATCTTAGTTAATGAGATCAGCAATGCAAGCAATAAATTCCAAGAAAATAACACTGTAAAAAACTGGACCTAGCCCAGGGATTTTGGAGAATGGTCTTATATTTAATAAAATAAAGGAGATGGATTAAGAGGAGACTTTTATCATATCTACATAGAAGATTATATTAGTATATACCAGATAAGAGCATGGTGTATTACCAGGAAGGTGTGAAAGTACTAATAACAAAAAACTTGTGAAAAGGTATGATCCTCTAGAAGTGAAAATGAGGTAGAGAATTTAGATGCCCACTCACATGCATCTGAATTTCCCACACGTTTTAAAAATTAATTTTTAATTTTTTTTTTTTATGTGAGAGGAGGAGAGATAGTGATACAGAATCTTGCATGCACCCTGCCAGGATCCACCCAGCTACTGGTCTGGGGCTAATGCTTGAATAAACCAACCTATATTTAGCAACTCAGGCCGATGCTTTGACCAAGCGAGAAACTGGTTGTGAGAGGGGAATAGAGAGAGAAGGAAGAAAAGGGGGAGAGGGAAGTTAAGAGAAGCAGATGGTCATTTGTCCTGTGTGCCCTTACCGGGAATCGAATACAGGCTGTCCATATGCCAGGCTGAGGTTCTATCCACTGTCCAGCTGGCCAGGGCCTGTACTCTATTTCTGTCTATACTATTCAAAGACTTACAATTTCTCAAACCCCTAACACCCTAGATTAGTTATCCCTGGCTTTAAATGTTATGGAAATAGAAGGACACAATTTATACTTTGTGTCTGGTTCTTTTCACTCATTATATTTGAATAATTTATTGATGTTGCTTAATAGCTTTAGCTTGTTTATTCTTGGTCTACGTGTATCATGCATGAATATAATTTCCTTATTAATTATACTTTTCTGAGCATTTGAATGGTTTCAGGATGGGACTACTTGAAAAATGTTTCTAACATTCTATTATATTGATTTGCAATGTGGACACATTTCTGTTTGATGAATGCTTATGAGTTAGATTGTTAGGCATTAGTTAGTGTCCAGATACTGTCTTACCTCTTTTAAAAATCAGACCTCCATAGTTTTATTTTCTAAAGCAATCACATTTTACTGCACACTTAACATTACAAACTCTTCTCTGCATTCTTTATTTACTCTGCCTCCACACACAGTGCCTGTTTGCAATGCCCATCTAGTCTTTCTCTTATAATCATTTCTTTTACCATCCTCAGGTTCTTTAATTTTCTCTCACAATTAAAAAATACACTGAGTCCACTGGTATCAAAAAATAAGCTCAATAAGACACTCCATATCTAAAACACATAATATTCAAATCACACAATCTATAGTTATAGAAAATGAAATCTATAAACCTAAATATGCACGGAAGTAACACACAGACACAAAAATACATACCAACCTCTATTCCATATATCTCATCAATATTCAGATTCACAATCACCTAAACAATCAAAAAATAACTATTGATTCAGTAAAAACAACATGTTATGAACTTAAACACCAAGATCATTGCATTTAACATACCATTATGTTACATACGTGAAGAATTGTATACACCAGATGCATTCATGACAGATGAGGATAATCTTAAACATTGAAATAATGACCAGTGAGCATGGTTAACATTGAAACAAAGACAGTGACCTCATAATAATGAAGTTAATTTCTACAGCAATAAAATTTATCTTTACATTTTTCTATATATTTATATCTACATCAACATAGATATCAATATGAAATAATATACATGCAGATTTTCATACACCTTGCGACTCATATCACCAAATTGAACAATTTTTCATGAGGACATTGAGTTGATTTCCAAATATAAGTTCCTGCATAATATTGTCAGTCATGGTTACAGTTTTTGTTAATCTGTATAGATCTCCAGAATATAACATACAAAATTCCTAATCCTACTGAAATCTATCAAACATGAAACTTAAAAATTTTTTATTTATTTCTATTTTGTGTTTAAAATTTTGTGTTTATTTCTATTTTGGAGTAAATGAAATTTTAAATGGAAAGTCACCTTAATTTTTATGGAAGCAAGTGTCATTGTGGTACTGATGACTGACATATAATTCTAATATCAACATGTATTTTTTAAATTGGCGCAAAATGGCTCATTTCAATGTTCTTTTTTATTTTGTTCCCCAGAATTAGAATTAGTGATGGAATTCACAGCATCTGGTCAGATAGAGAAGAAAACTTTCTGTTCCAAGACGTTTTAACAGACCACCTCTCTGCATCCAACCATCCTCGTCCTGATGAGGACGGTAAGGAACACACACAGGTGGGATCTGAGCTTAAACAAGAGATGCAGCTGAGTTTCTCAGTCCAGTATCTGCTAATTTCACCATCCCTCACACCCAGGAAAGGGAAACAGTGAAGACACACTAGTAGTAAGAAAGACAAACAGTGATTGTGACTTCCAGGAAAGTTCTAGAAGCTTCAGCACAAATTTCCAACACAGCATCATGGATAAAGCTGAGGGTGACCTGGTGGGCTGTGCTAATATGTGAGTGGGAGTATAATCAGAACTTACCCTCTCAGATGAGCATCCTCAACCACACTTACTCATCTGTCCTTCTTCAACCAGGCATGGCTTCGTTTATTCTTCCTAAACCTTCTTCTCAAATACACAGAACTTCATCCCCATTTATCATTCCCCTTCTCCAGTAGCAACACATCATATACTCTTAACTTCAGACTTCCACATGGTTATTTTAGACTTAGACATTTACACAGTAATTCCATAAATCACTCATATCTTCTCAAACAAATAACCTACTTTAAATACCCTAATCTTAGCTAAACTCTAGAAAACTCACATGTCCCAATAGAAATGAATTTTCATCTGCTATCAAATATCCCAGTAGAGCCAAAGTCTCAGATCTACATAGAGCTGCTCATTCTGAGAGCTAGGCACATGTTCTCTACACTCTAAGTCTAACCACCTCACAGAAGGAAAAGGTCGCATCTGTGCCCTGGTCACATGTGTTGTCACACCACTAACAATCATGCACTCATTCCCCATCTCCTTCTAAAAATATCAAACCAGTCACCAGATATGTCCCAGAATGTACACAACATTCCAACAGAATATACATTCTGTGTCATATCCTCCTTCCCACAGTAATATTATGTAAATAACTCTGATAATGCCTACCACATCGGGAATTCTGAAATATCACACACATGAGCATTTACTCAACATGGTCACACAAATCCTGTCCATTTTAACTCTAACTTAAGTACACATCCTAGTTTTCTCATGTTTGAAATTTTCTTTCCTAGGATTCCTTCAGACGTCTGTATCCCAGGATTTGGAACAATCAGAGATTCCCCACCCTTTGTCCACCTGCCACCTGTCCACTCTACTTGGTTGATAAGAACAAGCCCTTTTTGTCCTCAGTACGTGGCACAGAGAAACGGTTCATGATTTTTATTTAATACAAACCTATCCAAAGAAGGGTTGCAAATGTTTTACAAAATTCACAGAAGGAATTGTTGTGCCCTTCAAAAAAGATAGTAGTGTAAGAAATGACTTAAATTGAAAAGGTTCATAAAAATGTCCCTCTCTCTCTCACTTGTCTCGGAAGAGACCCCTAACTGACCATGAGCCCAGCTCAGACACCAGAGCTCAAGGGAAAATGAAGAAGGCTGAGACTCTAGCAGAGCCTCCAGGTCTGGACGAGTATCCCAGGGCCAAGACACCTGAGCGGCTGGTGGCCCCGGACCGTGGCTTCAAGTGCATGGCCTGCTGCCGGGTGTTCCCCAGCTTACAGGTCCTGCAGGAGCACGTGGAGTACGGGGTCACTGAGGGCTTCAGCTGCCATGTTTTCCATCGTGCCATGGCCCGTCTGATCCAAAAAAAAGAAGAAAGAAAGAAGAATAAACTGAAGAAGGTGACATATAGATGCCAGAAGGAAGAACATCTGCGTGAAGAAAACCCCTTTCAACTAAACAGACTGTATTTCAGCCCCTAAAAGAGAGGAAGTGAAGCAGGTTAGACTATACTGAGGGGCAGCACTTTACTTAGCAGCCATACTACCCATCTATTTCATGCATATCTACCACCTGCTCTACTGCTCACCACCTATATGAGCACATAACCTCTTCTTTAACACTATCCACCATTTTCTTGATAAAGAAGGTGGACCACAACATCCCGAAATTGCCCTATTCTTTATCAAACTTATTACTCCCCTACACAGAACACCCATGAATATGTGCTTCAGCAAAAAAGTGCAGATTCTATAGAATTTAAATAGGACAGATTATAAATCACCTCCTCTGTATTCACCCCACATTTCCCTGAAAATAAACTGTTAACAACTTTGCATATTTTCTATATCCTTTTCTTTAATAAAAATATGTCTCTTCCCATAGCTCCCTCGAACATCCTCACCCACACAGTGACTGGAGGACAAACATTCCTATTATTGAGAGAGGAGCAGGGATGAAAGGAATAGCAACCAGGATCCACCTCTTAGCTTCTGTGAACTTGTGGACAACAGGTGCATACACACTTGTATACGTGCATACCCACGGGAAAGGATGGCACACAAAATGCATAGTCATGATAATCTCACCTGTATCCACACAGCGGTCCACAATGCCACAGTGAAGTTCAAAGCTTAAGAACCATAGAAGGGTCAAAGCTATCAATTTTCAAAAATATAATTTGCTTGTTTAATAATTTGTCTGTCATTTACACTTAACTATATACATTTTTAAGATAAATTATAATTTTTGTCACTCTGGCATCTTCAGAGGCTCAGAAACAAAACATGGAAACTAAAAATAAGGGAGATGTTGAGGGGAATATGGGGGAGGGGGGATGCATTATTGGCAATACTAGAATCTATTTAAACACAATAAATTAAAATCAATTAAAAAACTTGCATATTAAAAAATATATTATTACCTATACTTCACAAAAGTATAGAGAAAAAGGAAATTAAAATAGTTTTACTTTTAAATGATGTTCCTTACAATTTGTACCTTTTACTCTCTTGAAATTATGAAGGTATAAAACTACAGTAGCATTGTGGACACCTGTATATTCATACTAGATCATCTTGAAACTACTCACGTTGTGTTTCATCCCTTCCCATGGATATGTACGTGTAGAAATGTATACACACCAGTGTGCACAACTTATCAGAAGCAAAGAGGTGAGTGATATTTGCTATTTTATCTCAGTACTACTTTTTACACCTTTCATTGAAAAGAAACTCTGACTTCTGGCCAAATATGTGGGTGACAAAGACTACCCAAGTCAAGTCATTACTTCATAAATTGACTTTCATGATCCACTGGGGGTAAATATCTATCCATGTTGGACAAATCTGTACTAATAGCTTGGGAAATTAAAACTGAAGAGATAGAGACTGTGGAAATAGTGGTGAGTTATTCTTTGTCTGCAACTCAAATTAGGGTGTATCCACTGCTGAACTGTTTCAAATGGTTTTTTTGAAAGACCTTGCTGCTTTAACTACTACTGGAATTCACTAAACCTCTGCACTAACACTTCAATAATTTTTTTTTAATTATCCTGAGTCATTTACTGTTGTTTGTAACAAAATGTGCCTTCACTAATGCAAATTAGCTTCAATATGATAATTTATTCCATTTTAATAGTTGGAATGATCTCATCTAGAAAGAAATAACACATATCCCTCTAACCTTATATTGAAACAAGGAATATACTTGTCCTTAACCTGTACGCTATATCCTTCATTAATTAGGATGGTGCATTTAAAATGTTTGGGTCTGTAAACCAAATGACTTCAATGAACAAAATATACTTCCATAGAGAAGGCCTGGGTTTATATTCCTTACTACTACTTAGCAGCTTTATACACTTTCTGAGTCAACATTCATCTTGAACATGGAGGTCATAATACCTAAAATATAATATTAAGTGTGAGGGTAAGAAGGCACAAATAAAAGAATCAAATAGAGAATCTGGCATAGTTAACATGAAACAATTCCTTTTTTGTTCATTTTTGAGACTTTTTTATTATCTTTGATTACACTGGGGAACAATTTTTTTTAATTTTCTGTTTCATGAGGTTTTAGAACTGTTTCTATATATAACTGCATCGCTGATTCCAAATCTGAAATCTGTTTTTTGGTGCATGCTCGAGTTTTTATGCAATTTTAATTTATCTTTGTTACAGTTAACGTCATGCATTGGTTTTTAAAGTGGAGTGAAAGGACAACGACTCTTGGATTGAACATAACCACAAGGCAATTCATGTTTTACAAACATCACTTTTACATAATTGTAGCTGTTTTTAAATGTAAAAGATTATTATCTGATAAAAACACCCTCTTATTTTGTTTTAAGATTGAATCATGGCTTCTTCGAGTAGGCGTAAATGTAAGAATAGTCCTGATACCTTCTGTTATATATGTGGCTGTTACATACTCCAACGTCGAAGGCATAATATTTCATCTTTTGTGACATGTGCATATATTGCCTATTTTCAAGTTCCCCTTGCACTCAAGACAAAAATTAGGCTCCTTCTATTGTGTGTCATAATAGTGAGGAAATGCTTCATGACTGGACAAAAGAAAAACGCAAAGGAATGCCTTTTGGTATTCCCATGGTTTGGCATGAACCTAAGGACCACAGCAGTGACTGTTATTTCTTTCTGATCCATACAAAGGGCATCAGCAAGAAAAAAATGTCATATGATCGCATATCCTAATATTCCTTCAGCAATATGACCTAACCTACAGTCTGAGACACTTCTGGTTCCAGTTTTCAATGATTGTATTTCTTCTAAAGATGAAGAAAGTGAACATGGTGATCAAGTATATTTTGATCAGATGCATGAGGAAATGGTTGTAGAATTTGAAGGGTCTTCTTCTGATGCCAAGCAGTCATTAATGCCTCAGCAGTTTAGCCAACCCAAATTGAATGACTTAGTAAGAGATTTGGGCCTATCAAAGAAAGCAGCTGAGTTATTAGCCTACAGGCTTCAATAAAAGAAAGTACTTCACCTGTCAGCTAAAGTATCCCATTTCAGGAAGTGTGCACAAATTTTTGTGGGCTTTTTTTCCAAAGAAAAACACTTTGTTTACTGTCATGATATCAATAGTCTTCTAGGCCAGCTAGGTGTTACCACTTACAGTCCAACAGAATGGTGGCTATATCTTGACAGCTCTAAACAAAGTCTGAAATGTGTTCTCCTTCACAATGGTAACGTTTATGCAGCGGTTCCAATTGGTTATACAAGTCATCTGCGGGAAGATTATAATAACATAAAAATTGTCCTCAACTTTCTGAAGTATGAGGAGCATAACTGGATCATTTGTGTGGATCTTAAATTTCCTGCTAGGACAACAGAGAGGTTTCACAAATTATCCTTGCTTTCTGTGTTTGTGGGACAGCCGAGCTCAGGAGAAACACTGGACACAGAAGGAGTGGCCGAAACGTGAAGCTCTGGAAGTAGGGATGCAAAATATTGTGAATGAACCTGTAGTTAATCGAGACAGGATCATTATTCCCCCACTTCGTGTAAAACTTGGATTAATGAAGCAGTTTGTTCAGGCTCTAAATAGAGAAAGTGAATGTTTTAACATATTATTTCTGCTTTTCCTGCCTTGTCTTTCGAGAAGATAAAAGCAGGTTTATTCAATGGGACTTCAAATTCGTACCCTCATACGTTCTGGTTCAAAGGGTGCTGTTGGCTTTCCACCACATTAGATGTAACATGAGCCTTAAGATTCATTTCCTGAACAGTCACCTTGATAAGTTTCCTGAAAATCTTGGAGCTGTTAGTGATGAGCAGACTACTGCTGGAGCATCAAATGAGATTGTCCTCAAAAAGTACACAAACGGCCCTGGCTGGTTGGCTCAGTGGTAGAGCATCGGCCTGGCGTGCAGGAGTCCCGGGTTCGATTACCGGCCAGGGCACACATGAGAAGCACCCATCTGCTTCTTCACCCCTCCCCCTCTCCTTTCTCTCTGTCTCTCTCTTCCCCTCCCACAGCCAAGGCTCCACTGGAGCAAAGTTTGCCCGGGCGCTGAGGATAGCTCTATGGCCTCTGCCTCAGGTGCTAGAATGGCTCTGATTGTGGCAGAGCGATGCCCCAGATGGGCAGAGCATCGCCCCCTGGTGGGCATGCCGGTGGATCCCGGTCGGGCGCCTGCAGGAGTCTGTCTGACTGCCTCCCTATTTCCAGCTTTGGAAAAATACAAAAAAAAAAAAAAAAGTACACAAACGCAAGAGCTACAAATGCAAATTTTTGCCTGAATAGAATTTAAATAAGTTTTGTGCAAATTTTATGATTAAAATAAGTGTTTTAATATATTCTATTTTGAAATTGTAGACAAATTCAGATAAAATCATCCTCTAGTCGCAGAGGTCCCCAAACTTTTTACACAGGGGGCCAGTTCACTGTCCCTCAGACCGTTGGAGGGCCGCCACATACAGTGCTCCTCTCACTGGCCACCAATGAAAGAGGTGTCCCTTCCGGGAGTGCGGCGGGGGGCTGGATAAATGGCCTCAGGGGGCCACATGCGGCCCGCGGGCCGTAGTTTGAGGACGCCTGCTAGTGTATTAATGTACTTACTACATTATATAAATTATTATATTTTCAGAAAGATGATGCCCAAGAAGACATTCTACTTCATTATGTTAAACTAAATGTTGAAAATTTTACAATAAGATGAAAACCTAAAATCTTGAATTGTAAAAACACTGTAGCTTACAGAAAAAAAACACTAATGTCAGATTTGAGATCAGCATACTTGAATTAGGTAAGATCAAGTGTTTTTGTGGATGCAACAAAAATTTTGTTCCCCAGTGTTATTAGCGGTTTGATTATGATGTGTATAAATAGGATTTATTTTCAGTTTATATAGTTAGAGATTTGGTGAGCTTTAAATATTTTTAATTTTTGAAATAATCATAAACTCACAAGATATGTGATGAATAGTTCAGACATTCCCAAACTCCAACACTCAGCTTTTCCCAACGTTAAGAACAGTAGTATCACCTCCAGGATGCTGACAGGAACACTGCACTAAACCTGAGGGCAGACCCTACTCAGATTTACTATTTTTTCATGTATACATTCCTGTAGGACTTTATGTGTGATTAGGGCATTTTATCACTTGTATAGATTTGTATTGTCATCATTACAAACAAGACACAAATATTCTGCCTCCTCAGTAGTTTTCTCATGTCACCTTTGTCATCACATTCGTCCTCCCTTTCTAACACCTGGCAAGTCTGCTTTTGTGAATTGTTTACAAAACAACAGAGAAATAGCTTTACTCATATTAGAGATGAAGGCTAATTTCCTTAATGAATGAAAAGGTCCATGGAGATAATACCTCAAAAAAATTAAGAAAATAACCTTGAACAGTTTCACATAAAAGTACATATAATCTTTAACACAACTAAAGGTACATAATATAACTCTTTAAAGTTACAATTACATTTTTATCTATTATGTTGTATTAAAATTATGTAGGAAAATGGAAACATTACCTATATTGATGGACATATAAATTTTTAAATGTATATGTTTTACTCTTAGCTTTGCTTTTAAAAGTATATTTTATATTTGAATACATATATATACAGATAAATACAAAAATATATTGATTTTGGAAATTCATATCAATTTTTATATCAAATCACTGCCATCCAGCTACTATGTTACATTACATGACTAGATAAAGCTATTTACAGAGTGGAACAGGATAAAGCAACTTTAAAAATGAAACAGATATAGAACGAGTTCCAAATAGTTTTTTTGAGTGAAAATTATCTTGTATATACAATATTCTTATGTATGTAAAAATTTTATACAAACCTAGGATCCATCTATCCATCCATTTTTATTTATTCTTTAAAGGCTAGGTTCATTGGGCTTTGAATTTTAAAAGGCACACTATAATGTGAAGGTTTGGATATCTGATTTTCTTTTTATATGATTTTAATTAGCCACTGACTCTAGCCTATTTATTAGATTTCTAACCTTTTGTTGGATTGCTACCTTTAAACATCCTCTCATGATTGCATGGATGTAATGATAATATTGGCTGATTAAATTGTTTTCCAAATAAATAAATTGTTTTCCAGGACATTTAAGTTGTGAAGATTAATGACCAGTTGCTATTCAGATAAAATTCCCCTTAAATATAAAAATAAGCATATGTCCCTGCATAATCAAATTAGGTTTTGTTTTATCAAAATCAGATTTGGATTTATAGGACAGGATTATTTTTTCCCAATTATAATAACAAGCAAATGAACATTTGAAAGATACACTTGCCCAAATCAAAATATGTGATAACTGGAATCATGAATTAGATCACTTTACTGTTGAAAATAATTGGAAAATAAAAAATTTGAATAGACTTATGAATGAATGGACGATGAACTGTGAGGTGGTTTTCAATCTAATACATTTTACACTTTGATTTGAGCTTTTCAGTTAGTAAACTAGAATTTAAATCACATTAAATCATATACCAATCAATAATTAGATTTATTATTTTCCTTTATTCGTAAAGAAAAATAATTGCAATATTAAAGATATTAATTAAAGGTATTCTATGAAATGACTTCATGCATACCATTTGTGTTAATTTAAAATAAGAGACAGTACTTCAAGGCAGATTTCTCTGTAATCTTATATTGTCAAAGCTATTTTGAGCCTGGCCTGTGGTGCTGCAGGGGAGGGAGCGTCATTCTGGAACCCTGAGGTTGCCAGTTTGAAACGCCGGGCTTACCTGGTCAAGGCTCCCGGCTCTTCTCTCCGCCTTCTCTAATTCTCTCTCTCCTCTCTAAAATAAATAAAGTCTTTATAAAAAATATATTAATAAAAAATAAAAGCTAAGCTGATAGCAGTTAAAGAAATTGCACATGTGTGGGAGTTAATTGTAGCTGCCTTACATTGAGGGCTAGAAATGCAAACCTGCCCTAATGAGTTCTTAGGGAAATTCTCCTTCAAACACAAAAAGCTCAGGGAGAGTTGCATGTTCTCTTCAGAAATGGAGGTGAATGTGGTCTGTCTCCCTCTGAAGGAGCTTGCCCGAATCCTTCTGCTAGACCCCTTGTACATCTGACTATAGTTTTAGTATCTATACACCCAGTTTAGACAATAATTTAATGCCAAAGTAGTTTATTATGAGTTAAAAACTATGTGCATTTTAATTTTTCATCATCATATACACTTCTTGAATAAAATTTAACATGTAAATAATTAACTGCTATTTTCAGAATTATTTCATTTGTAAGCACAACAGAGTCCATGCTATTCTGAAAATGATTACATTAAAGGTAATGAATAGGTATTCATTTACAGATTTTAGAGTGGTGTTCATGAAGGTAGGATCCCAGAGTTCTCTGAATTAATGCACATAAAAGTGTTTCATCTACTGTCTACTGTATAACTATTGTAATGCTTATACTACTTTAATTTACAATGTCCACATCTTTTCAAATGTATTTTCCACATCATTTTTTCTAGAAAACAAAAAAGCTACAAACTAATAAAGTAAGTATAAATAAAGAGTGAAAAGAATCAACTTAAAATAGCATATTTTAAAAAAATGATGTCCTTATTCCCTGCTCCACTGAAACAGCTCTTAGTAAAGTCAATAGTGATCTCAGTTTTGTTAAATCTCCAATATTCATTTTACTCAAATTTTAAGCACCATTAACAATACGGACCAATTCTTAAAAGATTTTATTCCCTTGCCTTTGCTCTGCAATACTTCTTGATTTTTTACTTCTATTTCTCTTTTCTCTCACTCCTTCAATATCTAATTTGAAAGCATTTGGTCACTGTAATAAACATTAATATTCTTTATGGCTTTTTTCCTTAACTCCTCTCCTTCCCTCATGCCATTCTTTCTCCCTCCACCGTCTCATTCATGTACATGACTTAAATTATTCCATGTTCTGCTCTTTGATATCTCAGAGGTAACTCAATAACTCAAATTCAACATGTCCAAAGTGAACTTAGAGTCTTCATTCAAAACACTGGTTCTCTGCCAATGTACATTGTCAGTGAGAGACATTGCCAGTCAATCCAAGCATAGAATAAGAAACCTGGGAGTCAAGCTGGACACTTAGCTCACTTCATGCCCTACATCCAATCCATTATCAAGCTCTGTCAATTTGATTTGTGATAAATAGATATCTTAAATCTGAAGCATTAGCAGACATGCCTTCAAAACAGGCATTAAAGTAAATTCTGAACTTAACACTCTCAAGAAGAATGAAATCATTTAAAAAAATACAAGATAATTAAAATTAAGTTGCCAGGCAACTAGATAGGTTGTTTAACATGGAGATTACTCCTAAATTTTAAACTCTTAGTTAGTTTACAAATTTTAGCCCACATTGTCTTCATTTGTAAAGACATTAAAAAAATAAAAACTTTTATACCCATTTTAGTATAGGCTAGATTGTGATTGGTCAAACAACTCTATAGTCTTAGTGTTCAAAATGATAAAGTTTACTTCTAATTTCTCTTACATGTCCATTGTAGGTAGTCCTGATTCTCTTGTGTATTATTCCTATCTTAGAGCCAGCAGATGAAGGACAAGACATTAGAAAGAAAAGTCTGGATCAACATTGAAAGGAAACTCTGGATCCAGCATTCAATATTCTAGAAATAACACACATCAGTACTGTCCACAACTCATTGGCCGGAACTGCTGATATGTTCATATACTCAGAAAAAGGCCAGGAAATACGTCCCACAGAAGCAAACAGATGGAAATATTTACTGTACAATAGTAATAATTTCTTCATTAACCAAAAGAACTATTTTCATAAGCAAAAGCTGAAACTTTAAACTTTGGAGATGTATATACATTATGGGTAATCTTCCTGTTAAACAATTGTTGTGTCTGGAATATTATATATGAAAGCCAAAAATTTCCCACAATTTCAATGAGATTATATTTTTAAATGATACTTCTGTTTTCTTAGTCTTCTAAATAGTAAGTTATTGATCAATTATGAATTAAGCATCTTTTAAGATAAACTCTTATGGTTTCTGAGGTCTGAATTACCATGGCCCCCTCCTTGGGGAAGATTTCATGAAAAGCAGAGTTTGTCCAGAAAAAAACACATCATCCTTGGGATCTGATTATTAACTCTCTCCTTCAAAAAGGAAACTTCCCTACTTCTTTGAGACTAAGGTCCAGTGAAAAGTCCTTAATCCTCACCGGTACCATTAGAATATTCTGCCTTGTAAGCATTGGAAGGACAGATAATGGAAGCTTTGAGGTACTCTCTGAGTTCTCTATTTCTAACTATTTTGCTTTTCATCCCTCTTTTTTTATTTTATTAGTAAATAGTTTGCTCTTTAGTGAGTATCTAGAATCAGAAGAGCTATACTTTCTCAGTAAAATATTTTCATACAAATATAACAAGTGAAAAGAAAGAAGTGATGCAGAGACTGTCAAAATAGTTTAGCTTTAGTCAAATTTCCCACCTCCTCAGGATCACATGGAGTAACTATGCCAAGTATATACTGGCTCCGGCAAACTCTGATTGAGAGACTATGGTTGCAGTCATCTGTAAGTTGTTTTCCAAACTGTGTCAGAAAATATTTCCTTTTCATTCAATGTAAAAGACCCTTATTTTCAGCATTGTGAATGTTTCCTGACAAGATTTAAATGCCATCCTTATGTGGAACACCGAGGAATCGCATTTCTATTACTAGAGTACATTATGCCCAATTGGCCAAGGCTCCAGAAACTTTAATTCTGTACCAGAAAAGCAGAAGAACTTATATTCTTTGCTACTAACTGTAGTCAAATAAAATAACATAATTTGGCAAGTGTAGATGACATTTCATTATAGTATTTCCGGATTTCAAGTTCCATAGAAACAGTCATGAGCCCTTCATAACTATCTGAAAAAGTATCTTTTCAGTGTTCTTCTGAATGAAAGGAACTAATTGTAATTCAAAGTCCATGATAATAGTTGTCCAACTTTGTGAACTATATTATTTTGTTAAGCCTTATGAAAACACTGACTCATTTTCCAAGCCTAGTAACTATCACTGATGTCATCAGAAGGTTTTCTGAATGAATCTGGGATGTATTTCTTTTGGTTTACACATCCTCAGAATGTGTTATACACATAGCTACTATGTGTTGATAGAAAAGGTAAAATTTCCTCCACAGAATATTCCAAAATAAATTATTTCAAAAGAAAAATGAAAACTGAAACTAATTCTTTAACAGAGTAGATATAAGGTTGTAGTCAATTACCAAAATTTATTCACCAACTAATATGCTAAGACTTCAAGTATAGTGTCTGAGATCTTACTCTCCTTCCATTTTTCATGGGTTAAAAAGCTTGTAAGCCAGTTGACAAAGGGACTTGTTTCTAAAATAGTGATAGGTCAACAAAAATGTCAAGACAGGCTTCTCCTCTGCATGCTAGTAACCAATCTAGTATTAGCTATTGAATTTTCATAGAAATTATAATTGTTATTTTGTTTATACAAGTCACCATGATGTTTTAATTTAAAGATTTCATTACTCTTGTAAAATATTAAAAAGGTAGTGTGGGAAATCATACAGGGTCGGGCAAAAATAGGTTACAGTGGTAATTATGTGAAACTCAGAGTTCATTCTCTTTTATTATTATTATTCAGTGAGTAGAGGAGAGGCAAAGACAGAATCCTGAATGCTCCTGACCAGGATCCACCCCGCAAGCACACTAGAGGTCAATGATCTGCCCATCTGAGGCTATTGCTCCATTGCTCCACTGAGCTCTTCTTACCTTTTAAATGTATATGTTCTATTCTCAGCATTGTTTTTAAAAGTATATTTTATATTTGAATACATATATACAAATAAACAAAAAATATATTGATTTTGTCATTTCCTATAAATTTTTTATATCAAATCATTGCAACCAAGCTACTATGTTATATCACATGACTGGAAAAAGCTATTTACAGAGTTGAATACTATAAATCTACTTTTAAAATGAAACCGATATAGGAAGAGCTCCAAATAATTTTTTGAGTGAAAATTATCTTGTATATACAGTATTCCCATGTACGTAAAAATTTTATACAATCCTAGGATCCATCTATCCATCCATTTTTATTTATTCATTAAAGGCTAGGTTGAGGCCCTAGCCAGTTGGCTCAGTGGTAGAGTGTCGGCCTGGCGTGCAGGAGTCCTGGGTTCGATTCCCGGCCAGGGCACACAGGAGAAGCGCCCATCTGCTTCTCCACCCCTCCCCCTCTCCTCCCTCTCTGTCTCTCTCTTCCCCTCCTGCAGCCAAGGCTCCATTGGAGCAAAGTTGGCCCAGGCACTGAGGATGGCTCTATGGCATCTGCCTCAGGCACTAGAATGGCTCTGGTTGCAACAGAGCAATGCCCCAGATGGGCAGAGCATTGCCCCTTGGTGGTATGCTGGGTGGATCCCAGTCGGGCACATGCAGGAATCTGACTGCCTCCCCGTTTCCAACTTCAGAAAAATACAAAAAAAAAAAAAAAAAAAAGCCTAGGTTCATTAGACTTTGAATTTTAAAAGGCACACTATAAATGTGGAGGTTTGGATATCTGATTTTCTGTTTATATGATTTTAATTAGCCACTGACTCCAGCCTATTTATTAGTTTTCTAACCTTTTTAAAAATTATTTAATTAATTGTGTTTACATAGATTCTAGGGTCACCCCAAATGCATCCACCCTCCCCCATAGTCCCCTCAAAATCTCCTTTGCCCCCTCCCTAAAGCACCCTCCCCCCTTCCCTTCAAGTTTATCCCATCCTATCATCCCCTTTCCCTCTGTCCTCTTTTCCTCTGGATCCTCTTTTCCTTTGATCCCTCCTCTGTCTCAATTCCATTTCTCAGTTCTCATTATTCCTTAGATTCCGGAAATAAGTGAGGTCATATGATATTTTTCTTTCTCTGCCTGGCTTATTTCACTCAACATAATAGTTTCCAGGTCCTTCCATATTGTTGCAAAAGGTAATATTTCCTTCTTTTTCATGGCCCCATAGTATTCCATTGTATATATGTACCAAAGCTTTTTAATCCACTCATCCACTGACGGACACTTGGGCTGTTTCCAGATCTTCGCTATTGTGAACAATGATGCCATAAACATGGGGGTGCATTTCTTTTTTTTAGTCAGTGATATGGTGTCCTTGGGATATATTCCTAAAGTGGGATGGCTGGGTCAAAGGGCAGTTCCATTACTAATTTTTTGAAGAATCTCCATACTGTTTTCCACAGTGGCTGCACCAGTCTGCATTCCCACCAGCAGTGCAGGAGGGTTCCTCTATCTCCACATCCTCGCCAGCACTTATTCTGTGTTGTTTTGTTGATGAGCACCATTCTGACTGGTGTGAGGTGGTATCTCATTGTGGTTTTAATTTGCATTTCTCTAATGACTAGTGATGTTGAACATTTTTTTCATTTGTCTATTGGCCATCTGTATGTCCTCTTTGGAGAAGTGTCTATTCTTTTGTTGTGCCCATTTTTTGATTGGATTGTTTGTCTTCCTGGTGTTGAGTTTTACAAGTTCTTTATAAATTATGGTTATTAATCCCTTATCATATGTATTGTCAAATATGTTCTCCCATTGTGTGGTTTGTCTTTTTATTCTGTTCATATTATCTTTAGCTGTGCAAAAGCTTTTTAGTTTGATATAGTCCCATTTGTTTATCCTGTCTTTTATTTTATTTGCCTGTGGAGATAAATCAGCAAAGATATTGCTGTGATAGATGTCGGTGAGCTTTCTGCCTAAATTTTCTTCGAGGATGCTTATGGTTTCATGATTTACACTTAAGTCCTTTATCCATTTTGAGTTTATTTTTATGCATGGTGTAAGTTGGTGGTCTAGTTTCATTTTTTTGAAGGTACCTGTCCAGTTTTCCCAACACCATTTGTTAAAGGGACTGTCTTTATTCCACTGTATGCTCTTACCTCCTTTGTCAAATATCAATTGTCCATAAAGGTGTGGGTTTATTTCTGGTTTCTCTGTTCTGTTCCATTGATCTATATGCCTGTTCTTATACCAGTACCAAGCTGTTTTGAGTACAATGGCCTTGTAGTAAAACTTGATATCAGGAAGTGCGATACCTCCCACTTTATTCTTCTTTTATAAGATTGCTGAGGCTATTCATGTTCTTTTTTGGTTCCATATAAATTTTTGGAATATGTGTTCTATATCTTTGAAGTATGTCATTGGTATTTTAATTGGTATTGCATTGAATTTATAAATTGCTTTGGGTAATATAGACATTTTAATGATGTTTATTCTTCCTAACCATGAGAATGGTATATGCTTCCACTTGTTTGTGTCTTCCTTGATTTCTTTTATCAATGTTTCATAATTTTCTGAGTACAAGTCTTAAACCTCCTTGGTTAAATTTACTCATAGGTACTTTATTTTATTTTTGTTGCAATAGTGAAAGGGATTGTTTCCTTAATTTCTCTGACAGTTCATTGTTTGTGTATAAAATAGCCTCTGATTTCTGTGTATTAATTTTATATCCTGCCACCTTGCTGAATTCATTTATCAGGTCCAGTAGTCTTTTGACTGAGACTTTAGGGTTTTCTATATACAGTATCATATCATCTGCAAATAATGGTAGTTTTACTTCTTCTTTTCCAATTTTGATGTCTTTTATTTCTTCTTGTCTGTTTGCTGTAGCTAGGATTTCCAGTACTATGTTGAGTAAGAGTGGTGAAAGGGCGCACCCCTGCCTTGTTCCTGATTTTAGTGGAATTGCTTTTAACTTTTATCCATTAATTGTAATATTGGCTGTGGGTTTGTCATAGATGGCTTTTATCATGTTGAGGTATGTTCCCTGTATTCCCACTTTGCTAAGAGTTTTGATCATGAATGGGTGCTGGATTTTATCAAATGCTTTTCTGCATCTATTGAAATTACCATGTGGGTTTTCTCCTTCCTTTTGTTTATGTGATGAATCACAGTAACTGATTTATGAATGTCGTACCATCCTTGCCTCCCAAGAATAAATCCCTCTTGATCACAATGTATGATTTTTTCATATATTGCTGGATCTTGTTTGCTAATATTTTGTTGATAATTTTAGCATCTAAATTCATCAGGGATATAGGCCTATAATTTTCTTTCTTTGTGTTGTCTTTGGTTTTGGAATCAGAACTATGCTCACCTCATAAAAGGAACTTGGTAGTGTTCCTTCCTCTTGAATTTTTTGAAATAGATTGAGAAGGACAGGAGTTAGTTCTTCTTTGAATATTTGATAGAATTCATCAGTGAAGTCTTCGGTCCCAAGGGTTTTGTTTTTTGGGAGCTTTTTGATAACTGTTTCTTTTGTTGTAATTGGTCTGTTTAGGTTTTCTGATTCTTCCAGATGAATTTTTGGAAGATTATATGTTTCAAGGAATTTGTCCATTTCACCTAGGTTGTTTAATTTTTTGGCATACAGTTCTTCATAGTATTTTCTTACAATATTTTGTATTTCTGTAGTGTTGGTTGTTATTTCTCCACTCTCATTTCTAATTTTATTTCTTTCAGTCCGCTCTTCTTTTCTTGGTGAGTCTTGTTAAAGGTTCATCAATCTTGTTTACCATTTCAAAGAACCAGCTCTTGGTTTCATTGATCCTCCGTATTGTTTCATTAGCTTGTATGTCATTTATTTCTGTTCTGATCTTTATTATTTCCTTCCTTCTACTACCTCTGGGCCTTACTTGCTGTTCCTTTTCTAGTTCTTTTAGATGAAGGGTTAGGTTGTTTATTTGGGATTTTTCAAGCTTCTTAAGAAATACCTGTAGTGCTATGAACTTCCCTCTCAGGACTGCTTTTTTGCTGAGTCCCATAAATTTTGTGTTGTTTGCTCATTATCATTTGTTTCTAGGAATATTTCTATTTCTTCTTTGATTTTATTGTTAACCCATTCATTATTTAATAACATGCAATTTCGTTTCCATGTGTTTGAGTATTTTTCAGTTTTTCTGTTGTGGTTCATTTCTAGTTTCATGCCACTGTGATCAGAGAAAATGCTTGATATGATTTTAATCTTCTTAAATTTGTTGAGACTGCTTTTGTGTCCTAACATGTGGTCTATCTTAGAGAATGTACCATGAGCACTTGAAAAGAATGCATATTCTGCTGCCTTAGGGTGAAAGGTTCTGAACATATCTATTATATTGAGTTGATCTAGTGTGTCCTTTAAGTCTGCTGTTTCTTTATTAATTTTCTTTCTTAAGGATCTATCTAGTGATGTAAATGGGTATTGAAATCTCCTACTGTTATATTATTAATGTTGATTTCACCATTTATATCCATCAAAGTCTGCTTTATATATTTAGGTGCTTCTATATTAGGTGCATAGATATTTATCATTATTCTAAACTCTGTATCCGGCAGTTTGGTTATTTCCATATCACTCAGTTCCTTTTCTGGAGATTTCTCTTGTGGTTTCATTTGGATTGCACTTCTCTGTCTTCTCATTATGTCTGTGTGTTTGGGTGTGTTGTTTGTAGGGCTGGTTGAGTCTATATTTGGTGTTGTCTGCCTCTAATTTTCAGTTGTGTTTTTTCTAGGTCTTCTTGGGTTGGCATCAGCTGTTGTTTGTAATCCACTTTCAGGTTTGGCTTTTCTAGTAGAGCTGCTTTGAAGTCTTGATTTGTTTGTTTTCTTCTCAGTTATCTCCGTGGTAGTCTTATTTACTGATCTCAGCAGGGGCTAAGCTTTTTTTTTAATGAACCTCAATTGTCCATAATTATTTTCATTTTGTATATTGTTAACATGTGTTTATTTTACCTTATATTTGCCATTTGTCTTGCCCACTGTTAATTTTGGAAACCCTCTTCTTCCTTCTGGATTCAATTTTCTTCTTTCTAGGGTAAATCCTCAAGTTGATAATGCATGGATCAAATGTCCTTCTCTTCATTACTTTCTGAGCATCTTCAAGGCAGGCCAATGCTGTGTTTACTTCAATCTCTAAAACAGAGCAACAAGCTTGCCATACAGTAGGTGCTAATTAACTTTATCCATCTTCACTCTATGCATAGAATTATTGGTGAGTTCACTGGGGAGAGCTCACAGAAACATAGCTTTTCAGGACTCTTGGCTCAGAATTCAAGTAGACTATGGAAAATATGGAGATGCCCCTCTGCTATCTCCTTGATTTCTCTGCAGAATTATCCAAATTGTTGAATTTTGAAACCAAGGGTGTCTATCGGGGAACTGACCAGACCACACAGGAAGAGCAGGAGCCCTAGAAGTGTCCGTTTGGATGCCTCTCTTCGATCTTCAAGTGGGCCCTGGGCAGACCCCCGAGAGTCTGTCCGATTTGGGGTGCCTCTCCCCAGTGACGTGAAACTCTGTAGGCACCGTGTGGGCACCAATTGTTGTAAAGTACCCAATTCACAATTCTGTGGGTTTTCGTAGAGGCATGTAGTCCAAATAAGTTTTGAAAAGTTTTATTAGAGGAGAAGATTTATTACATATGCTGAATGTATATGGCTGACACAGGGAAACAGTCCCAAATTGTGTGCAAGCCAGTTTTCTAACCTTTTGTTGGACTGTTCCCATTAAACATCCTCTTATGGTTGTACAGATGTAATGATAATATGGGCTGATTAAATTGTTTTCCAGGATATTTATTTTAAGTTGTGATTAATGTCCAGTTGCCATTCAATAAAATTTCTCTCTAATCTTAAAATAAGCATATGCCCTACATAGTCAAAATAGGTTTTGTTTAGATTTGTATTTGAGAGACAGGATTTTTTCCCCCAATGATAATAATAAGCAAAAGAATATTTGAAAGATACACTTGCCAAAATCAAAATACTTAACAACTAGAACTATAAATTAGATCATTTTACTGTTGAAAATACATGGCAAATAAAAAATTTGAATAGACGCTTACGAATGAACAGAAGATGAACCATGAGTAGTTTACAATCTAATACATTTTACACTTTCATTTGAGCTTCTAAATTAGTAAACTAGAAGATCAATCACATTAAATAATATAACAATCAAGAATCATATTTGTCATTATTTTCCTTTTTTTCATAAAGAATAATTGCAATATTATAGACATTGATTAAAGGTATTCTATGAAATGACTTCATGCAAACCATCTCTGTTAATTCAAAACAAGAGATAGTAGCTTCAAAGCATATTTCCCTGTAATCTTATATTTTCAAAGCTATTTTGATCCTGAGCTGTGGTGGCACAGGGGATGGAGCGGCATCCTGGAACCCTGAAGTCACCAGTTTGAAACTCTGGACTTGCCTGATTAAGGCTCATATGGGAATAGATGCTCCCTGTTCCACCCTCTTCTCTGTCTTCTCTCTATTTCTCTCTCTCTCCTCTCTAAAATAAAATCTTTTTTTTTTTAAATAAATTAGTCAAAAAAATATAAGCTATGCTGATAGCAATTAAAGAAATTCCAACTAAGTGGGAGTTAATTGTAGCTGTCTCACCTGGATGGCTAGAAATGCATAACTGCCCTAATGAGTTCTTAGGGAAATTCTTGTTCAAACACATGAAGCTAAGTGAGAGCTGCCTGTTCTCTTCAGAAATGGAGGTGAATGTGCTCTGTCTCCCTTTGAAGGAGCTTGCCCAAATGCACCTGCTAGACCCCTTGTACATTTGCCTTTACTTTTAGTATCTATACACCCAGCTTAGACAATAATTTAATGCCAAAGTAGTTTTTGATGAGTTAAAACTATGTACATTTTAATTTTTCACCATCAGATAAACTTCTTGAATAAAATTTAACATGTAAATAATTAACTGTATTTTCAGAATTATTTCATTTGTTAGCACAACAGAGTCCATGTTAGTCTGAAAATGATTACTTTGAAGGCAATAAAATAGGTATTCATTTACAGATTTTAGAGTGGTGTTCATGAAGGTAGGATCCCAGAGTCCTTGGATTAATACACATAAAAGTGTTTCATCTACTGTCTACTGTATAACTATTGTAATGCTTATACTACTTTAATTTACAATGTCCACATCTTTTCAAATGTATTTTCCACATCATTTTTTCTAGAAAACAAAAAAGCTACAAACTAATAAAGTAAGCATAAATAAAGACTGAAAAGAATCAACTTAAAATAGCATATTTAAAAAAAATGATGTCCTTATTCCCTGCTCCACTGAAACAGCTCTTGGTCAAGTCAACAGTGATCTCAGTTTTGTTAAATCTCCAATATTCATTTTACTCAAATTTTAAGCACCATCAACAATACGGACCAATTCTTAAAAGACTTTATTCCCTTGCCTTTACTCTGCAATACTTCTTGATTTTTTACTTCTATTTATCTCCTCTCTCATTCCTTCAATATCTACTTTGTAAGCATTTGGTCACTGTAATAGACATTAATATTCTTCATGGATTTTTTCCTTAAAACCTCTCCTTTCCTCATGCTATTCTTTCTCCCTCCACCATCCCATTCAGGCACATGACTTAAATTATTCCATACACAGATAATCCACAAGTGTATAACTAAGTTCAGACCTCTCCTTTGAGGACCAGATTTCTTATTTAATTAGTATCTTAATGTCTGCTCTTTGATGTCTTAGCAGTAACTCAAATTCAACATGTCCAAAGTGAACTTCAGAGTCTTCATTTAAAACACTTGTTCTCTGCCAATGTATCTTCTCTGTGAGAGACAATGCCAGTCAATCCAAGCATAGAATAAGAAACCTGAGAGTCAAGCTAGACACTTAGCTCACTTCATGCCCTACATTCAATCTATTATCAAACTCTATCAATTTGACTTGAGATGTGTAGATATCTTAAAGCATTGGCAGGCATACTTTCAAAATAGGAATTAAATGAAATTCTGAACTTAAACCTCTCAAGAAGAATGAAATCATTTTAAAAGATCTAAGATAACTAAAATTAAGTTGCCAGGCAACTAGATGGGCTGGTTAACATAATGGTATTCCTAAATTTTAAATTCTTCAATGGTTTACAAATTTTAGACCACAGGGTCTTCATTTGTAAAGATAATTTAAAAAAGGAGAACTGTTCTTATACCCATTTCAGTATAGGCTACTGTTATTTGTCAAACAACTTTAAAATCTTAGTGGCTCAAATGATAAAGTTTACTTCCAATTTCTGTTACTTGTCCATTGTAGGTGGTCACGATTCTGTTGTGCATCATTCCTATCTTAGAGCCAGCTGATGATGGGTAAGACATTAGAAGGGAAAGTCTGCACCAACATTGAAAGAAAAGTCCGAATTGGAAATCAACTGTTCTGGAAGTAAAACACATCACTGCTGCTCACAACTCATTGGCAAGAACTACTCATATGTTCATTCTGCTCATAAAAGGGCCAGGAAATATGTTCCTCAGAAGCAAAAAGATGAAAATATTTGCTGAAAAGTAGTAAGAACTTCCTCATTAACCAAAAGAATAGTTTTCATAAGCATAAGCTGAAATTTAAAATTTTGGGCGATGCATATATATTATGGGTAATCTTTCTGATAAATATTTTTTGTGCCTGGAATATTGTATATGGAAGCCAATTATTTTCCACAATTTCAATTAGATTATGTTTTTACATAATATTTCTGTTTTCTAAGCTTTCTAAATAGTAAGCTTTTAATCAATTCTGAATTAAGCAACTTCTAAGATAAACACGGTTTCTAAGTTGGAATTACTATACCCCCTCCTTGGGGAAGATTTCATGAAAAGCAGAGTTTGTCCAGAAAGATACACATCTTCCTTAGGATCTAATCTTTAACTCTCTCCTTCAGAAAGGAGAATGCCCTACTTCTTTGGGACTAAGGTCCAGTAAAAACTCCTTAATCCTCAACAGTCCTGTTAGAATATTCTCACTTTGTACTTATTGGAGGACAGATAATGGAATCTTTAAGGTACTCAGAGTTCTATACTTCTAACTATTCTTCTTTTCATCTACTATTTTTTATTTTATTGGTAAACCATTTGCCCTTTAGTGAGTATCTAGAATCAGAATAGTTATGTTTTCTCAGTAAAATATTTTCATACAAATCTAACATGTCTAAAAGAAGAAGCGATGCACAGACTGTCAAAGTACTTGAGCTTTAGTCAAATTTCCCTTCTCCTCAGGATCACATGCAGTAACTATATCAAGCATATACTGGTTCACGCAAACTCTATAGGAGAAACTATGTATGGATGCAATCATCTGTAAGTTGGTTTCCAAACTGTGTCAGGACATATTTTCTTTCCACTCAATGTGAAGGTCCTCCATTCCCAGCCATGTGACAGTTTTCTGACAACATTGTTTTTTGTTTGTTTGTTTTTGTAACAGAGACAGAGAGAGGCAGAGAGAGGGACATAGAGGGACAGACCAACAGGAAGAGAGAGAGATGAGAAGCATCAATTCTTTGTTGTGGCATCTTACTTGTTCATTGATTGCTTTTTCATATATGCTTTGACTAGGGGGCTACAGCACACCGAGTGACCCATTGCTCATATAATGACTTTCAGCTCAAGTTGGTGAACCTTGCTCAAACCTGATGAGCCTGCGCTCAAGCTAGTGTCCTCCAGGCCTGGAACCTGAGTCCTCAGCATCCTAGTTCAATGTTCTGTCCACTGTGCCACTGCCTGGTCAGGCCTGACTAGATTTTTTTTTTTTCTGAAGCTGGAAACGGGGAGAGACAGTCAGACAGACTCCCGCATGCGCCCGACCGGGATCCACCCAACACGCCCACCAGGGGCAATGCTCTGTCCACCAGGGGGCGATGCTCTGCCCCTCCGGGGCGTCGCTCTGCCGCGACCAGAGCCACTCTAGCGCTTGGGGCAGAGGCCAAGGAGCCATCCCCAGCGCCCCGGCCATCTCTGCTCCAATGGAGCCTTGGCTGCAGGAGGGGAAGAGAGAGACAGAGAAGAAGGAGGGGGGGTGGAGAAGCAAATGGGCGCTTCTCCTATGTGCCCTGGCCGGGAATCGAACCCGGGTCCCCCGCATGCCAGGCCGACACTCTACTGCTGAGCCAACCGGCCAGGGCCCTGACTAGATTTTTAATGCCATTGTTATGTGGAACCCAGAAGAATTGCATTTCTATTACCAAAATACAGTATGCCCGATTGGCTAAGGCTAAAGAAACTTTAGCTAAATTCTGTACCAGAAAAGCAGAAGAACTCATATTATTGGCCCCTTGTAGTAGCCAAATCCTAT
The DNA here is from genome assembly GCF_036850995.1 of Saccopteryx leptura. Taxonomy (NCBI): domain Eukaryota; kingdom Metazoa; phylum Chordata; class Mammalia; order Chiroptera; family Emballonuridae; genus Saccopteryx; species Saccopteryx leptura. The sequence continues at coordinate 175,230,567 of NC_089506.1, read as the reverse complement.
AATATAACTTGGTAAGTGTAGATGACATCTGATTATACTATTTCTGGATTTCAAGTATGATAGAAACAGTCATGAACATGTCATGAAATTTTATGAAGAAGTATCTTTGCAGTGTTCTTCTAATGAAAGGAACTAATTGCAATTCAAAGTCCATGATAATAGTTGTCCCACACTGTGAACTGTATTATTATGTTAAGCCTTATGAAAGGCACTCATTCCTTTTCCAAGCCTAGTAACTATCACTGATGTCATAATAAGGTTTAGTAAAATGAATCTGGGATGTATTTCCTTTTGGGTTACACATCTTCAGGATGTGTTATACACATAGCTAATAGTGCTGAAAGAAAAGGTAAGATTTCCTCCACAGAATATTCCAAAATAAATATTTTGAAAGTAAAATGACAGCCAGAACTAATGCGTTAAAGTGAGTAGATATTAGGTTGTAGTGAATTACCGATAAGTAGTCACCAACTAATACTGTATACTTAAAGTTTCACTGTATACTTAAAATAAACCTGTTGACCAAGGGACTAGGTTTTAAAATACTGTTAGATCAACAAAAATGTCAAGACAAGCTTCCCTTTTGCATGCTAGTAAACAATCTGGTATTTCCTGTTGAATTTTCATAGAAATCTGTAATTGTTATTTTCTTTACACAGGTCATCATGATGGTTTTTCTTTAAAGATAGCATTATTCACATAAGATATTAAAAGGCAGAGTGGTAAATCATACAGGGTAGGGCAAAAATTTTTACAGTGTTAAATAAGCAAAACTCAGAGTTTATTCTTTATTATTATTTGGTGAGTAGTAGAGAGGCAGAGACAGAATCCCGCATGCCCCTGACCAGGATCCACCCAGCCAGCACATTAGGAGTCAATGATCTACCCATCTGGGGCATTGCTCTATTGTTCCACCAAGCTCTTCTTACCACCTGAAGCGGAGGCCAAGGAGCCATCCTCAGCTCTCAGGGTCAACACCTTGCAATCAAGATATGGCTGCTAGAGGGGAAGAGAGAGAGAGAGAGAGAGAGAGAGAAAGAAGCAAGTGTAAAAGATTTAGAGAAGCAGATGGGAGCTTCTCCTGTGTGCCTGGATGGAATTCAAACCCCAGCATCCATATGCAGGGCTGACAATCTATTACAGAGCCAACCGAACAGGGCCCGAGTTTATTCTCATATTATTATTTATTCGTTATTGTATTATTTTCCAATAGTGTAAAACAACATAAAGCTACTTTGCTCCACCATATATGTTTGGAATCCCATGTCTCCAGTTGTGTTTATACAGTATTGCAACTCTATAAACACTGATTACCAACAAAAATTCTGGAGCAGTGTTGTTATAAATCACAACTATTCTCTGTCCAATCAGAGGAGGAAAGCAGTGATTTGTGTTTTTAGGAAAAATTCTCCTTAGAGCTAATATTTCTGGTTCCATTTGCAGTGGTTTTGAGCACTGTCCCATTACTGCATTTTTAAAGACTCACCATCTCAAACGGAAACTCATCTTGTCAGGCCTCTGTCACCACTGACAGCCTGACAGGCCCCACACACAGCACTCAGGGCTTATTCCTCTCCCTGAATACAAAAATGAGGGACAAATACAAGGTGACAAAAAATTATTAGATTTTGTGTGATGGGAATATAACATAATCAACAGTTCAAATGCAATAGAAATGTTTACCTGAAACCTATGAACTCTTATTGATCAATGTCATTTTGTTAAATTTGACTTTCTAAATAAAATTTAAGAAAATTGATTAATATATCATATCAATTGCCAGAAAAAAAATCACATGACCATATAAATACAGAACTAGAATTTGAAACAATCTAATACCATTCATGCTCAGTAAACTGGGAAGAGAGGGAAAGTACCTTATAATTAAAAGTGAGAAAATCAAAGCTCTCTAAGATCGAATACAAGACAAGGATATGCCCTATCACCACACCTTATCAACATTATTCTGAAAGTACTAGCTACTATAGTAAGAAAATACAATAGAAACATGCAAATTAAAAAGGAAAAGATAAGATCGTTTTTGTTCACATTGTTATAATCATCTGTGCAGAAAACTTTAAAAATTTAACCAAAAAACTCTAAGAACTAATAAGCAACTTTAAGAAAAATGCAGAATACAAATTTAATATTAAAAGCCAATCACTTTCCTATATACTAGTAATAAACAAGTAAAATTTTAAAGTAAAATACAGTAACATTAAAATAGCACTCAAAAGAAAGAAATAAAATATGTGTAAGATCTATAGGAGGCTGCTTCCAAATCTAGGCTATTGTAAACAATATTATAATCAACATGGGGTGCATACATTATTTGAATCAGTGCTTCAGGTTTCTATGGATATATTCCAACAAATGAAATTACTGGGTCATGAGACAGTTCCATTTCTATTTTTTTAGGTAAGTCCATACTGCATTCCACAATGGCTGCTCCAATCTGCATTCTCGCCTTTAGTGCACATGGGTTTCCTTTTATCCACACTTGCCAACATGTTGTCAATTTATTGATAATAGTCATTTTGTCAAGTGGGAGGTAATATCTCATTGTACTTTTAATTTTCATTTCTCTTATGTTTCCTGGCTTTGAGCATCCTTTCATATATCTATTGGTCATCTGTATGTCCTCTTTAGACAAGTATCTAATGAGGTCATTTGCTCATTTTTTAAATGAATTGTTTGTATTTTGGTGTTGAGTTTGATAAGTTCTATAAATTTTGTATATTAAATCCTTATCAGAAATATTGGCAGGTATGTCCTTCCACCCAATGGGTTGATGATTTCCTTTGGTGCAAAAAAACCTTAGTTCAATGTAGTCTCATTATTTTTTTTCTGTTGTTTCTCCTCTCTGAGGCAATATACCTGGAAAAATACTGCTATGAGAAAGTTCCAAGATTTTACTGCTAATGTTTTCTTCAAGGATTTTTATGGTCTCAAGTATAATATTTAAGTATTTATTCTATTTTGAGTTTTATTTGTGTATATGGTGTAAGAAGTTGGTCTAGTTTTATTTCTTTTTACATATCTCTCCAATTCACCAAACACCTATTACTGAATATTTTGTCTTTATCCCATTGTATGTTTTCCCTTTTTTATCAAATATTAATTCACTAGACAAGCCTGGAAACAGTCCAAGTGTCCCTAAGTAGATGAGTGGATAAAAAAAAGCTGTGGAACATAATATACACAATGGAATACAACTCAGCTGTAAAAGAAAATCTTAACTTTGTAACAGCATGGATCAACCAGGAAAGGCTATGATACTAAGTGAAATACGCCAATCAGAGAAAACAAGTACCGAATGATTTCACTTATATGTGGAATCTAATCATCACATTAAAGTAGCAAAGTAGAAACATTGTCATGGATACAGAGAACAGACTGACAACAGTCAAAGAAGAAGAGATTGTGGGCTGAATAAGAAGGGACAAGGGATTAAGAAAAGAAAAGATTTACAGACACAATGCTATTATAGTTGCCAGAGGTAGTAGAAGACGATTTGATTTGGGGTGATGAACACATTATACACTAAACCAATGATAAAATATACACTTGTACAACTGAAACCTATATAATTTTCCAAAGTCACACCAATAAATTCAATAAGAGGGTTTAGCAAGGTAGCAATATTCAAAATCAATATATACTAAATGCAAAGAGGCACTCTTGAATGTGCTCTGGAACAAACAAACAAACAAACACAAAACAGTGCTAGAAAACTGGTGAAATCCAAATCAAATCTGGAGCTTATTTAAAAAAAAAAAAAAAAGAAGAAGATCTCACCCTATCCAATTGGCTCAATGGATAGAGAGTTGGCTTGGTGTATGGATGTCCTGGGTTCAATTCCCAGTTGGGCACCAAGGAGAAGTGACCGTCTCCTCCTCTCTCCTTTGCTCTCCCCCTTTGGTTTCTCATCCCCTTCCATAGCAACTGGCTTGATAGCTCATAGCATTGCTGTCCTGGGCACTGAGGATAGGTTGGTTGATTTGAGCTTTGGCCTCAGGGGGGTTGCTTGGTGGATCACAGTCAGGGCTCATACAGGAGTCTGGCTCAATATCTCTCCTCTGCTCACATAAAAAACATCTCTGTGTAGAGAAAACTACAAATGCCTGATGAAGGAAATCAAGGAAGGAATAGACAGGAAGACTCATTATTTGAGCCCTGAATTTAGCTAAATAGTGTGAGTGAACTTGCTTACATAATTCAGTTAAATCATGCACACTATGTTTAGTCAAGTTCAGTGTGATGTGTGTGGACTGGACTCTCTAAAACTGTTAGATAGTAGCCCCTTCTCCCCTCTGAGGCATCTGGATTTCTCCCCTCTCATTTATTCATTTAAATGCCTGTGTCTCCATATCAGAGCCACTAAAGCAATAACAGAGCTAAAAAGAAAAAGCATTTGATTTCAGAATGTCATAAAATAGAAAATAAATAAATACAATGCAGGACTCCATGTTGTAAGAGAAGAAGATCTATATGTAGAGCAGAGTTTGGACCTTATAGGGGTCTCTAAGCACAGACCTTAAACCTCCTCCCACATTGCCTGCATCTTTATTGTGACCACATATATGGCACAGGTGCTCTGAGAGTATTTTAAACACCTCTATTTTCAGTAGCATTTCACAATTGAGCAACTGTTCAGCATGTGGAAAATGTTTTCCCTTTTAGAAAAAATCAAGAAAGGGATGCAAACAAAATTGTAGTAAATAGTAAAATAGAGAAGGCAAATTTAGGTTAGAGAAGCAGGAACATATGTTAAGTATATAATGAAAGAATACGACTAAATTGTCAGTGAAAAATATGCAATTACAAAACTAGAAGAAAGTGTCATTTTCTCATTACTAAAAAGGAGAGAGAGAACATTTCTGCTCAAGGGATTTTATAACTGATACCAAGGTTATTCAAATAATAACAAAAGAAACAACCTCTTAGAAAGTGAGGCACTGTTGTGGGCATTTACATTTATTACATTTTTACAACAATTCTCTAAAATACATCTAACCACACTCGACAGAGGAAGAAACACTAGGTAGGACTCAGTGAAGTTATGAAATTCGTCTGCTGTCTGTAAAAAGCAGGCAAACCAAGACCAGAATAGTTCAGGCGTGCAGGGACAGATCCTTTCCAATGGATAAAGAGCTTATCTGATAAGACTCAGAAATTAGTTATCTGAAGAAAGGAAATGGGTGGACTCAAGCAGACTGAAATGTTTCATTCAAATCTCAACAGTACCTGCTGAATACTGCACCAAAGACTTGGAGAAACGGTCCCTTTCAGGTCATTCACACTGACTTAGACCCGGCTAAGTTAGACTCAAGGGTAACTCAGAGGACCACTAGAATTCGATGTTTCAAAATAAGCTAAACCATTTTTAAAGATAATAAATGATTTGACAGAGAGATCTAATAAAGAATTAAAAAAACATTTTCTGAACTGATGTAAAAAATTCAGAAAAGAATTAGAAAAATAGTTTTAGTGTTCAAGTCTACACTTGGAAAAACACAAGAGCATATAAACATAACTGATTTGCAAAATTCACACACAAAGTCAGTCTTTGAAGATCCAAGACAATGGGAAAAAACCTGAAACCTGATAATAGCACACCAGAGATTATTTTCCAGTAAGTATAACTAAAATTCTCTGAAGAATGTTATAAATCCAGTTAGCATAGGCATTGAAGTGTAATATCTAATAATATTTTCAAAAATTAAGAAAATTATCATTTCAGAGAATGCTCTTTTGTAGCAAGAATTCAAGATATGGCATTATCTGGCCATACAAAATAAGTGGTGACCGCTGAAGGGATCTGGAGGTCTGAATGGTATTCGCCCATTTCATTTCCTCTACATCACCTTTACTACCTTCAGCATTTGACTAGCTATAACAGAAGAGGGTAGCTCCAATATCTCTCAAAACAGCTCACTTTCTATTACGATAGCTTTTATTGTCAATAATATAATATCAATCTGGGATCCACCCCTACCACATACGGTCATGGTCATTGGTCCTCGGCACCATAATGATTTCTTAGAGCTGAGTTTATATCTGTTTTTCATGATCAGACACTACATTTACCTCAACTGTGTATTTACCTTAGGCTTTAGACTCAGAGGAATTAGTGAACTTACAGAAATAGACCAGGGAAGAGTGTATACAGTAGGAGGAATTAATGACATAAACTAATGAGTCCTAAAAGATAACACATTAAATGGAAATGGGATATAGCATATTGTTATGCTGTACAATGTCATGTGGCTATGAGTAAATACTTCAACATCTTTTAATCATCCTGCACATAATACATTTTTACTTTGAATTCCCAAATATCTTCATTAGGCAAACTGTTTTTATGTTTGTCAATTTTTAGTGCTGTTATAACTTGATGTGTCAACTGTTGGAATAAATTTACAGTGACAGAGACAGACAGATGAATACAAACAAGCATAGATGACCATACATGAGAACCATACATATGCCAATACATAATATTTATGAATATTTAACCTATAAAATATTATTGTTTAAATCTGAACATATAGTGAATTGAATACCCTTTGCCCGGAACACTTATTCAACTGTAATATATGATTAATGGTTAAATCTCATTTAATATTATTATGTATTATTTTATTTGACTTCTCTTGAATTAAAAGTCATTCCATAAGCTGCTATAAGAAGGAAAATGAGACCAATAGCAGCTCATTACAATCCAAGGATATTTCTGAGTTATATTAATAGTCTGACCAGTTGGCTGGAAGAACAAACCTACTTTATGACGTCACTCAGGGCCCAGGTTCCTTCTATCTTTTTGCTCTGTCCTCATCCACATGATTTAAAGTGACTTATCAACAACACAACTACACCCCAATTCTAAGGATGAAAAAAAAAGTAGAGTGCAGGCAATTTTGTTTTAAGAAGCATGACCCAGAAATTGAACAAATTGATTTTATTCACATATCACTGGCCAGTATTCCCTCACATGTGCATATATAGCTGTGAGGTAAACTAACAAAAGCAGTTTCTGTCTCTTCGACCACATAGACAATTAAGGCTGGAGGTGTGGCTGAGGGAGAAAGACAGTTGCATTATTTCAATTTAAAAGGAGATAATTGGCTCTAGCCAGGTAGCTTTGTTGGTTAGAACATCATCTCCATACACCAAGGCTGTGGGTTCAATCAACAATAGAGGAATCAACCAATGCATAAATATCAATGAATACATAAATAAGTGGAAGAATGAATCAGTTTCTCTCTCCATCTCTCTCTCACTCTTTCTCTGTTAATTAAAAATATTTTTATCAATTTTTAAAACTTTATTTAATTATTTTTTTTTGACAGAGACAGAGAGAGAGTCAGAGAGAGGGATAGATAAGGACAGACAAACAGGAAGGAGAGAGATGAGAAGCATCAATTCTTTGTTGCAGCACCTTATTTGTTCATTGATTCCTTTCTCATATGTGCCTTGGCTGTGGGGTTACAGCAGACCAAGTAACCCCTAGCTCAAGCCAGTGACCTTGGGCTCAAGCTGGTGAGCTTTGCTCAAACCAGATGAATCTGCGCTCAAGCTGGTGATTCGGGATTTCGAACCTGGGTCCTCCACATCCTAGTCTGGGGCTCTATCCACTGCACCACTGCTTGGTCAGGCAATTTTTAAAATTTTATTTAGAAAATTAAATTTAGTAAAAATAAAGATAATTGATAATGGAGTAGAGTTAGATAATATTTCCATTCTTTGCCTGAAATTTTTAAGTTAGTACTAGTTCCTTTTACACATCTCTATGTACCATAATACCTTTCTGATATACTTTGCTAGGAAGAAGTATGCTTTATTGTTTAAATTGACAAGGGGTGATGTCATCATTCCTGAGTCATTGGCACACAGTACATTATTCAAAATTATTTAGAAAACATTGCATCCAAAATTTATATGTATGATTTGCATTTTTTATACTCTAAATTCATATACCCATCCTACAAATATTTTCAACCTACCATGGTTCAGACACTGTTGTTAGAACTAAGAAAAAAATATATAATAGAACACAACCCTTGTCTTCATAAAGGTTTACAAACTAAGGAGGTGATCACAGTATAATGTTATTTATAAACGAGTGGATACTATGTATAAAAATCATAAATCTAGATCTATAAAAATAAAAACTATTTCAACTTAACTTTTGAAGGCCTCAGAAGCATTGTCAGAGAAGGAATGCCAAGGGGAGACCTAAGAAAGAATGGGTGATCTAAGAAAAGAATAAGAAAATCGGTCCAAATGGAGGGAAGAGCACAGGCAAAGGTCATTTCTATTGCCCAGGCAAGGCTTCAGAAGGAGCTCGAGAACAAACTGGTGCAACATCATGAAAGGATTCAGGAGCCACACGGAAGACCTCTAAGCTCAATCAGCTCTCACTGAGTCAGCAGTCATCCGTGATCATTTCTGTCCTATTTACTGGCTCAGCTAAAATTTATCTTCCCTGAGATACAAATGGCCAACAGATATATGAAAAAATGCTCAGCTTCATTAGTTATTAGGGAAATGCAAATCAAAACTACAATGAGATACCACCTCACCCCTGTTAGATTAGCTATGATCAACAAGACGGGTAATAGCAAATGTTGGAGAGGCTGTGGAGAAAAAGGAACCCTCATTCACTGTTGGTGGGACTGTAAAGTAGTACAACCATTATGGAGGAAAGTATGGTGGTTCCTCAAAAAACTGCAAATAGAACTACCTTATGACCCAGCAATCCCTCTACTGGGTATATACCCCAAAACCTCAGAAACATTGATACGTGAAGACACATGTAGCCCCATGTTCATTGCAGCACTGTTCACAGTGGCCAAGACATGGAAACAACCAAAAAGCCCTTCAATAGAAGACTGGATAAAGAAGATGTGGCACATATACACTATGGAATACTACTCAGCCATAAGAAACGATTTATCTTCCCTCAGGAAACTATATCTATGCCTTGAAACCACGAGGGCCCATGATACAGGGAAAGGTGAAAAGACTTGTTCTTTAGTATATAGATAGTGAATAGGCATTGATGGTTTTGAAGCAGATCTTGACTTTGACGAGCTGTTTTGTGAAGCATGACCAGATGAAATAGCGCAAGACTGGATGTAAGAGGAGGAAACATTATGGAACCTTATTCAGAGCCAGACTATGTCCTAAGTGCTTCATGGACTTTATACCTCTTGATTATCACAGCTCTCTAAAGTAGACCCCATCACTATTTTCATGTAATTTAGACACTGAGGCTCTGACTACTTAAGAAAATGCCTAAGATCACACAGTGTATGAGTGGAAGAGCCAGGATACAAACCCTGGAATTCTCATTCTACATGTTATACCCTTAATTACTATGATCCACTACCTCTAACAAATTAGGTAGTGACTAGAATTAAGATACCTTTCATTTAGTGGTGGAGGTGCTAAAAGAAAAAAAAAGTACATGGGAAGAGAAAAGCAGCAACAAATCTGCACTGAAGTGATAGAGAACATGGTATATTTAACTTTCAACTTGACCCAACAACCATATGCTATACTAAATATAGTATTAATTAAACCTAAAATGCTGTGTGAGGTTTCAAGTCAAGAAGAACAGACTGAAAGCACAGAGATGAGTAGCAATATGCAGGGGTACTATGGGATTTTGACAGTGCTGGGGCACATGGTAAACAACAGGCTGACAAGGTCTGGGGCAGTAGAACTACACAGTGCTCGAACGCCCTGCTACCCAACTGCATTCATAGGAAATGGTGTAATAACATTGGGCCAGTCAGTCCCCATTATACTTTCACCTCCACCCTCAGATGTCTGCTATCAACGTCTGTCTTCTGGTATGGAGTGGTGTATCTGTCCTTTTTCATGGCTCTGTTACAGAGGTAAGTGACATTCTCAAAAATGGTTCTTGTAAATATATTCCCTGAAAAAAATTAACACACTTTTGCCAATGTCTGCTTATTGTTTTTATACTTGAAAACAATGTGGCTGCAAATAATACTGCAGTATCACACTTTTCTTTCAACATCTGCAGATACTATTATTCTCAAGGAATAAATATTGCTTTATGGATGTGTAAAGTCAGCTTAGTGTTTAGTACTTATAAGTGACTTGTTTCCCTTACAGCACCTACAGAATTTATTTGTTTGCTTTATCAATTAAGATAATAAAAAATTAAATGGGAGTTTTTAATTTCTATAAGTTATCTTCTATCATTTTCTTTTTCCTGGAAAACAATGTATATCCTCTTCATTTCTGGTTTCAATTCTTTAATCCTGGGGATAATTTGTGGTATTATGTCTTGCATAAGTGGTTTATTTATTAACATCTTCATAGTTATGCTGTATTATTTGGCCTTATTATCTATATCTTGTATTTAATTATATATTACTCTCTTCCCTTTATACTTACCTATAAAATAATCTATATATCAGATATTCAATTTTAAGCTTTACCCTGCATTGTTATCTAATTAATTTATTTATTGTTTAATCTTTCTTCAGACTTTTTTTGTCCTCAGCTCTACATTTTCCATTCTTATTTCTGTACACTGAATTGCCATCTTGCTTGGCTTCTGTTTTATTGACACTAGTTGCCTAAACCTAAACCTAATTACAGAATTCCCATGTAATTGTTCTTCTATTCCTTGGGACATGTTTCATTTACGGCTTAAGTATTTATTTATTTTTATTTCATTCTGCTTTATTTTATTCAATACATAATTTTTTTACATAATTGCCGTGTCCTTTTCTCTTATTACTCTTGTCTAATTACTTTTGTTTTTGTTTTTTGCCTACACTACTCTACTGGAGGTAAATTTACTCTGGCACCTCTGTTTTTGTATCAGTGCGGTAGCTGAAAAATTCACTCTTCCCCAGTCTCCCTCAAAAACATGTCTGTCTATTCCTCAATTCAGTGTTAAGTAGCAAAAGAGCCTTCACAGGCAAAACTAAGGATTTTAAATTGGGAAATTATTCTGGATTATGAGTGCGGGTCAATGTACTCATAAGAGTCCATATGACATTAAGATAGGCACCTGACAGAGCGAAAATGTAACACTGGGAGCAGATGTTGCAGTAATATGTTTTAAAGATGCAGGAAGACAACAAGAGCCAAGGAATGCAGGCAGCCTCTTGCACCTTGAAAGGGCAAGGGAACAGATTCTCTCCTAGAGTTCCAGATGGAACCAATCCTGCTGATGCCTTGGTCTGGGGCTTTAAAACCCACATTGAAATTCTGACCTACAGAACTATATGATAATACATATAGTTTATGATAATACATATGATAATACATATGATATACATATAGAACTATATGATAATATATTTATTTTAAGCTACAAATTTAGTGGTAATTTATTATAGAAGCAAAAGGATATTAAAACAGTAAAAGATCTTTAGAACAATTCTTTCTCTCAGACCTAGACATAATATGAGCTATTTTAATATTGGGAGAGATTATTCTACCTTTTATGGTTTAAAAATTATTGATTATTGATTTATTAATTCTTTTTAGTCAATTGGTTAAAAAAACACTTTAGGCTTTTTTATGAAATATATTTTTTATTTCTGGTCAACGCTTCCTTCTTGATACTCCTCCATATAAATTTTTTTTTAATTGGCTTGAATTCTATATTTGAAAATTGATTCTGAAATATGTATTAATTTGCTTATCTATTCTCCTCAATTTGGAAACTAAACAAAATTAATATCTCAACTCGCCATTGGTATAAATTGTGCTATGTGTATAATTATTGCACAGATACCTTTAAGGAATGAGATTGTAAGGTCATAGGTTATATGCTTAATTAATTAAAAAAATGTTAGTAGTTTTTCAACAACGATTGTTCAGGTCAATACTTCACTTTAGGTCACCTTTATGTAAACTTGTATTTAATTTTTGTTTTCACCTTTCCCTGAGAGCTAGCAAGCTAAAATTCCTTGATAAACATGTGTACCATTTAGTGGCTGTGAGATGTTTAGTTCAGGTAAGTGGGGTAACACACAAGGGCAGGGCCTTCTGAAGGTAAGGAATGCAGAAGAGGCTAGGTCAGGGCCCAGTTGTTTGGAAATAAATACAAAAAGCCCCTGAGGGAGGAGGCATACTCAGTGAGGGGTAGGATGTAGAATGGAGCCAACTACACAGAGTTCAGACCCTGTACAGCACTCAGCTATTTCCAGAAGATGGAGATGGGGCCTAGAACTGAAGCCTGGAAATTGAGACCTTGTGGACTGACCAGAACAGGATTCATGACAAGGGCCATGGACTTCCTCTTTCCCCATCCCATGGGGAAGTGATAAGAGTAACACAAAAGACAATAGCTTGTTGTAAAATATATAAGACTATTGGAAATAGTGAGGGGATATTCAATAAATTTAGAGTTGTAAGAATTATGAGGTGTTTACAAATCCACATGTAAACAGCAATATACATAGACCTCATAAATAAGTTATGCTGTATATAAGTTAAATATTACTACTAATAAGATAAAAATATTTACTATTTTACATGACACAGCCATGGTTCTCAGCCTAATATTCTCAGGTAATGCTCAGCCTCACTGTTGAGGTGATTTAGTAATGTAGTTACCCTAGACAAATAAAATAATTTCCTTGCTTAAATCCGAGTCATAGACTCTCTTGGTTTGATAACAAGAAAATGATATTTAAAAATTCCAGATCATTATAGAGTTTCTATTGGATAAATAGAGTTATTCTAGTCAGTGGAGTGACAGTGGTTGTGTAGTCCTGTGAATATTAGCTGGCTTCCTGGAGTTCATAACATTATACCAAGCCATAGAATACTGCTGATGGGCTAGTGATGTCATGCTGAGGTCACGGAACACTGCTGACGCCGTAGCAATAACAGTCCTGGTCTGTGCTTAGCACTGGTCAGAACAGTGAGTTGGTGAGGAGATAGCTCTCTCAAGTGACTTGTTATTGATTGTAATTTGTTTATATTGACTGTACTTCTTGTATTTTAATTCATTGTCACCATCTACTGACACTCTGAGAGTAGAGTTAGTGGAAGAAAGGTACCTGCTTTAAAGAACTCTTTAAAGAGTTGAACCATGAAGCCTAAACGAAAAAGGAGACATCTGGACAGCAGTTATTCCATCACATCTGCGAAAGTGCCAAGAGGTAGGCGTTAAGCGCACTCTCTGGGCATGGGGTAGCCAGGGACTGCTTTCTAAGGGGAGAGAATTCCTTGTTCTCAGGAAAGAGGCAGAGAGAGAGGGAGCAAAGGAGGTAGAGATGGGGAGAAAGGGGAGAGGAAGGGAGAGAGAGAGGAGGGAGAGAGGGAGATGTGTGCATGATGGTCTTTTTGAGGACCCAGGTAGTCTGAGAATAGAGAAACCTCAGTGGCTGGGTCCTTGTCTCTGTGGTTTAGGACTTGTGCTACCTGTACTATGTCACTCTGGGTTACGCTGTCATAGACATAACGGTTGATTAGTATGATATTTATGAGAAAATGTATTTGACTTTATTTGATTTCTGCCTTAGGGCATTAGTTAATTATGTTGTGACTAGTTTTCCAATAGTATTTTCTCTTGTTAAGAAGAAACTGTGTCTCATAAAGGTGAGCAAAAAATTGAAAAAACAAAATAAAACTAAACTTTGATCACTTAAATCTATTTGTGTACAGATGAGAATATGACAAAAAGAATTTTTTTACTCAGGAGTAAAAACGAATTGTTTTGTTTCAGAATGTGAATATGTAAAGGTGAGGGTCCTGTGTGAAATGCAGAAAAAATGGGATACACACATCACACACACAAACACAATACACCCCTTAAGTGAAATACAGAAAGAGTTTGGTTACCATGGAGATTAAAAGCAGCCATTTAACTGCTATGAGGAAGAGCCACTGCTCAGTGGTGGGAGGGGACAGAATGGAGCCAACCCTGTAGTTCCAAATGGTGGCTCACATTAGTAAAAAGAACTGACTTTTCCAACTTGTTTGAGATTTCTGAATCCTCCAGTGGACCTTTGAAGAAGCTGTCCTCATTTCATTTAAAATATACTGTGCATATTTATAGATGTTATTGAATATAAACTATGAGACAACATGACAAACATTCCCACCTATTCCACTACACACACATACAGAGCATAAATAAGCCAGGAGAAGAAAGGTACTGATACCTGACACAATTGTGTACTAATTGGGAATCAAGTCCAGTTATTTGCATTTCAAGAACACATTATACCCCTAATTCATTAAAGTACATTAGGCTGTAGCTACAAGTACACAAATGAATTCATTTCTTATTTACATAAGAAATCAGCATATAAGTACCAACCACTAGGACTAGTCTCCTCACTGAGATAATTCATGAGCCTGGGTTGAAGAAAACTTTGTTATCATTAAATGAAGCTTTGCAAAAGACACAGAGTTAAAAGCATCCCAGTGATCTAGGAAAGAGGGGAACTTTGAGGGGCACATAAGAGGTTGGTGTAAATATGCCTGAAAGAGGAAAAAGGCATTTCCATTCATTTTCCAATATAGAAATGTAATCACACTGTCAGAACTACCTGCAAGGGAAGCTAAATATAAAATATAGTTGTGTGTCCAGGTATAAAGGAGATAGCAGTGGTTGTTCCATTAACATAAAAACCTACTTTATGCAAACCCGGTCACCAAGATATACACTGACATAGTATATATTATTGTTCATTTAAAATTTTATAGAAACCCTATTTTATATCCATGAAGATGGAGCCTAATTGTGTTTACTGAACATATTACACAGTTGGCTTCTATTATTTAAAGAACAGATAAATACACAAATAAGAAACATGAACCATATCCCTATTGTTGTTATTTATTTCTCAACATTTTTCAAATAAGATGATTTGCAGCACATACAGCAGTAGGCCTAACTCAATGCAAGAAAGCATAGGTAGCTTCTTCTTCATCATCAGATTTCTTATCTAGCATCTCTTCTAAAGATAAGGTAACTCATGATGTTTAGGAGTAACTACTGAATAGGATGTAAAGGGAGGTGGGATCTAGACAAGAGCCCACAGATGAACTGAGTCTGCCCAGCAGTCGGTACAAGGCTGCCCAGGACAAAAGAACCTCAGATGCTTCTGCATCTTCTTCCATGTGATCAGCAGTGAAAGAAATAAATTCCAAGGGAAACACACTTAAGGGACTGGAGCATGCCAAGGAGGTCAGAGAAGAAGTATTATACTTGTGAAATAATGGGAGAGAGACTAAAAGAATGAGAGTTTTATGAAAGAAACTTGGAGAATATGTGACTATGAGAAAAACAAGGGCATGGTATATGACCCGGAAGGTATGAAAGCACTAATAAAAAGAGGCTAATAGTGCTAGGAGCCTGGAGAACAGAACTTTAGGTAGAATCCAGAGATACCTAGTCAAAGAGCACATCACATTCAATATATTCATAGGCAATTTTTACATTCACATTCATCCCCAATCGGACCCATCGGCACCCATGATTGATTCCTCATCTTTCATTTCTGTATAATCTGCCACATGCATCTAAATTCTCCACAGCATAATTTTTTCTTAACATACAAAGAATTATTATTTCTTTCACTCTAAAAACCTAGATTAGTTATTCCTGTTTTTAAATGTTATAAAAATAAATGGACAAAATATAAATTTTCATCTGTTCCTCTCATTTGTCTTTATATTTGTATAATTTATCCAAGATGCAGGTAGATTTAGTTTGTTCATTCTTGGTATATTCATAATATTCCATGTATATAATTACTTTATCAAATATACTTTTGTAATCGTTCAGTGGCTTTCAGTCTGGGGCTATGAAGAATAGAGGTGTTTTAACATTCTATTATATTGATTTGCAATATGAACACTTTTCTGTTTGATGAATGCTTAAGAGATAGATTGCTAGACCTTAGTCTCTATATTCTATTCTACATTATCCTTCACGACTCAGTATTCTATAGTTTCATTTCCTAATGCAATTGTGTGCTACTGCATGCATAACCTCAGACACTCTTCTCTGTACTCTCGTTTATACTGACTCTCCACACAGAGCCATTTTTCAAAACTCATGGATTCCCTGTCTTATGATCCTTGATTTTCATATGCTCACATTTGTTTACCATTTCGTAACATTTACAGATAAACTAATTCCACAAGTCACAAAAAGAATATGCTTGCAATACATTCCATATCCGAAAAACATAATATATATTTAACATACATAAACCCAGAAATACAGAAAGCACATCACATATGTAATATGTGCTGAACAAACACACAGACAAAAAGCAACATACAATGTTCAGTCACAAAAAAACTCATCAATATTCATACTCACAAGCACCAAACCAAAAATATATTAAGCCTTGACACTGTATATCGAAACGCTTTTAACTTAACATCAATTATATTGCATTCAACATATGATTTGGCTAAAAATCTGAATAATATACACATACATAAGACACATTCATGTCAGATGATGATATTCTTAAACATGTCAATAAAGACCAGTGAGTGTGGTTAACATTGAAATAGTGACAGTGACTTTATCATAATGAATAGATAATTTCTGTAATAATAAAATGTTTACATCTCTCTAGATATACTAAGTCAATACAGACATCAATATAAATAGATAGATATACACAAATAAACCTTCAAAAAACCTTCACCACATATCCCCAAACTGTACAGTTTTTCATGGGGACATTGAATCAATATCCAATTTTTAGTTCTTGCATACTGTTTTTAAGCCATGGTTTTAGCTTTTGTTAATTTGTATAGATCTTCAGAAATATCACATACAAAATTTGTAATCTCATTGACATGATCAAATTTTAATATGTGTTTATTTATATTTTGGAGTAAGTAAAACTTTAAATGGGAAAATCACCTTGATTCCAGTCAGAGCATGTGTCATGAGGTAATGATGAATGACATACAATGTCCACCTAATATGTATTTTTTGAATTTCTAAATGTCTTTTATTTACTCCATTCCCCAAAACTTCAATCAGGTGTGGAGGTCCCAGCATCTGGTGAACCAGTGCAACAAAAAACTTTATTCTCAGAAGATTTAAGGAAGGACAACTCTACATTCATGCGTCCTCGCTCTGATGATGGTAAGGAACACACACAGGTGGGATCTGAGCTTGGACAAGAGATGCAGCTGAGCTGCTCAGTTCAGTCTCTCCTGACTTCACTGTCCCCTCACACACAGGAAAGAACTACTAGGTAGACAGACTAGTACTAAAGCTTCTGCCGACAGACACACAGGGAGGGTACCTTCAACAACAGGGCAAGGTGGCTCAGCACAAGTTTCCAACACAGGAACACAGGGACAGCTGTGGGTGACGTGGTGGCCTGTGCTGGTATGTGAGTGGGAGTGTAGTCAGAACCTGCCCTCTCACATGAACACAAACTCACTTTCTCACAAACACTCACACACCAGCCCTCTTTCAACCAGATATGGCCTTGGTTCTCCAACTTTGCACGTTTTCTCTCAAATACACAAGCCTTCATTCCCCATCTATCCTGCTCCTTCTCTAGTAGCATCACATAGGTATACCCTTACTTTCATTCCATTACAAAAGTATTTTCAGACAAACCCATTTACAAAATAATTTCATAGATAATTCACATTTGCTCGCATAGAAAAACTGTTTTAAGTCCCTCATTCTGAGCCAAATCTAGAGAACTCACAGGCTCTGACAGAAATAAACTTTCATAGGTTATATATCTAATCCACATGCTCCTCCAGCGACAGAGCCTCAGACCTTCATAGAGATGTTCATTCAGAGGGCTACACACCATCCTCTCTACGTAATACCATCTCACTCTGCGAACACATCTCACTACTACACTGCTCACATGTGCTGTCACACCACTAACAAATATGTACACAATCTCTCGCCAGCCCCTTCTACCAACATGGGAAAACTCACAAGTTACATCTTAAAGTATACACACAACTCCTGCAAACATGCACACAATGCTATATCCTCATTCCCACAGAGTTGTGGCAAGTAAATAACTCAAATAATGCACACCACACAGACTTCTGAAATATCACACATACATAAATTTGCACACCACATGATCACAGGGCATGACCTTCCTTACTACTAAAGACTGCACACACATATTCTACTTGTCTGCTATTAGTAACCTTTTCCTAGAAACCTAAGCATTACATCAAAATGTTTCATGTATTGGGACCCCCATGATACATGTATCCCCACCCAATAGAAAAGGCAATAAAGTGGAGTGGCACATATGAGGTACGTATGGTGAAGTTAGAAGTGGCTCATGTCATTTTCCATGTGGAAACACAATCACGTGGCCATGGCCATGGGCTCAGTCAGTTAAGGGCATTGGCCAAAACGGAAAGGTTTAGCTCCCCGGTGAAGATACACAGTGGAAGCAACCAATAAATGCACAACTGAGTGGAACAACAAATTAATGCTTTCCTTCCCTCTCTCTTCTCTCTCACTTCCTCTCTCGGCCGACTTAAAAGTCAATTAATAATTAAAAAATGAAAATTAAGCACTGGCTTGATAAGTCGGTTGGTTGGAGTGTGGTCCCAGAGTGCAGAGGTTGCCTATTCCATTCCCCAGTCACGGAGCACACGGGAGCAGCTCACCCTTCCTGTCTCCCTCTCCCTGCCTCTTAAAAAAAAGAAAAGAGAGAAAATAATCACAATCACGTGCTAAGAACTACCTTCAAGGGAAGCAGATAGATACAATACATTATTTAATTAGGTAGAAATGAGACAGCAGTCTGTGTTCCAGTTTACAAAGAAGCATCTAATTTCACACATAGGTGGGGTATAAAACTGAGACTCATGAACACAGATAAAAGTGAAGTGGTTTCTAGGAAGACAGGGCTGTAGGGGAGGGGTACATGGGAGAGGAAGTGGGGTATAAAGAAGGACAGATATCTGGTGATGAAAATGACTTGACTTTGGGTGATGGGTGTAAACCATAATCATCAGTTCAAATGTTATGAGAATGTATACCTGAAACCTAGGTACTCATATTGATCAATATCACCCTGTTAAGTATAATTTCCTAAATAAAATTAAAATAAGACAAAACAAAAAAACAAAGAAGCATCTTAATGCAAGTCCCAGCACCAATGATGTTCACTGACACAATAAATATCACTATGCATTTAAAAGTTCTATAGTAACCACATACATTATCCATAAAGATGAAAGTCCTGTGTGCTCAATCAATATCTCACACAGAAGACTACTCTTGTTTATTCCATATACAGATAAAAACTCAAAAAATAATGGACCACATCCATATTACTGTTATTCAATTTCTCAGCAGAGTTGAATTTACAGGAAAGTGCATTTCAGAGCAGTCAGGAGAAAGTGGCCCTAAGTCACACTCAGAATGTTTGGAAGGTTTCTCCTGTTTCAGATGACTTAATCAACGTTAATGCTCAAGACAACCTGACAGGTGCTTGTAAGGAGATCGACATACTGAATAGGATACAAAGGGAGGTGGGATCTAGGCAGAGCCCAGAGATGAGTTGAGCACTTCTGCCCATCAGTCGATACAAGGCTCCCCCAGACAAAAAATATCTCAGAATATTTCTGTATCTTCTTTCATGTGATCAGCAGTAGAAGCAAAATTTCCAAGGGGAAAACACTACAGGACTGGAGAAGGCCCCAGGAGATCAGAGGAGAACAGCATTACGTGTGTGAAGATAATGGGTGAAGGATTAAGGGGTCGAGAGTTTTAAGAGAAAAACATGGAAGAATATGTTAGTAGGAGTCAAACAAGGACATCTGGTTAAATGACCAGATAGATGTGAAAGCACCAATGACTTTAAAAAGAGCCCAAGGTGGAAGGGTCCTAAAGCACAGAACTTGAGGTAGAATACAAGATACACCATCGCAAACCCACTTTTAATGATGGTAGACCACCTACCTTTCAGGCATGGTTTTAAGTTTCTAATAATCTCTAATGACCTGCCGAGATAGCACAGGCAAGATAAGTAATCCCACAAACATTGATGATACACAAAATACATTTCTAGTTTGAGTTTATTTATATTTTTAGAAAATGAACCTGCATATGGGAAAGTCATGTGTGGTACTGATGAATGACATATAATGTCCACTCAAAAAGCATTTTTTGAATTGACCCAAACCCTATAAAAAATCACATCTTAACAATCTTTTTTTTCCTCCATTCCTCATAACATAAATCAGTTGTAAAGACTGCAAAAGCCGATGAGACACAAAAAGAAAACTTGTTATTTTCAGAAGACCTAACGGGACCCTATTCTGCAACCATGCGTCACCATCTTGATGAGGATGGTAAGGACCTTACACAGGTGGGATGTGAGCATGGACAAGAGATGCTGCTGAGCTGCTCAACCCAGTCTCCACTGACTTCACTGTCCCCTCACACACAGGGAAGGGCTACAGGCTCACAAACCAGTACCAAAGCTTCTGCTGAGAGACACACAGGGAGAGGAACTTCAAGTACAGGGCAAGGTGCTTTAGCACAAATTCCAAGATAGGGACACTGGGACAGTGGGGGGTGACATGGTGGGCTGTGGTGATATGTGAGTGGGAGTGGAATCAGAACCTGCACCCACAGCTCAGCACAACTACACATTTTCACACACTCTCTCACACCAGCCCTCCTTCCACCAGGTATGATCCCATCTCTCCTCTGCTTCACCTTTCCTCCCAAATACACAGCCTTCACCCCCGTCCACCTTCCTCCTTCTCCAGGAGTACCACATAGCTACACCCTTACCACATTTTTTCACAAAACCATTTTGAGAGTCACCCATTGACAACTAATTCCATATATAATTCTAATCCTCTCACACAGATAGTCATTTCTAAGTCACTCATATTGAGCCAACTATAGATTACTCCCCTGACTTCATGATAATGAACTTCCATCCATTGTTGTTTAATCCACACATCCTACAAGCCTCGAAGCAACAGACCTTCATACAGATGCACTCCTGAGTTCTACACAAACGACCCCTAACAATCAAAGTCTTACCATCTCACTTGAGAACAGGCCCCACTCCTGCACTGCTCACATGTGCTGTCACACCACTAAGCAACATGCAATCAGTCATTAAGCATCCCCATTCAGCAACATCACCAGATAGGTCCCGGAATGTAGACACCTTCACTAGAACATACCTCTCTCTATATATATCTACATCAATATAGATATCAATATAAAAATGTAGATATGTGTGTAGTAGTGTTCAAAAACAGTTTCATCACAAATCCCTAAAATGTACAGTTTTTTATTAGGACATTGAGTTGATATCCCATTTTTTGTTCCTGCATAGTGTCTTTCAGACATGATTCTAGTTTTTGTTAATTTGTATACATTTCCAGAAATATCACATACAAAAATCCTAATCTCATAGACATTCATCAAATACAAATTTTCATACCAGTTTATATTTCAGTGTAAATAAAATTTTAAATCGGAAGGTCAACTAAATTTCCATCAGAGCAAGTGTCATGTGAAGTAATGCCTACCATCCATGTCGATTACATATGTATTCTTTGAATTGAAAAAACTCCAGAAAATGTCTCATAACAATGTTCTTTATGTATTCCATTCCCCAGAACTTCAATCAATTCTGGAGGCTCCAGCACGTGGTCCCACAGCACGTATATACCCATTACCCTCAGCAGTGTTAATGGAAGACTTCTTTGTATCCACGCGTCCCCATACTGATATGGATGGTAAAGAGTGTGCACAGCTGTGATCTGAGCTTGTTTGGACAAGAGATGCCACTGAGCTGCTCAGCCCAGTCTCTGCTGAATTCACTTTCCCCTCACACACAGGAAAGGGCTACAGGGCAGATGATTAGTACTAAAGCTTCTGCAGAGAAACATATAGGAAGTGTGTCTGCAAGGTGGCTCAGCACAGATTTCCAACACGGGAACACTGGGACAGTTGTGGGTATCAAAGTGGACAGTGCTGATATGTGAGTGGGAGTGTAAATAGAACCTGCCCTCTCATATTAGCACAAACTCACATACTCACACACGCTCACACACGCTCACACATCTCTCCTCTTTAACCATGTAGGGCACCATTTTAGCTCCTCTTTCCTTTCTCCCAAATACACAAGTATCCATTCCCCTCATCATTTTCCTTTTGGAGTAGCATCACATAGGTACACCCTTACCTTCATTACTCACAGTGATTTTCAGACTCACCCACTTACAATTAACTCCATAAATAATTCACATTCCCTCACACAGATAATCTGTCCTCTCATTAAAGATTAAACCAACACATACAACACACACACATATACACACAAGTACATGCCCTGATGGAAATGAACTTCCATCCATTGTATATCTAATCCATATGCCCCTCTAGCCACTGATCCTCAGACCTTCGTAGAGATGCTCATTTCAGAGCTAAACACCGTCCACTTCACTCTCCCTCTTACCACGTCACTCTGAGAACACGTCTCACTACTGCACTGCTCACATGCGCTGTCACAATAACAAATATGCACGACTCATTCACAATCTGCTTTTCCAACATTAAAAACCTCACCAGGTATGTCCTTGAGCGTACACACGCCCTGGAAGATACATACATGCTATATCCTCGTTCCCACAGAGTTATACCATGTAAGGAACTCAAGTAATGCATACCATACAAAACTTCTGAAAAACCACATACAAAGGACTTTCACTCCACAAAGTCACACAGGGCATGGCCTTCTTTACTACTAAAGACTCCACACACAGATTCTGCTTTTCTTCTAATTTCCTTTCCTAGAAATCCAGTATTACATTGAAACGTTTCATGCAGTAAAATCCCCGATATTCCTGTATCCCCATCAACTACAAAAGGCAAGAGCATGGAGGGACACATAGGAGAATTGTATGGTGATGCTACAAGTGGCTCATGTCATTGCCATGCACTTTAAGTTGTAGAAACACAATCAAATGGTAAAAACTACCTGTATGGAAAGCTAATGAATACAATATAGTTATTTCTTTAGGTAGAAATCAGACACCACTGTCTAATCCATTGACAAAGAAGCATCTTAATACAAACCCAGTCACCAATAACATGCACTGACACAATGAATACCCCTGCGCATTTTAAAGTTCTATAGAACTATATACAACCAGTCTGTGACGATGAAGGCCCTCTGTGTTCAATCAACATGTCCCATAGCAGCCTGCTACTGTTTGCTCCATGAACAGATAAATACACAATTACAGTCATGGACTCCATGCTGATTATTATTATTTAATTTCTCAGCAGAGCTAAATTTACAGGAAGATGCTTTACAAAGTAGTCAAAAGTCAGTGGCCCCCCAAAATACCCAGGAACCTCACAGACTTTTGCCTACTTCAGATTCCTTCATCTATATTTCCTCTGAAGATGAGCTAACAGGTTCTGGTAAGGAGAAACTACTGAACAGGATGCAAAGGGAGGTTGGGATCTAGACAGAGTGCAGGGACAGGCTGAGTGATTCTGTCCATGAGTCGGTACAAGGCTGCCCCAAACGAAAAGAACCTCAGAATACTTCTGCATCTTCCTTCATGTAATCAGCAGTGGAAGCAAAATTTCTAAGGGGAAACCACTAACAGGACTGGAGAAGGCCCTAGGAGATCAGAGGAGAACAGTGATATGTGTGTGGAAATAATGGGTGAGGGACTAAGAGCATGAGAGTTTTAATAGAAAAATAGGAAAAAAATATGTTAATATGAGTCTAACAAACACATGTTACATTACCAGGAATATGGACATACACTAATGACTTAAAAAAAAAGCCCAGCGTGGTTGGGTCCTACAGCACAGCACTTGAGGTTGTGTAGAAGGTATCCTGTCGTAGACCCAACTTTTAGTGCCGGTGAACTACCTTTCAGGCATGGTTCTAACTTTCTGATGATCTCTATAGACCTGCTGAGATCACACAGAAAAGTAATCCTACTGACACCCAGGATACAGAAAATTTAAAAGGGTGTATTTATATTTTGAGTAAATAAACTTGCATATGGAAAGTAACCTTAATTTCCATGAGATCAAGTGTCATGTATTACTGACAAATGACATATAATGTCCACTCCACATGTATTTCTTAAATTGACACAAACCTTATAAAACGTCTCATCTTAATATTCTTTTTTCACTCTCTTCTACATAATGTGAATCAGTTGTGGAGATCCAAGAACCGGGTAAGACGGTTGGAAAAAACTCTCTGATCTCAGAAGGTTTCAAGGAGGATGGTGATCCATCAATGCGTCCCCGTCCTGATGAGGATGGTAAGGAACACACACAGGTGGGATCTGAGCTTGGACAAGAGATGCTGCTGAGCTGCTCAGCCCAGTCTCCAGTGATTTCACAGACAGGAAAGGACTACAAGCCAGACAGACTAGTAATAAAAGAGGGACATAGAGGGCGTGTGACTTCAAGGACATGTCGAGATGCCTCTGCACAAATTTCCAACAGATTATCACTGAGACAGCCATGGGTGACCGTACTAGACTGTGGTGATGTGTGAGTGGAGTGTCATCAGAGTTTAATCAGAACCTACCCCTTCAGATGAGCACAAATCCACATCCTCACACACTCTCCCACATATGTCCTCCTCCAATATGGTATGGGCCACGTTCTTCTTTAAACTTTCCCTCTCAAATACACAAACTTTATTGCCCTTATACCCTGCCCCTTCTCTAGAACCATCACCTAGGCACCCCCTTACCTTCATTCCTTCACACAGTCAGTTTCAGAATCACCCATTAACAAGCTAACTCATAACTCACATCCCCTCACACCGACAGCCTACGTAAATTCTCTCATCCCAGACCATTCTGGAAAACCACAAGCCTTTAAGGAAACACACTTTATTCTGTTGTCTCTGATATCAGATGGCCCTTCAGCCACAAAGCCTCAGAACTGAGAGAGCTGCACATTGTCAGAGCTACACCACCGTCCTCGAACACTCTAAGTCTTAATATCTCACTGTGGGAACAGGTCCCACCCTGGCACTGCTCACATGGGCCTTCACAGCACTGACAAACATGCATTAACGCATTCACTGCAGAGTCAAATTTACTAGAAGACACTCTGAAGCATAGTCACAAGGCAAAGGCCCTCCTTCAAACCCAGAAAGTTTGGGAGATTATTTCTTCTGATGATGATGACTTAATCTACATTTCCTCTAAAGATGACCTAACAGGTGCTGGTGAGGAGGATGTCTGAATAGGATGCAAAGGGAGGTTGGAGGTAGACTGAGCCCAGAGATGAGCTGAGTGAGTCTGCCTAGCAGTCGATACAAGGCTGCCCAGGACAAAAAGAACCTCAGATGCTTCTGCATCTTCTTTCATGCGATTAGAATTGGAAGCAATAAATTTCAAGGGGAACACACTTAAAAGGACTGGAGGAAGCACAAGGATACTAGAGGAGAACAGTGTTACATTTTAAAAAACAGCGGGAGAGAAGCGAAGAGGATGAGAGTTTCCTCAGAATAACATTGAAGAATATGTTAGAATTAGCCAGATAAGGACATGTTATATTATCAGGAGTATGTGAACACACGAATAACATGAAAGAGTGCAAAAGAGTTAAGTACCTGAGACTTGAACTTGAGGTGCAGCACAGAGCTCTCCAGGGGAGGACACATCACATCCACACAGTTTCACAGCAAAGTGTCCACGTTCATCCTCAGCCCTCATCACCCTCATCGGCACTCACTGTCCTCAGTCCCTTGTCATCTTACATGGCATCTAAGTTCTCTCTGCTCCACCTACCGTGAAAAGATTTGTAACTTCTCAGACTCTCAGACCCTGATTAGCTATACCACTTTTTAAATTTTATATAAATCAAAGGTCACAGTATATACATTTGACAGGTTCCTCTCACTCACCATTATCTTAGTGCAATTGTGCAGCACGTGGGTTTAGTCTGTGCATGCTGGTATATGCAAACCATTGCATGAGCATCACTTTACTGATGTAATTTCAGGATTTCTATATGATTTCACTTGGAGAGTATTAAAAAGATGTTCTTAACAGTCTACTACATTGATATGTAATATGGACATATGTCTCTTGAATAAATGCTTAAGACATTGCTAGACCTTAATGTCCAGATCTGGCTTATCCCCTCCAGAACCTGGACCTCCACACTCTCATTCCCTAATACCATCACGTGTCACTGCACACATACCTTACACATCTTCTCCACACTCTCACTTACTCTGGCTCCTCACTTACTTAGCATTTTTTTCCAATACCCATCCATTCTTTCTCTTATAAGCCTTGATTTTTACATCCTCACGTTCTTTAATTTTCTCTTCTATTTTACAAATACACTAATTCCACTGCTATAAAAAGAATATGCTTGGTAAGATATTCCATATCTGAACACAAATAAAGCATACTAATCATAGTTATAGTAAATGCAATATACACACAAAATGTGTGCAAAAAATAAAAAACATTCCCAAAAATAATGGCTAATTTTTCAATATGTAACTTTATCTTTACCTCTCTCCATATATATCTATCTTAACATAGATATCAGTATACACTGATTGATAAATAGATGTGTGAATTTCTCATAAAACTTGTACCTTACATCTCCAAATTATACTATTTTTGTGAAGAAATTGGATGATACCCAACTTTTAGTTCCTGCATACTGCTTTCAGGCCTTTTTGAAGACTCTGATATTGTGTGCAGAACTATAGAAATATCATACAAGATAACCAATACACTGAGATCCATCAAACTCAAATGTTTAATAATTGTTTACATTTTATAGTAAATTAAATCTTGAATGATAATGTCACCTTAATTACTATGAAAGCAAGTGACATGTGTACTAATGATGATGCACCTGTAATATACATATCAACATGTAATTTTTGAATGAACGGCGACTCCAGAAAATGTCTCATCTCAATGTTCTTCTTTTATTCCACTCCCTAGGACTCTGGAATACTCAAGCAGATGCCCCTCCTCCTGAGTCAGGTATGCAGGTCTCAGCATCTGGACAGAGAGAAGGAGAAAAGCCTTCAACTTCAGAAGATATAACATGGGACTCCTCTGAATCCAAGCATCCCCGTCTTGATGAGGACGGTAAGACACATGCACAGGTGGCATCTGAGCTTGGACAAGAGATGCCGCTGAGCTGCTCAGCCTGGTGTCTACTGATGTCACTGTCCCTCACACACAAGAAAGGGAAACAGGGCAGGCAGACTAGTAGTAAAGCTTCTCCAGAGAAACAGAGAGTGTATCTTCATGGATAGGGCAAGATGCACCAGCACAAATTTCTAACATAGCAACCCATTGACTGCTGTGGGTGACATGGTAAACAGTGTTGGCACGTGAATGGGAGTGTAATGAGAACTGTCCCCAAAGAGGAGCACAAACACACATCCTTACACAATCACACATCTGCCTTCCTTCAACCAGGATAGGCCCCATATCTTCTCCTAATCAATTTATTTCTCAACTACATAAGCCTACATTTCCCATCTATCCATTCTCTCCACTAAGACCATCACACATGTATACCCTTACCTTCCTTCTTTCACACAATCCTTTTCAGAATCACCAATTTACAAACTAATTCCATAAGTAATTCGCATATCCTCACACATTTATCCTGTTTAAAATCCCTCATTCTCAGACAAACTTTAGAAAACTCACATGCCCTTACCAAGTGAAGTTTCATACATTGTCTGACTAATTCATATGTGCCTTCAGCCACAGAGCCTCAGACCTCCACAGAGATGCTAATTCTGAGAGCTACACACCCATCCTCTAATACTCTAAATTTTACCATCCTTACTGTGAGAACACGTTCCAATTCTGCACTGTTGATATGTGACGTCACACCACTACCAAATATGCATGCACTCAATCACCATCCCCTTTTACCAAATCAAAAATGCTCAACCTGATATATCACAAAACATACACAAATTCTAACTGGAACATACACACAATGCTACATCCTCATTCCCACAGAGTCGTAGCACTTGAACAACTGAAATAATGCATACCACACACAGACTTCTGAAATATCACATAGACATGAACTTTCACTCCACATGCTCACATAGGACGTGGCCATCTTTACTACTGAATACTTCCAACACATAGTCTAGTTTGAAATTTCTTTCCTAGAAACGCATAAATTACATAGAAATGATTCCTGTCATGGAAGCCCTGAGCCTTTATCCCAGGCATCCACCACAGGAAGGAGCACAGAGGAGCACCATAGTAGCTTGTATGGGTATGCCTAGAAGTGGCTCTGTCATTTCCATTCATTTCATTCTAGCAATGCAATCACATGGTCACAATTTTCTGCAAAGAAAGTTGTTTTGAAAAGTACAGTTATGTCTAGGTATAAAGAAACCAACAATCTTTTTTTATTTACAAAGAAGCTTCTTTGTTCAAACCCAGTCATTGATGATACCCATTGATACAGTAGTTATCACTATACATTTAAAAATTTCATAGTAATAAATTAGACTATCCACGATGCTGGAGGCTGTGTCTTCACTAATAATCACATAGCTGACACTAATTGTTTGTTCAATGGACAGATAAATATACAAATAAGAAACATGGACCACATCCTATTATTTTCATTTAATTTTCCAGCAGAGATGAATTTACAAGAAGAACCTTTGCAGAGTAGTCTCAAGGCAGTGGCCCTAACTCAGACCCAGCAAGGTCAGGAAATATCTTCTCCCTCAAGTGACTTAATCTACATTTCTGCTCAAGAGGACCCAACATGTGCTGGTGAGGAAAAACTACTAAATAACATGCAAAAGGCCATTGGGATGTAGACAGAGCCCAGAGATGAGCTGAGTGAGTCTGCCCATTAGTCGGTACAAGGCTGCCCAGGACAAAAGAACCTCCGATGCTTCTGCATCTTCTTTCACGTGGTCAGCAGTGGAAGCAATAAATTTCAAGGAGAAAACACTTACAGGACTGGAGAAAGCCCAAGGAATTTAAAGGAGAACAGCGTTATGTCTGCGGGCATAAAAGGAGATAGACTAAAAAAATGAGATTTTTTTTCAGAATCACATGAAATAATATGTTAGTATAAGCAAGACAAGGGCATGTTATATTCCTGAAAGGGTGTGAAAGCACTAATAATTCAAAACAGAAAAAATGTGGTAGAATTCTCTAGAAGTGAACTTTAGGTAGATTACAAAGATACCCAGATGGAGACACCATCATATCCATGTAGTTTCATAGCCAATGTTCTCACAATAATCAGAACAATCTAATCAGATCAATTGGAACTCACTATTCTCATCATTCATTTCTTTATCTTCCACATGCACCTAAGTCCTCCATGATCTATTTTTATCTGTACCATACAAAGCATTATAATTTCTTGTACTCCTAAGACCCTATTATGTTAAGTGAAAAAACCAGGCAGAGAAAGAAAAATATCTTATGACCTCACTCATTTGAGGAATTGAATGAACAATGTGAACAGAGGAACTGAATAGAGGCAGAGGTGGGATGAAAAGGACCAGAGGGAAAGCAGACAGAGGGAAAGACGATGAGAGGATGGGATCAGAGAAGGGAAAGAGATTGGTGGAATTATATATACATAACACAGCATTATAGAGCAGAAAAGCAAATTCCAGAGGGAAGAGGGTGGGCGCAGGGGGGAGGGGGACAAGGAGATATTGAGGGGAACACAGGGATAGGGAGGATATATTCTGTGGGACACTTGAATCTATGTAAACACAATAAATTTAAATCAATAAAAAAAGTCATTTCTGTTTTTAAATGCAATGCAAATAGAAGGGCACAATATATATATCTGTGTCTTGTTCCTACCCCTCATCATTATATTTGTGTAATTTATCTAAGTTGCATGTGGCTTTAGTTTGTTCTTTCTTGGTATACATGTACCACTTCATGAATATAAATTGATTATATTTTTCTGATTTTTGAGTTGCTTTCAGTTTGGGACCACTTGAAAAGATGATTTTAACCATCTATTACGTTGATTTACAACATAAAAATATTTCTTTTTGGAGAATGCTTAAGAGTTAGATTGCTAGGCTTTAGTGTCTAGATTCTATCTTAACCCCTTCAGGACTAAGACCTCCAGACTTCAATTTCCTAATGAAATCACATCTTCCTTCACACTTAACCTTATATTGAATACATACTTCTCTGTACTCCTATTTACTTCGACTCCTCACAGAATGTCATTTATTAAATGCCCATCTGTTTTTCCTCTTAAAATTCTTGATTTTTCACATCCTTGTGTTATTTAATTTTTTCGCACATTTTAAAAATACACTAATTTTCTGGATTCAGAAAGAATATACTCAGTAAGATATTCCATACTGAAACCACATATTATATATAAACATGTACAAAGCCCAGTTAGAAGAAATGCAATCTAGCCTGACCTGATGGCGCAGTGGACAGACTGTTGACCTGGGAACACTGAGGTCACTGGTTCGAAACCCTGGGCTTGCCTGGTCAAGACACATATGTGAGTTGAAGCTTCTGTTCCTCCCCCTTCTCTTTCCCTCTGTCTCTCTTCTCTCTCTAACCTGAATAACATTTAAAAAAATAAAATATATCTTAAAAGAAAAGAAATGCAATTTACACACATAAGTATGTACAAAACTAACACAGAGACACAAAGGACACGTATCATACTAAACCACACAATACTAATCCTAAAACCAGATTCACAAACACCGAATATTCACATATTAAACCTTGGCCTCATGTTAACCAATGTCTATGAATTTAAACACTAATCACATTATATTCAACATGCCATTTTGCTACAAATGTGAATAATATACACACCAGACACATTCATGGCAGATGAGGAAAATCTTAAACATTTCTATCATGATGAGTGAGCATGGTTAGCTTTGAAATTGACACAATGACATCATCATAGTAAATATTTAATTTCAGCAATAATAAACATATATACAATTCTCTCTACTGTATATATACATTAAAATAGAAATTGATATAAATTAATGATATACCTGTAGAATTTCAAACATCTTACTCCTCACAGCTCCTAATTATACAATTTTCTTGTGGACTCTGAGTGGTTATCCAACATTTATTTCCTGCATACTACCTCTAAGGCATGGTTCTCAATTATGATTAAATATCTAAGATATGTCACATACCAGATACCCAATCCCACTGACATCCATCAAACACTAAATTTTAATAAGTGCTTATTTTTTTTTAATTTTATTTTTTTAATGGGGCGACATCAATAAATCAGGATACATATATTCAAAGATAACAAGACCAGTGCTTATTTATATTTTGGAGTAATGGATTTTTAAAAAGAAAAGTTACCTTAATTTCCATTAGAGCAAGTGTCATGTACTGCTGAGTGACATATAATGTCCACCCAAAATGTATTTATTGAATGAACACAGGCCCCAGAAAAAGTCTCATCTCATCTCAATGTTCTATATTTATTCCATTCTCCAGGACTCGGCAACACTCAAGTGGATGCTGCTCAGCCTCAGTCAGGAGTGAAGGTCACAGCATCTGGACAAAGAGAAGAAGACTATTCTTCATCTTCAGAATATTTAACATGGGAGTTCTCTGCATCCACACATCTCTATCCTGATGAGGACGGTAAGGAACACACACAGGTGGGGACAGAGCTCAGAGAAGAGATGAGCTGAGCTGCTTGGCCCGGTGTCTACTGATTTCACTGTCCCCTCAGACACCGGCAAGGTAAAAAGGGCAGATGACAACTACTAAAGCTTCTGTAGGTGGACACATAGGGACCGCAAGGTGGTTCAGCACAAATTTACAAATAGGAACACTGGAACAGCTGTGGGTGACGTGGTGGACTGTGCTGAAATGTTAAGTGAGCTTCTCAAGCAGCATCTCACAGGTGCACCCTCTCCACCATTCCTTCCCAGAATCAATTCAGTCTTGTCCATTTACACACTAGTTCCATAAAGCACTCACATCCCATCACAAAGACAACTGGTTTTAAGTCCCTCATTCTGAGCCAAACTCTAGAAAACTCATACTCCCTGATGGAAATGTACTTTCATCTGTCTTTCTAATTTGTATCCCATTACAGCCACAAATCTCAGACCACAGAGATGCTCATTCTGAGAGCTACACAGCCATCCTCTACTGCTCTGAGGCTACCATCTCACTCTCAACAGGTCTCACATGTGCTGTAATACCACGTAGCACACATGAACATACTAATTCACCATCCCCTTTACCAGCATCAGCAACACTCACCAGATATGTTCCAGAATGTATGGACATCTCCACTGGAGTATATATTTCATGCTACATCCTCCTTCCAACAAAACTATACTATGTAAACAACTCAGCGCTTACCACACAGGGATTTCGGAACGATCACACACACATGAGCATTCAGTCCTCATGCTCACACAGAGTCCGACCATTTTAACTCAACTAACTCGAGCACATATCCTAATTTTCTCACGTTGGAAATTTTCTTTCCTAGGATTCCTTCAGATGCCTGTATCCCGGGACTTGGAGCAATCAGAGATTCCTCCCCTCTGTCCACCTGCCGCCTGTCCACTCCACAAGTCCTTTATGTCCTCAGTGCATGACACAGAGGAAAGGGTCATTTATTACATGCCTGTCCAAAGGAGACGGGTGGTTACGATTTTATGGGAAACACAAGAAGGTTTGGTGCGTCCTTCTAAAAAGATAAAAATGGAGGAAATGACCTATATTGAAAAGGTCCATAAAAATGTCCCCCTCTCTCACATGTCTCGGAAGAGACCCCTAACTGACCATGAGCCCAGCTTAGACACCAGAGCCCAAGGTAAAATGAAGAAGGCTGAGACTCTAGCAGAGCCTCCAGGTCTAGATGAGTATCCCAGGGCCAAGACACCTGAGTGGCTGGTGGCCCCGGACCGTGGCTTCAAGTGCATGGCCTGCTGCCGGGTGTTCCCCAGCTTACAGGTCCTGCAGGAGCACGTGGAGTACGGGGTCACTGAGGGCTTCAGCTGCCATGTTTTCCATCGTGCCATGGCCCGTATGAACCGCA
Organism: Saccopteryx leptura; assembly: GCF_036850995.1. Lineage (NCBI taxonomy): Eukaryota > Metazoa > Chordata > Mammalia > Chiroptera > Emballonuridae > Saccopteryx > Saccopteryx leptura. The sequence continues at coordinate 175,197,479 of NC_089506.1, read as the reverse complement.
AAAAGCGGAGAGAAGAGAAAAGGCAACTGAAGAAGGTAACACATAGATGCCAGAAGTAAGAATATTTTGGCATTAAGACAACCCCTTTCAACTAAACAGACTGTTCTTCAGCCCCTAAAAGAGTGGAAGTGAAGTTGGTTAGACTTTATTGACAGAATACAGTTTTATAGCAGCCATATTACCCACCATTTTATACATGTCTACCACCTGCTCTACCCCCATAGCACCAATATGAGCAAGCACATAACCCCTTTTTTATACTATCCACCAATTTCCTTAAGAAGCAGGGGGACCACAACATCCCGAATATTGCCCTATTCTCTTTCCACTTTATTACAACCCTACATACTAACACCATCCATGAATATGTATTTCAGGAAAAGACTGCAGATTATATAGAATTTAAATAGTATAGATTATAATTCCCCTCCCCTACATTCACCCCACATTTCCCTGAACATGAACTTGTTAACAACCTTGCATATTTTTCTATTTGCTTTTCTTTAAAAAGCATACACCTTTTCCTTTAGCTCCCCCAATTGTCCTCACCCATACCATCTTAGCGGAGAACAGACATTCTTATTATTGAGAGAAGAGCAGAAATTAAAGAATAGCAACTATAACTCACCTCTTAGCTTCTGTGAACTTGTGGACAACAGGTGCATACTCACTTGTATATGTGCATACCCTCGGGAAAGGATGGCACACAAAATGCATAATTTCATGATAATCTCACATGTATCTATCTACACAGGGGTCCACAATGCCACAGTGAAGTTTAAAGCTTGACTCCTTTTAAGGGTAAAAGCTATCAACTTTGTGAAACACAATTTGAGTGTTTATTTGTAACTTATACTTGTTTAGCTTGATATATTTTCAAAGATAAATTTTAATTTTTGTCACTCTGGCATATTCCAAGGCTCCGAAACATAAATGAACATTAAAAATGTAGTATTTACACTTCACCAAACTATACAGGAGAAGGGAACTAAAAATGATTCTTCTTTTAAATGATGTCCTTTATAATTTGCAGCTGTGACATTCACCTTTTTTTCTGTAGTAAAGTAAAAAAAAAACAAACAAACATAATGAACAGCACTCAGTGAGTTATAAAAAGTGAATTTCGAATGCACTACCCAGGTAAGGAGGCAGAAAGCAGGATACATACAAAACTAGACCACTAGGAAACCACTTGTGAAGCCACAAGTGCAAACAAAGACAGAAATTTAATTAGAAAATCACAGAGCAGCTCTATCAGAAAAAAAAGGTTTGAATACTTCCTTTTTCCACTTTTTGTTCTTATTAAACTCTCAAGAGACTGGATGATGCCCACTCATATAGGGCAGCATGACCTACGGAGTGTGCGGATTCAAATGCCAATGTCATCCAGAATCCAGACAACCTCACAGTCACAGACACATAGAGAAATAATATATACTCTGGGATCCCCATAACTGCAGAACTTACTGCATATAATCAACCATTACAAGAATTCTCAGTAGTATCTTTGAAATTTTTAGTAAATCCAAATGTTCTATTAAAATGTTCTTTTTTAATAAGAAACATATTCAATTTAGATATACAAATTTTGATTCAATTGTGATATTTTAAGTGTATGACTTTTATGTAGTTATTAACATTTTGAACACATTGATTATTTGAAGTTATGAAGCATTATTGTAAAATTTTGGATAATAAAGTATAGTATTAAAAATTTAAAAAGAGAATACTTTTGTTAATAGGAATGCATACTGCAGTATTTATTGGGGAACTAAGGTGACGTATGTCTTTGCCATGGACTGAGCGGAGGAGGGGAGACCGGGTGTGGACGGAGCAGGACTGGCGGAGTTGAGGGTTGCTCGCATTGAGCGGTGGGTGCACGGGGCTCATGGTGCCGTTCTGTTTGATATTTCACACGGTGAACATTTCTTTAAATAAATGTTAAAAAGGAGTCTCATAGGTAAACACGCTCAATTTCTTAATTGTTGAGAGGGATTGTGAGAAAAAAAATGTACTAAATTTCTCTCCAACTTAATAAACAGCAAAATACACTTCAAGATTTCACAAGCTGGAAATTTTAAATATAATAACTTCATTATCGTTAAAAAGAACAAACAGTGTCATTCATGTACTGACCCTGCACCATACCTGCAGTCCTACTTGCTTTAGGAACAGACGTGGAGATAAGGAATAGCAATGTGCGCAGATAGAAATAAAGAAGGCTGCCCAGCAGGGATGAACTAACCTCGTGGGTGGCAAGCAGCAGTTGGAAGCACAGGCTAGGATGCCACCATGGGGGGAGCCGGGGGCTGCATGCGGAGGGGTCCAGTCTAGGTATTAAGGACAGGGCGTTCACCTCTTCAAAAGCATTGTAAATCACCAGAGTAAAGGGCCCCTAAAGATATAATAAGACTTGCAGTTCAGAGAGGATAAAATATAACTGAGTCCCAACAATAATTTTCATCTTCTCTTTAGTCCTAACCAGCAAAGCCACTCTTTAAAGATAAATATATTATACTTATTAATGTATCTATGAAACTATATATGGCCAGCAACCCCCCCACACACACACTCACATATTCACATGTATGTTATTTTTCATTAAACACTAAGATGTCATAGCAAATGCAAATAGTAAATGAAATGAAGGTGGTGGGTGTGCAGAGCCTTTATCAAACACGAAAGAAGGCTCACAGGCGGAAGAAAAACTCCAATTGTATAATAAAGAGATGCTTAAAACTATTCTGTCTTTAGGCTTTTTACAAGTCATTAATATCTACCATTTCAAGTGAGTTTGAAATAGGCATTTGAGAAGTTAAACTATATTTTCCTCCTAGAAAAAATTAAAAGGTGAAATAAAAATATATATATATACACATACACACGCACACACATATGTGTGTGTGTGTCATTTCAGTGATGAAATACAGGAACACAGGGCCAGAAACATGGGAATATAGAAAGACTCTGAATTGAAACTCTGTGGCTCTGCAGATGTCTTCTACCATTTTCAGCTTTGTGAGGATTAGTAATGGTTGAAGATGCGTAACACTGTAAACCATGCTGAACAAAGGGAACATGCCTCTGATGCTGGTGACGCAGACTCCAGAGGGACCAAACAGTCACTAGTGGACACTGAGTAGAGTATTAGAAAGGAGGCATCTCTATGTGGAAGGGCAAGTGGACAGTTCTTACAACGACTTATTCTACTAAGACACTTTGGGGAGAGTTTATAATTTAAATTCATGTGTCATAGGTTGTATGTTTTCCTGTGTTAGAATATATCCACTAATTTTTATGATATGTGCTATTACTTATGAGGATAGAGAAATTTAAGACCAAGATCTGATAGCCAAAATTGTTTCCAGTGTGACTTTTTCTATTCAAAAATTATGTGGCGACAAATAGGGCAATAACTGAGGAAAATTGCAGCTGTGGAGGCCAACGGGACCGGAGTTTTCTGAAACATCTGAGAGTCCAGAATACACTCACAAATATTATTGAAACGTATATCAGGAAGATTATATTATCAGAAGGACATAGGGAGATCTACTTGTAAACACTTGAAAGATAAGCAGAAAATATATGGAGAAAGAGGTGAAATCATTCCTACTACTTTGAATTTGTTGCCAATTATTTCAATTATCACACGAAGAAAATGTAGTAGGTGTAATGATTTTAGGAGCTGCTAAAATTCCTAAATCTTACTGAAGATTTAACTCAAATTTTCTTGAAAATAAACACCATCTCTTTAAAGATACTGTAAGCATGGCTAAGAGAAGACAAAATAAGAATGCTGAAGTCCAGGTAAAGGAGTGATTAGAACCATAGAAACACAAGTCAATTTTTGGCTGATTTTTCCGTGTAGGCACCTGTAAGATGTTCACATAGGTGATATCCCTTAATAAGGATGTATTGGGTAAAGATGCAATATGCACAGTTACTATAGTAGATGCAGTCAGAGTTTCCTGATGTGATGATTAAGTTCTTAAGAAGTATCATCCGCATACACATTGGTAAATAACGGTAGAAAAGAATACCAATTCCACTATCATATAGAACTTCATTAGGATAAATATTGATCCTCATGTGAGGTGTATGGAGAAAATCTAGGAGTGGAATTGGCAGCCCCAATGTTCCCAGCGTAGGTGACAAAATCCAATGTATTTCTGAATTCAAAAATATCTGTATTCAAGTATTTGAAATGGCTTAGGGCACCACATATTGTAGATGCTTAAAGCACCAGGATGATGCATAGCTCCCAACCCTTTTCTCTTCTGGTAGCCCAACGGCCTAGAATGAGCAGGCTCTGGGATGGTAGTGAAGAGAATGTTGCAAAAGAGCTGAGTAAAAAAAATTAACTGCAATTTCAGAAGGTCAGTAGACATATAATGTCCTTTCTCTAATAAGGGCAAAAAGGAAATATGGTCTAGAGCTGAGTTCCCTTAAAAGGGCATTTACACCACTTTTTATTGTTTAGTATCATAAAAACAAATGAAGGAATACTGAAGGTGCTCCTTGAAGTAACTCCCTACACTGTATCTCACTCTTAAAATAAGCATATAGATAAAAATTTCATAATCTAACTCAAAATCTCCCCATCCGGCCTTCAGATAAAGGTTATAAACTGGCAGTTCATGAATAATGGCTGGTCCATCTGATAAGCTAGTGAAAACTTTTTAAATAACAAATTTTATGTGAATATTAAAAATTGAGAGAAAAATCTCTGTTTTTGACTTTTATTTGAAAACTATATAATCAGAACCCTAATACCAAATCAGCCCCCCTGAGTTACCACGGCCACCTTCCCATGAAGCACCTCTTCACCTACCAGCACTTCTCGTCTGACGTACCTTTTCCTTCAACTGCTACTGCCTGTCTCTCTATGTATTTGAGATCTTGCAAAATGCAAAATCGTATTCTTATTGTCATATTGTATCGTTAAATAGAAAATAACTTTCCTCTTACATTTGATATGCAATCTTTTAAAATAAAAATAAATAAATAAAAAATAAAAATAAAAAAAATAAAATAGTGCTGAGTTTCAAGGAAAGGGGATGGTTGAGTCAATGAATTTTCTCAATGGTTAATACCTTACTGGCTGAAGACATTATCAGAATGCCTCTAGCCACTGTGATGTACAGTTGAAACTAATATAAAATAATCTTAAATTAAAAATTTGTATAAATTAAAAGGAGAACACATCTCTACCTATACAGGAGACTTGATACCTAAGGGAGAGAACCTAGGATCCACAGCCTTTCCAAAATTTAAAGAGAAAACACAACTATATTTAATCAAACTAAAGGCAGAATGCTATACTGTTCGCAAAGTAGATACGTACATAAGTTTCCCTTGCAACACCTGCTACTTAACTGCTTCTTGACCAAATTTCTGATCATTGCTTTTACTTGTTAAGTATAAGCTTCTTTAAATTTTAAAAGACTGAAACAAGAGTTTTCTGTGCAAGAGTAACATTTTGGCAAGAGGTAAAACATATATAGAAAATTAAAGAAGTGTAATTTGAAGTATTTGTTATATTATTAATTCTTTCTTGTTAGAATCAATTCTTTTACTTTATTCTCATGACATGTTTATTGAAAGTATAAATGTGCCATATACTTAAACATGGATAAAAGGAAATATTTGGAAAACTCTAAATAGATTTTCTTTATAGCAAAACCCTTTTAAAGCCCAACTTTCTCTTAGATGATCAAGTGTTTGAATATTTTTATTACTTAGAATTTCTACAATTACTTTGGCTATTACTTAATATTTTTAGAATACTTTAAAATTTCCTAGTGTTTATAACAACTGTTTTTCTTTACAACATTCACAAAAGGTGTAAGCAGTAAAACTTCTCACCAGAACAGAAAATCTTGAAATACCATTAGAAAAGATAAATTCTTATATGGTGTTTCAGTTGGTGACTAGAGCAGGGAATTCAGATGCTTACTCATTTCACTGACTTACTTTAGAGAAAATTCTGCCAAAGTTTATTTGTACTCAGTAGTGACAATAATCTTCCATGATTTAATTGTGATTATAACAACTCTTGTCAGGGAACTAGAATTTAATATAAAGGTCTTGAGAGTCAGTCTAGAGTTGGAAAGACCTACACAAGTCAGCGATTCAGACCTACTCTGAAATTCCAGCCATCTCTGGCAGATGGGAATTATGGTTCAATTTCTCCAAATACCCCCTTTCTTCCGCTCCTTCCCGGTTAATGTCCCTGGGTACAAAAACGACCTTTCCTATGTCCAACCAAAATCCACCAGGCTTTAAAATATGCCTAATTCCTCTGGATTGTGCCTCACTGGAAATGGAAAAATTTTGTTAAAAGTACTCATAAATTTAAGCAACTTTGCCCGTGTTGCCCAACTGCTTGCTTTTCCCATGCAACTGGTTGTTCCTTAGAGCACATGACCTTATTTGAGCACTTTGTTGTCCACTTCAAGGCATTTCAATTGAGGTTGAATAGAGTCATTCCTAGATACCATTCACAGAATGGAGAGATATTAAAGAGAATTATAATAGTGACATAAGTTAAAGAAATGTTGAACTCAATAAAATCTGATGACATTATAATACAATTGACTTCAGCAAACATTTAAGGAGTCTACTATGTACTTAACTCTGAGCAGTGGCTTGTTCTTTTAACAAATAAAGTCATTCTTGTCTACAAGAAGATTGAAATATATATTAAGAAGATAAAAGCACATTTTAAACATTCAAATAACTGAACAATTAATGTAAGATAAATGAAAATTGTGTGTTCAGACAGAATTATAATATTTGACAAGCCAAGGTAAAGCAACAAATATCATGATAAGAGAGATGGGACTTGAAGAGAAACTTGAAGGAGTCTATATAGGGAAAGAAGAAAAGCACACTCTTAATAAAGAAAGCAATGATTTTAAAATTATATAATTAGAATGGCCTACTCTTAGGTTGATAATATAAAAGTTTCTACATGGAATAGGTGTTCACTTGATGAAGCAAAGAAGATTAAGTTGAATAACTTAGAAAATTGTACCATTTAATCTTTTTAAAGTGTGTAATTGTTGCATGTATGAATTTTGATCTGTCTTGAAAACTAATCTAAAAAGAGACAATGAGCAATGCTGTGGGTGGTCAGTATCTAAAGGGTAATAAAGTCACTTGAAACCGAAGGGATAAGAAGAAGATGGTTTGATGGAAGAGTATTTAAGATATAAGAGAAGATAATCAAATCAGATTTTTTAAAAGTACATTATAGATAAGTCTCAATAAATAAAGAGAATAAATATAAGGATTACTGTAATTAAGAAATTCTTAAAGACATCTGCCATCTCTCCAAATACTGCAAAACTGTAATCTTACAATAGATTCCGCCCTTAATTTCTTTGCTTCTTTATCCTTTTCTTAGCTACCCGAAAAACTATTCTCTGGTTTTGCTTATTTGTTCACTAGCTTACCAAACCAATGTAAGCCCCACATTTACTTTTCTGTTCTTGGACTCTGCTGAATGTTGTCAGTATAGATGTTTCCTATGCCATTCCCCATACCTACTACAGTAAATACAGATTTTCTATGTTTCTTCCAAACCCAGCAGCTAACCTCTACATCCTCTGTTCTGAGGCTAACAGTGAGGTTGTCTTTATATTCTCTCTCCAGGTTCATTATAGTAGCTGTCTCTTAATCTCTCTTCCTCCAACTTCTTCCATATTTATTCTTTATTTTAAAAATAGGTTTGATTGACTCACTTCATTGCTACAAAAATGTAATAAATATTTTTTTCTTTTAGCTCTACAACGTATTCAAAATTTAAAAGCACGATATCTGAGACTCAATTCTCTCTTTTCCAGCCTTCCTTTCTATATATCATATAATGCTAGTGCCTTTTTATTTCGAGAATATGATCTTTACTTTCCAGAGCCATGACTACAGTTATTAGTTTCTACCTTAAAATCTTCTTCAATTCTATTCCCTTGGAAAATTTCTATTACTATAAAAACAAATTTAGAGGGCATCTCCTTCTTTGACCACTCACTCAGATTACTCAGTAAGTCCTTTAAATGACCACTATACTTACATATTTGTTCTATGGGCAACTTAACAAGTGACCACTGTAATTACATATCATTTTGCTGACAGCATATAAAACTATAAAATTGCTGATTGACCAGTTTTAGACACATAAGATGCTCAGTAAATGTTATGAAATTTTAATTGTGACATGTCCTGTAACATACAAAAAAGATAATTAATTGAGAGTAGTATCAAAAGGAATTATAAGTACTTTTTAATTTTTCTTTATCTATCTATAAATTTCTTGCTTGTGAGATTATTTCTACTCTTCCTATCACTCTCTAGATGATGACAGTCCGTCAGTCACACACAAAAAATATTAATCCAATTACATGGTTTCTATGACACAAAGACAAAAGAAAATAAACTGAGCACCACTGCAGTGCCTTATGACAGCACAGCTTCACAATATATGTTTCTTACATAAATTTCTAAGATAACTAGTTAATATAATTACATTGGGAAGAATATTTGGAAATGTAGAATACCAGACTCCAAAATAATTTAGCGTTTTAAAAAAAAAACTGGTATTATAGTAAGAGTTCAGGCACTGGAATCAGAACTGATACCTAATTTTTCAAGACTCACACGCTTCGCATGGCTTTTAGGTAGATTAAATGATATATTGCATGCAGAAAAGCTCGCATAGAGTTACCTGGCTTGACTGTTACAATCAATGACTATAATTGCATTGTCTGTAAACTGAGGATAGAACTTGGACTGGAGAATCAGACAGATTATGTTTATGTTTTTGCCAGCCTTGATACCTAGAATAGCTACTTGACTAAATCTCCTTTATTTTTTCTTAACTGTATCTATAACATTAGATACAACTTCCTAGTTGTAAAATGACTGATAGCTGTCAGGGGGCAGGGTGTGGGGACTGGATGAGAAAGGTGAAGGGATTAAGCAAAGTGTTAGAAAAAAAATTCATCGATACAAAGTGTGGTGGCTGCCAGAGGAAGGGGGTTGTGAGAGTAAAGTGAGGATAAATGGTGTTGGAAAGACACTTGACTGATACAATGTACAAATGACATTATGAAATTGTATACCTGAACTATATAATTGTATTAACCAGTCACTCCAATATTGAATTTAAAAAATGAAATTTCACAAATAGCATGTAAATTGGCATACAGAAGCTACAAAAAATTTTGCATAATTTTTAATTGATTTTAATTTACTGTAGATTCTAGTGTTTCTCTGAATGCATCCCCCTCCCCTGTATTCCCCTCAACATCTCCCTTGCTCCCCTCACCATAGTGCCCTCCCCCCTTCCCTTCAGGTTTCTCCCATCCTATCATCCCCTTTCCCTCTGTCCTCTTTTCCTCTGGTCCCTATGATCCCTCCTCTGTCTCAATTCTGTTCCTCAGTTCACATTGTTCATTGGATTCCTAAAATGAATGAGGTCATATGATATTTTTCTTTTTCTTCCTGATTTATTTCACTTAACATAATAGTTTCCATGTCCATCCATATTGTTGCAAAAGGTAAGATTTCCTTCTTTTTCATGGCCCATAGTATTCCATGGTATATATGTACCATAGCTTTTTAATCCACTCGTCCACTGATGGACACTTGGGCTGTTTCCAGATCTTCGCTATTGTGAACAATGCTGCCATAAATGGAACTACATCAAACTAAATTTGCACAATTTTAATAGTGCAAAGTTTTAAAAACACAGTGGATTATCTATTATATTGAAATTTAATAACTTCTTTTTTCATAATAGGTATAAATTTCTCAGCACTAGACCCAATAAAGGCCCTTCACTAGAATGGTATTTAGGTACTGATATTGTTGATATATTGTAAAATCAACAATAAATAAACAGAAATGTTTATGAATTATGCTACAACAAAAGTTTTCAAAGACATCCTTTCTAATTATACATGAGTGGCTCAAACATCCTTAAAACTTCAGCAATTCTGTCTCCTCCACACAAAAAATTTTAAATCATAGATTCCTATTATTACCTAACTGTCAATATATTTCCAATAGTATCTAGATTGAGTTTGAGAGTGAAGTCTTTTAAACAACAAGTTTCCATTATTTTAATCTTGATGATTTAGAAATACATCCCTGATATCTTTCATCAATTCTAAAAAAATAAAGAAATAACTGTAAAATATTAGCAGCAGTGGAAAAAGGGGAAAGAGAACTCTTCCTTTATTAAATTCACTATTGACTATCAATGTGCTTTAAAATTTATTGGCATAATCTATATACATTTCTAATTATCACATTTTATGTCATAGAATTAAAACAATAGTATTACCCACACTTCCCTATGTATAAGACACTCCCATGTATAAGATGCACCTTAATTTGGGGGCCTAAAATTTGAAAAAAAAAACGTATTTCATAAAGTTATTGACCTCAAGTTTTATTCATTTTAAAATTCATACAACTCCTCATCACTGTCAAAATTCCCATCCATTAGCTTGTCCTCATCTGTATCTGATAATGAATCACTGTCTTCATATATTGCCTCGTCCTCAGTTCCAACTATGTCATTTGAAATGCCACATTTCTTAAATGCTTTGACAACGATCTCAATCTTGATATTATCCTAGGATCTTTTTACCCAGGTACAAACTACTCCTACAGTTAGTTTCTTCACTCTTCCTGCTTGTGTTAAATTGTCCCGAGAAGACTTCATCCATTGGTTCCATTTGTCTCACATGTCAGCTTTGATACGTTTTTTAATGCTGACATCAAGTGATTGGAGCAGGGGTGTCAAGCCTCCAGGTAAGATGGCAAGTTTTGTTTTTTGCTCTGCAGCAATCTTTATGTATTGTTATGTGTACCCTGAACTGATCAAGCACCAATAGGGCAGGTTTGCATAAGAGCTCACCTAGTCTCCTCCTTCTTTAAACTTTCGCAAACCAGATCATCATCCCATCCTGATCCATCCAAACCTTGTCATGAATGTGGACAATCACTCCACAAGGAATGTTTTCTTTTGGCATTGTTTTGTGTTTGAAAATCAGCATAGGAGGCAGCTTGGTTCTCTCAGCACAACAAGCTAGAACAATTATATAATGGCTCTTTTCATGTCTACTTGTCTTCACAGTTACAGTATTCACACAGTTCTCTTACTTGGGACATCAAATTGAAGGGGACTTCGTCCATATTTTCGATCTGTCTGAAATCAAACTGATGTGTCTTTGACACTAAATGACAAAATGATGATATTCAAAGACCTCCTGCTCATAGCTTTCAGGCATCTTTTGGGCAAGTCTGGTGAGTGTATGCATCCTTAGTCCATTCCGTTTCATGAACCTGAAGCACCAATTGTGTCCTCCTTTGAAATCAGTTATTTCTTCTTCATCAGCAATTCCTCTTACCTCATGCTGAACTATCTTTGTAGGCACAGGAATTTCTTTTTTTTAAATTTCTTTATTAATTTTAATGGGATGACATTGATCAATCAGGGTACATAGGTTCAGAGAAAACATTTCCAGGTTATTTTGACATTTGATTATGTTGCATACCCCTCACCCAAAGTCAAATTGTCTTCCGTCACCTTCTATCTGGTTTTCTTTGTGCCCTTCCCTGCCCCCCAACACCTCCCTCTCTTCCCCATCCCCATAACCACCACATATTTGTCCATGTCCCCAAGTCTCATTTTTATGTCCCACCTATGTATGGAATCATACAGATCTTAGTTTTTCTGATTTACTTATTTCACTCAGTATAATGTTATCAAGGTCCATCCATGTTGTTGTAAATGATCCGATGTCATCATTTCTTATGGCTGAGTAGTATTCCATAGTATATATGTACCACATCTTATTTATCCAGTCATCTGTTGAAGGGCTTTTTGGTTGTTTCCATGTCTTGGCCACTGTGAACAATGCTGCAATGAACATGAAGCTGCATGGATACAGGAATTTCTATTGCCCTTTGCTCTTCAATCCATATCTTCAATTCCCTCTCTAAATCAGGTCATGTTGCTGACTTGCCTCTCACGGCCTTCTTCTGTCGTGGCGTTTTCAGTAGGGTTTCTTCTTCCTGTAGCCAGTCTCGGGTTAATTTCTCAGTTGAAGAAGGAACAAAGTCATCATGTTCAGCAGCATGGTTTCCATTCCCTTTTGTAAACTGTATCACTTTTCTTTTTTTTGTATTTTTCTGAAGTTGGAAACAGGGAGGCAGTCAGACAGACTCCCGCATGCACCCAACCCAGATCCACCCGGCATGCCCACCAGGGGGTGATGATCTTCCCATCTGGGGTATCACTCTGTTGCAACCAGAGGCATTCTAGTGCCTGAGGCAGAGGCCATAGAGCCATCCTCAGTGCCCGGGCCAACTTTGCTCCATTGGAGCCTCGGCTGTGGGAGGGGAAGAGAGAGACAGAGAGGAAAGAGAGGGGGAGGGGTGGAGAAGCAGATGGGCACTTCTCCTGTGTGCCCTGGCCGGGAATCGAACCTGGGACTTCTGCACGCCAGGCTGACGCTCTACCACTGAGCCAACCGGCCAGGGCCAATTGTATCACTTTTAACTTAAATTCAGCACTGTACAAAAATTTTTTGTGAGCTACTTCTAGTCAGAATTTGGTAAAACATAACCTACTGTAATTTACTGCTAACAAGTGCAAAACAATGAGCGCAAACATAACAAGTCACTCATTCAAGAACATGCAAGTAAAAAAAAATCTACAACAGTGAGTGCAAAAACCGGTGCAAAAAAGCAGAAATTCCATATGTAGGTGGGACATAAAAGTGAGACTAAGAGACATTGATAAGAGTGTGGTGGTTATGGGGGGAGGGGGGGAGGGAGAGGGAAAGAGGGAGGGGGAGGGGCACAAAGAAAACTAGATAGAAGGTGACAGAGGACAATCTGACTTTGGGTGATGGGTATGCAACATAATTGAATGACAAGATAACCTGGACATGGTATCTTTGAATATATGTATCCTGATTTATTGATGTCGCCCCATTAAAAAAAATAAAATTATTTTTAAAAAAAGCAGAAAATGCAAATAAAATAGTCTACAACAGTGGTCCCCAACACCCCGGCCACGGACCGGTACCGGTCCGTGGACCATTTGGTACCAGTCTGCAGAGAAAGAGTAAATAACTTACATTATTTCCGTTTTATTTATATTTATGTCTGAACGATGTTTTATTTTTAAAAAATGACCAGATTCCCTCTGTTACATCCATCTAAGACTCACTCTTGACATTTGTCTCGGTCACATGATACAGTTATCTGCCCCACCCTAAAGGCTGGTCCATGAAAATATTTTCTGACATTAAACCGGTCCATGGCCCAAAAAGGTTGGGGACCACTGGTCTACAACACCGCATAAGATGCACCCAATTGTTAGACCCAAATTTTTTGAAAAAATGTTCATCTTATACATGGGGAAATACAATATATGTCTTTATTTAAAATTTCAGATGTAACCAAGAATACAGAATATCATGAATGATAGGGCATAAGTATCATTCCTCAGTTGAATATGTGCTTGGAGAAGATTAAACAGTGATTTTTCTTACCAATTCTGATGTCAAATGAATATTTAATTCTTAGATGTCTTCACAGGCTAACACTCTCCCTAAATTCTGTCTTTTTTAAGTTCGTATCAATTTACTGGCAAAATGGAAGAGGACATTGAGTTTTCCATTTCTTCTACCAGAACCTACTTTCTTCGGTATTTTCTCTCCTATAAATCTCACTTATTACAGTTAGAATAAATAATTTTGATCTAATGATCTATTTTGAAAAATATTAAAGAGAAAACCACAACCCAAAATGGACTCACTTGTCCTAAAAGCCATGATACCAAGTCTACACATAATACCTGAACTAACTGGTCAGTCTAAAATTTCCCAGTCAGCGCCACTCAGGTAATCTGTCATATGTGTCCCCTTCCCTGTCCCCCCAAAGGAAGCTGCAACAAACTGCCTTAAAATAACCCCACCTACACCCTACTGCCTTCTCTAAAATAATCCTTTCTTGTCTTTTGTTAATAAGTTTCTTATTATACCCGGTTTCTACTGAGAAAAGCCTACCTTATTATACAGCTACTCAGAGCGCCATTCTAGAGGCAAGAAGGGATGCTTCCTGATTTACAAATTGTGTAATAAAGTAAATTAGACCTTCAAATTTACTTGGCTGAATTTTTGTTCTTTAACAACAACAAAAAAAGAGTTTGCTTTATCAGCATTATCATGTGAAGTGTCAATTTTGAAGTAAAGTCTGCATGTGGCAGTTATGGGTGTTTTTAATCACTGAGTATGTGCTAAGTTTTTTACTGACTCTAAGTTTCTCAGAAAACATTGATTCAACAGTGTTTTACAGAGGGACAGATTTACACAAAATATTTCAATATTATTGCTGTTCTTATAACCCTAGCTTTTGTGGAGTTAAGGCAGAATCTATTTCTCCTACGCAGATTATTATTAGCATAAATACAATTAGATCCAAATGAAAGATACCATTTATCTCCCTAACAAAAATTCTCATCCTCTTTGTGTACGAACTTCATCAGACTGACTCTGATGTGTATACTTGTTGTTACCTAATAATTAAGCAAAAATTACCTTAACTACCATGGTCTTTAGCCTTTGCAAAGGGTTTCTATGTGGGCACTGAGACACTCCTTCAATGCTCTATCAGGCAGCTTAGCCTTCACTTGTTGTTAGCACAGAGCCTCAAGGTCAGCCAAAGGTAAAAAGTGAGTATCATTCTCAGGTCTTCCCTAATCATGAGTGCAGCTCTGCCTATGTAAGTGCCTCAGAATTTCAGTTATGTGTCAGAAGACCTTTCTAAAACCCCCAATGGACATTTCATTTGCCCATTTATCCTTTAAACTGTTTGGTCAGTTTCTTGTTAGTTCCATCTGGAATCACTGCCTTAGGCAACTGCAATATTATCAAATTGCTGCTGATTGTTTTTGACAAACATTCTAAGAATATGGCTGAAGAACAAATATGGCTGTGTACACAGGGGAAGTGTTGAGTCAGGGCAGAGATAAACCCTAAAAATGGAGCTTCTCAGGGAACTATTAGGACTAATAAAGGCAATTCTCTAGAGATGAGGCTTTTAGTGAGCTCCAAACCTATTCTGACCACTCAATGGCTTCCCGACAACAGATTTTCCCAACTGTTGACTGTTGGTTGTAGATTCAAACATTTTGATTTCAAAGACACTGCAGATCAGAAGAGGAAATAGGGAAGACAGAAAGTTAAAAAACCATCAAGTTTGTTAGTCTTATTGGAGTTCACTGTTTTTCTTGAATAAATACTCCTTGGATTTTTGCAAGCCATTATTTATTTCCAGAAACCTAAAAGTTAATTTTGGCAATAGTTGCCGCTCTTTTTTTTTTTTTTTTTTTTTGTATTTTTCTGAAGCTGGAAACGGGGAGAGACAGTCAGACAGACTCCCGCATGCGCCCGACGGGGATCCACCCGGCACGCCCACCAGGGGCGATGCTCTGCCCCTCTGGGGCGTCGCTCTGCCGCGACCAGAGCCACTCTAGCGCCTGGGGCAGAGGCCAAGGAGCCATCCCCAGCGCCCGGGCCATCTTTGCTCCAATGGAGCCTTGGCTGCGGGAGGGGAAGAGAGAGACAGAGAGGAAGGAGGGGGGGGGTGGAGAAGCAAATGGGTGCTTCTCCTATGTGCCCTGGCCGGGAATCGAACCCGGGTCCCCCGCACACCAGGCCGACGCTCTACTGCTGAGCCAACCGGCCAGGGCCAATAGTTGCCACTCTTAACACTTCTTTTATTGAAGTGTGAAATTTGATGAGTCCTTCCTACACCATTCCAGAATACATAACTCTAGAATGTTATATTTCTGACCTTTAGTTCAATAAGCTATCCAACTTCAGATTTTAAAGATGTGAGCACAGTGGATTCCATGATTTTGTTCAAATCACTACACAGAAATTGCAGGAGCTCCTACTAGGAATACAGATTTCTTACTCTCAACCAAGTGATTATTCTTTCCATCCTCATCTCAATTTCAAAAGCAGTTGTTAATTAAAGTCTTTATAGTAAATGCTGAAGATGTCTTAAATAAACAGTGTTGGAACATGTAGAATATAAATATAATGATAAACAATGTGTTTTTGTTCATGAATTTATAATCTAAGAAATGATTAGTATTTATACAAATTAAAAATAGAAATACATGATTAAAATATCCAAAACCCCTAATTATATAGGAACTCAACTATTAAAATTTGTGGACATTTTTCAAGTGATTGGTGTAATGATGATAGTCATATAAGGCCCTCAGGAAAATGAGACATAGAGTTAACTCATGAATTTAGACTGTAAAGGACACCTTCTATCTAATCCATAACAGCCATCTTACTCAATGCAAGTCTTTCCCAAATGCTCTAGCCAGAATCAATCTCTCATAGCACTTTATTCATAGGTAGCATACAGTACTTTCATAGTACTTAGTGATGGCATTCGTCTTATCAACCCTCCTTTCCCAAAAGACTATGCTCAACTCTGAAAACAGATACTGCCACCTGTATCCCCAAAATCTAAAAGAAACACACAGTGTTTATTTAATCATCACTTTTGAATAGATGGATGCAATAATGTTTAAATTTACCTTCTACTTTGCTTGGGCAAATAGATTCTCAGAATGCATATAGTCTCATGATATAATCCTTGATGTGAACATGGGTAGGTTTAAGTCAATGGAATGCGTCTATTGACTTTCAAGGGAAACGCTGAGTTCAGTTACTCGAGGTAAAGGGATAACTACAAAAAATATTCTGAGGAATTGCTTCCTTAAGTAAACATGAGTACCCAAACTACTCCTGGTAGACGACAGGAATGAATAAACTCTCTCATATCAGGTAACTTGACTTCCACGTGTGCAGAAACAGTGAGCCAGGATAAAGGGTTATGGATTAGAAATGATCTTCCCTATTGCACTGACATCAGATATGCCTTGAAGAGCTCTCAGGCTGTCCAGTTTTATACAAAAAGTGCGTAAGTGTTATTCACAGGTGATGCAACAGAACCACTTCTATTATTATTTTTATTTTTTTTATTTTTTTATTTTTTTTACAGAGACAGAGAGAGAGTCAGAGTGAGGGATAGACAGGGACAGACAGATAGGAACGGAGAGATGAGAAGCATCAATCATTAGTTTTTCATTGTGCATTGCGACACCTTAGTTGTTCATTGATTGCTTTCTCATATGTGCCTTGACCATGGGCCTTCAGCAGACCGAGCAACCCCTTGCTTGAGCCAGCAACCTTGGGTCCAAGCTGGTGAATTTTTGCTCAAACCAGATGAGCCCATGCTCAAGCTGGCGACCTCGGGGTCTCGAACCTGGGTCTTCCACATCCCAGTTCGATGCTCTATCCACTGTGCCACCACCTGGTCAGACTACTATTTTTGATTTTGGTCTTACCAGATGTGGGTGCAAAGTTTTGGCAGCAATAAGACCAAAAACTTCATTGTTGTAAATTACCCACTACAAAAACAGTATTTACCATAATAAAAGAGAAACAAAAGCAGGCATAAAACACACGAAGTTAGATGTAACAGATGTTGTAGGTACAATGAAATGAAAAGGTTAAAAAGAAGGCATTCCTTATCAAGAGTAGAATTATTCACTCAATTAATGAAAGTACCTTATTTTCAAATGTAAAGATGAACTGAAAATATGTGCAATATTTTCACTTCTATGATAAGAATAATCCTTTAAGAAATTAGTTTCCTATTTAAAAGAATCCATGAGGATTCTATATGCATAAAGCTAAATCACACTGTATTATCTGTATGTTTTATCCATCATTTTTTAAAAATGTCAGATCATCTTTTTGTGCTCCAGGATGCCTTTTAAAATTAAATACTTATAAATTATCTGCTATTGCTTTGGGAGCACTTACCATCCCATTCCTGCTATTAAATACTATCTAGTTTTATTATTATTATTGTTATTTTTATATTACTAACCTTCTTCCTTCAGTTACTCATTTGCCTTTACTTTAACTTTAATGTTATTGAATAACGATAATAGTCCATGGGAAATATAGTCCAAAAAGTATTCTTTCTATGTCTCTTTATGCACATTTTGCAAAGTGCCATTTGGTAAACCCTTTTCTAGAGAAAGCTATGGCGAAATGCAATATAGTAGACATGCAAAGTACAAATTAAAACATGTAAAGTTTTGTCAAAATTTCTAGTGTTACTTTGAGGTTTTCATTTTTTTCATGAATAAATATAATCTGTATATTTCTTTGCTAATTCTCCACATAATGTTTTCTGTGGCAAAACAAAATGGAATAATCTCAGATAACAGACATCTGTGAAAATTTGGAACATAAAAAACATTTAGAATGCAAGGATTTGTTGTTAAATTTTTACAAAAGAATTTGCCTTATTTCCTTCTAAATTTTACTTAGGACTTAAGCAATAAAATTTATATATCATAGAGAATAAAAACATATCTTTTCATTTCTGTTACACTTTATAGAGTCTTTAACAAAGTCCGTTCCCCTCTCCCTGTTTGCCACTGCACTGAAATCTCTCGTCTAAATAAGAACACACCTGACTGAGGAACAGATGTCTTGTCCCTGGGTGGTTGGTTTATTTTTAACTAAGCCTGGTTAATGTATTACAGAAAAGAAACTATATTTTAAAAAGATAATTGAACTTTAATTAAATGTCTTTGATCTGGACTTTTTCACAGTTTACAAAAAAAAGTGTCATGTTCCATATACAAAACCAAAATGCTGCCATTACCAAAATCAACAGAGTTTTATAGAAAAAAAGCTCTGGGCTCCAGCACAGAAATCCTTACCAGTTCATTAGCCTTGAAAGGGTCCCTTAACTGCTCTCATTCCCAGGTCCTTAACCTGTTACACACATTAGTTTAACAGTACTGACCTCTCAGGGTTGCTAGGCAGGGTGGCCTACACTTGGGCTATGGTTGCCAAAGATACCTTTAACAGTATTATAGTATTATAATATTATAACAAAAAGTTTTGTGGCTTGAGGTAATGATTTCAACTTGGACCCAAAATAATGACTCTTCCTGTCTGAAAGGAGTTTAAAACTCCCTCATTGCCCTCAGAACACACAGGGAGAGCAGTCATTTTAAAGCAACCCAATCCTGGAACCCATTTTTCACTTAGAAAGCAAGAGAGCAGTAGCATTACAAGCATTGCAGCGCTGCTCTCATTTCTAAGTTTATTAACCAGCTGCACTAAAGGAGAGAAGAGTGTAGGAATACATGGCTTCTAAACAAAGAGAAGAAAACGCTCAAGATTTAAAGAATGTAAGTTTAAAATATGTAAGCAAAGACACAGAACTATTTATGATTTGAAATCTTCTTTAGGAGGCAAAAAATATGTCTCCTAGCAAAAAGTGACAGATATCTTGAGGCTATATAAACTGTATAAAACACTTATTTGGCCTTTATAAAATTTAAAAGTTGGTTGTACATTAACAAGGTAGCAAAGTCAGTGTCTACTGCATTATAAAAAAATTTGGTGGTTAGAACATAGAAACATAAGTTTACAGGTCAGAGAAGTTTTATCACTAGGGAGCAAAGACATACTTTTATTTTCCTAATTTTGGTGCCTGCAGACATGGCCACCTGTGGGTTCCAACTACTGGTAAAAGTTCAGGACTGCAATGCTGTTACAGGAGGGAGGCAGCTACTGTTGCAAGAGAAGAGGGCCAGTTATCAATTCTGTTGGCTTTAGAACCAGATGATCTAAGCAAACCTGCACTATCCTTCTCAACTCTCTAGAACTCAGGTGTCTTTCAGTCATAAAATGACATCTCTGCTGGAATGCACTAGATATTAAAGCTATAATTGAGTATATAAAGCTTTATTCAATTGTCTACCTCACATATTTGTCTCATTGGCCTGCTTAAAGCTAGAAAATTGATCCCTAAGATTAATTTGTTACCTCATTACAGCCAGAACCATGTGCACATCTACGATGAAATACTGAATGAGTTCAGTATTAAAACATTAATATCTAAAGTTTCAATTCTTTTAGACACAATGATATACTTCAGGAAAGACTACAGTGATTTGAAAAAGTCATCAAATAGGTAAAGTAAATGTTCTGCATTTAGGATATTTTTCACTTAGTTAATAATTAATATATCATAATTTGAGCTTTAAAATTAACTGGTCATGCCTTATTAGTGAATTTGTTAGAATTTTTAAAAAATCACAGGTAAGACAAATGATGTTATTTATATAATTAAATATTTGAATGTATCAAATAATGTAAAACATATACATTTTATTGATTTAAAGTTGAAGTAGGAAAGGTAGCTATTGATTATAATTCCCTTAAACATTGAAAGATAATTATTGTTTCCTTCATGGACAGATATATACACAAATAACATGGACCACATCACTATTATTTTTATTTAACTTCACAGCAGAATTAAATTTATAAGTATATTCTTTGCATAGTAGTCACAAGGCAGTGGCCCCTAACTCAAATCAAGGAAGTTTGGGAAATTTCTTCTACTTCAGATGACATCATTTACATTGTTTCTGAAGAGAGCTAACGGGTGGTGGTAAGGAGGAACTACTGAATAGGATCCATGGAGGTTGGGCCCTAGAAATGGCCAAAGAAGACCTGAGAGATTCTGACCACTAGTTGGAACATGGCTGCCTAGGACAAAAAGAACCTCAATATGCTTTTGCATTTTTTTAATGTGCTCAGTAGTATAATTAATGAATTCCAAGAAAAGAACACTTTAAAAAACCTGACCAAGCCCAGTGAGTTTGGAGAATGGTGTTATATTTGAGGAAACAAAGGAGATGCATTAAGAGGAGAGAGTTTCATGAGAATAACATGGAAGAATATGTTAGTATACACCAGACAAGAGCGTGGTACATTACTAGGAAGGTATGAAAGCACTAATAACGTAGAACAGGTGAAAAGGTACAGTCCTCTAGAAGTGAAATAGAGGTAGAGCACAGAGATGCCCACTCAAAGATCCCATCATATTTTCAGCCAGTGTTCAGTCATCTTCATCCCTCATCACAGCATTGGCACTCACTATCCTCCTCATTTATTTCCTTGCACTCTCCCACATGCATCTAAATTTATCACACTTTTTTTTACTTTCTTTTTTAATTTATATTTATTATTTTATGTGAAGAGAAAGAGTGAGATATTCTCACATGCACCCCTGTTGGGATCATTCCGGCAACCCTTGTCTGGAATTGATTCTCAAATAAACCGAGCTATTTTTAGCACCTGAGGCCAATGCTGGAATCAATCGAGCAACTGTCTGTGAGAGGGGAAGGGGGAGAGGAAAGGGAAAAGAAGAAGATGGTCACTTCTCTTGTGTGCCCTGACTGAGAATCGAATCCAGGCCATCCGTATGCCAGGCTGCTGCACTAGCCACTGATCCAGCTGACCAGGGCCTGTATTCTATTTTCTCCATATCCATAAAAAATTAAACATTTCTAGGACCTCTAACACCCAAGATAAGTTATCCCTGGTTTTAAATGTTATGGAAATAGAAGAACACAATTTACACTTTGTGTCTTGTTCTTTTCACTCATTATTATATTTGGATAATTTATTGATGTTGCTTATAGCTTTAGCTTGTTCATTCTTTGTCTACATGTATCATGCATGAATATAATTTCCTTATTAATTATACTTTTCTGAGCATTTGAATGGCTTTCAGGATGGGACTACTTGAAAATTATTTCTAACATTCTATTATATTAATTTGCAATATGGACACATTTCTGTCTGATGAATGCTTACGAGTTAAGATTGTTAGGTCTTAGTGTCCAGATACTGTCTTACCCCTTTTAGAAATCAGACCTCCATACTTTTATTTTCTAATGCAATCAGGTTTCACTGCACACTTAACATTACAAACTCTTCTCTGCATTCTTTATTTACTCTGCCTCCACACACAGTGCCTGTTTTCAATGCCCATCTAGTCTTTCTCTTATAATCATTTATTTTACCATCCTCAGGTTCTTTAATTTTCTCTCACATTTAAAAAATACACTGAGTCCACTCCTATCACAAGAACATGCTCAATAAGATACTCCATATCTAAAATATATAATATTTAAATCACTCAATCCACAGTTATAGAAAATGCAATCTACACACCTAAATATGTGCTGAACAAACACGCAGACACAAAAATACATACCAACCTCTATCACATATATCTCATCAATATTCAGATTCACAGTCACCTAAGCAATGAAAAAATAAACACTGAGCCAGTAAAAACAAGATTTATAAACTGAAACATCAAGAACATTTAACATACCATTATGTTACATATGTGAAGAATTGTATACACCAGATGATTCATGACAGATGAGGATAATCTTAAAATTTTCAATAATGACCAGTGAGCATGGTTAACATTGCAACAGGACAGTATTTTAAGTAAATAAAATTTTAAGTGGGAAAGTCACCTTAATTTCTATGGGATCAAGGGTCGTATAGTACTAATGACTAAAAAATGTCAATATCAACGTGTATTTTTTAAATTGACAAACCCCAGAAAATGGCTCATTCCAATGTCCTTTTTTATTTCATTCCCTAAAATTAGAGTTAGTGATGAAGATCACAGCATCTGGTCAGAAAGAAAAACAAAATTTTGTGCCAAGAACTTTTAAAGTGGCACCTCTCTGCATCCAAGCATCCTCGTCCTGATGAAGACAGTAAGGAACACACACAGGTGGGATCTGAGCTTGGACAACAGATGCAGCTGAGCTGCTCAGCCCAGTCTCCACTGACTTCACTGTCCCCTCACAGACAGGAAAGAACTGCAGTGAAGACACACTAGTACTAAAGACAAACAGTGAGTGTAACTTCAAGCATATTGCAAGAAGCTACAGCACAAATTTTCAAAACATCATGACTGAAACAGCTGAGGGTGACATGGTATATCCTTAACTACACACTTTCACATGATTACTTTAGACTTACACATTTACACAGTAATTCCATTAATCACTAACATCTCTTCAAACAGATAACCTACTTTAAATCCCCTATTTGCAGCCAAACTCTAGGAAACTTACATGTCCTTATTGAAATGAACTTTCATCAGCAGTCTATCAAATTCATACACCAGTATAGCCAGAGTCTCAGATCTACATAGAGCTGCTCATTCTGAGAGCTAGGCACACATTCTCTACACTCTAAGTCTAAGCACCTCACAGAAAGAAAAGGTCCCACCTGTGCTCTGGTCACATGTGCTGTCACACCACTAACAATCATGCACTCATTCCCCATCTCCTTCTAAAAATATCAAACCGGTCACCAGATATGTCCCAGAATGTACACAAAATTCCAACAGAATATACATTCTATGCGACATCCTCCTTCCCACAGTAATATTATGTAAACAAATCTGAAAATGCCTACCACACTGGGAAGTCTGAAATATCATATGTATATGAGCTTTCACTCCACATGCTGACATAAGGACAAGCGATTTTAACCCTACTAACTTGAGCACACATCCTACTTTGCTCATGTTTAAAAATTTCTTTCTTAAGACTCCTTCAGACACCTGTTTCCCAGAACTTGGAACAATCAGAGATTTTCCCCCGCTCTGTTCACCTGCCGCCTGTTCATTCCATTCGATGGATAAGAACAAGCTCTTTATGTCCTCAGTACATGGCACAGAAGAAAGGTCTATGAACATTTATTACATGTCTGTCCAAAGAAGGATTGTTACTGTTTTATGAAATCTCACAGAAAGAATTGTTGTGTCTTCAAAAAAGATAGAAGTAGAAGAAATGACTTAATTGAAAAGGTCCATAAAAAT